>NC_066369.1:32403194-32718293 GCF_013377495.2 Cygnus atratus
CCCAGCTGGCCCCAGGCACCCAGCAGTGCTCCAGAGGGCTGCAGAGAGGAGGGCTCTCTGGCAGGCTTACTGTTTCTTTACGCTGCAGATAGCTGTAAATTCATGCAACAGAAATAAATCACTCTTCTTCTGTAACGCCAATTCTTTTAACTTCCCTGGGTCAGTACCTTGATTTCAGAGTCGCTTGAATTATTTAAAATTTGAATTGATGGAATCACTTCTTTTGGTTACAGTATATTTCAGAGGTATTGTCTTTAAATCACACCTACTTTTGTCATTTATTTATTTTACCATAAAAAAATATATTCACTTGTATATACACCTCCACTTTGTGTCTATACATTTGTGTAGAGATCCTTCTCCAGAGAGAACCTTAATTTGCCTGTAAGGTATGAGCAAATGCCGTGCACTGGAAGCTGAAGAGGTGACTTGGAGTGCATAAGCATCCTTCTGCAACCGGGAGCCCTTGCAGACACTTCCACGTGTCACCACCATACACGCACTGCTCGGCACAGACCCCAGCACCCCCAGGAGGACGGGGCTGTGCACAGCAGCTACACCATGCATTAAAGAGTGGAGCAATTTCTCCTGTCCATCTCACCAGGCGCATCTGCTAAAAATAATTAGCCTCTGTCCTGTTACCTTGAAAGAAAAAAACAGTCCCACTTCATCATCAGCCAGAGACTGTGGCTAATTGGTATTTTCCTTTGGTTGTACATGAGAAGCTTTTTGAATGATTTTGTGAAATATTTTAGCTCCACCAGGAGAGAGAATGTATAATTTATTTTGTTACTTGATAGAATTAGTTGTTCTTAGCTTGCTCTGGCAGTATAAATTGTGAATGCAATATTTTCTAGAGTGTCCTTTCTCTATGAGATTAGTAAATTTAATTTCAAATTCTGTATTCACAACTAGTGCACTGGCTGAAGGCAAGCTGTAGAACAGATGACAAAGGTTATTACATTTTTTAAATTATATTTTAAAGATGTTTAATAACTGTGGAGAAAAGACCTATGAAAATGGAAATTGTCAGATTAAAGAACAAGTTACACAGTTCTTTTGAAAACGTAAAGTTATTTTTCCTATCACCCCTTAAAGGGGCAAGGTCTTGTTCTCAAGACCAAAACCCCCAGCTAAAACCAGGATTTAGCTGAATCCACAAGTATACTTTAGAAATGTATTCTAAATGCAGATACAAAACAAAATATATATTGATGGTCAGCAATTTCCAAATATAGTTTTAAGACTTTTGATCATCATCAATATTAAAATTCAACTCGAGTTCAAAAACGTGTATGATGTTTTCCTGACTTGTGGTCAGCCCAAGAGTTAAGCTTCTAGGGTTAAGTTCTGCCTTGGTCTTGAGGCAGTGTTGCAAACATGAACAAAAAATCAGCTCCACAGGGAGAATTTACAGCTTGATCATGCAATTTTGAAATAAGTGGAAGTTTTATATGTATGAATTGGAGTAAGACTGAGCCTGTGGGGGTTTCTGTACATAACGTAGAACCCACCCACTCCTCTGCAGGCTTCTGGTGCTCCTGAAAAGAGCAAATTCTAGTGAAAGCTAGTGGGTTTTGCTGAGTCGGCAGGTGCAACTGAAAACACACAGGAATAGATGCTGCTTCAGAAGGCAACTTGCTGGTTTTCACCTTAGTTTCAAAACATTTCCCTCTTGCCTTTGAGAATAAATAGTAACAGGGAGTAAGTGATAACAGGAACTCTTAGCTTCCCCAGTGGAGGCGATCTAATAAAGCACACATTGCTGGTGTTCGGCTAATTGAGGGTGTGCAGGAGCTCGGCTTGCACCCCCAGACATAACACACCCCGCCAGCAGCCCCCCCACCCCCGGCTCTGAGCACTTCACAAGCCTTGCTAGAGCCCACGTGCTCAGTGGGGAGGCCTTTGTTCTCATTACTGCTGGTCTGCTCCTCTGAAGTGATAGATAACTGACTTATAGTCTACAAGAGAAAAAAAAAAAGTGTCTTTTTTGGTAATATCTTGGCTTAGAGATAATTGAGTACCCCTTATTAGAAACTCTTTGGGTTTCTCATAAGACCCTTAGAGTTTAATCATCCAACAGCCTCAGAGTTGCGCTTTGTAGCTCAACACCCCTTGCTCCCCAAAAGTACCCTCCCCACCCTGCAAACAAGATGACAAAAAAAAAAAAAAGGGACCTGCAAGAGCTGTTTACTGTGGATACATTTGATCCACTTTCCTGGTCACTACAGATGCCACTAGGTACTCCACTTATCCCAAGAGGAGGAAGAGTGGAACAATGGTGGAAATTGGATGTTTCAGTCAAATCACAAGCAACTGTCTTTACTCTCTTAAAATTTAAAAGCTGCTATTTGGAGGGTGTTCTCTGAAGGAAAGCAGCTATTCAGATTAGAAAGTCAAACCAACCTATACCTGAAGAGCTAGTTACAACGTATCCCACATATTCTGTAACCTTATAAGTTGTACTTGAAAATTTACATAAATTTCCATTTTCTTGGTCTTTCAGTTTTCTTACAGTACACGTTAAGCTTGAATTATCACTTCTACCTCTACCATTGTCTAAGCCAAATACTGCTATCAATAGATTCCGATAATCACCACTTTCTTTAATAGTTTGTGGGAGTAAGGTACAGCAAGTAGGATACTTTCTTTTAAGTGTAATACAAAACATTTTGTACTTGTCTGTACCTAATTCATAATAAGGTCATATGAAGGTTTTACAACTATTCTTAATTAAGGAATAACATTCACATGAACAGCTGCTTTTCGAACCCCAGACATGATCATAGTTAGCATCTAGAGAGCAGCTTGTACCACGGGAAGATACAGCCCTGCTGCCAGGGGTGAAGGAGAGGTCCCTTTGCTCTGTCTGGCAAGGAAGAAGGCCTTGCCATCCTCATGGGGACCACTCTGCACAAAGAGGAGGGCACCAGGCAGGTTCCCTCACCCCGCACACCACAGAAATTGAGCCTGAAGGAAGAGAGGCCGAGCTGACGGGCGGTCCAGCGCCCTGCCCAGCCTGGTTACCCCGGCTAGCCGCAAGCTGCTTCTCTCTGCAGAGGTTTCTCCCTGGCAGCCCCCAGACTTCCTCAGTCAGCTACTGAATGATGAGGACATTACGATGCTGCACTGATTGCCTTGAGAACTCCTAAAAGCCTCTTCACAGCACTCTACAAAAATCAGGCATATTTGATCTACTCACAGGAGACGACCATGAAGAGGTGGCACCAGCAAACGGAGCAGCTGCAGCTGGGGTGGCCCCCGAGGACAGCTGGAGGGCTGCAGGAGAGTTGGGGGCAGTTCCTCCGGTTGGCATCCATGGGTCAGGCTGTTTGTGAAGCTGTGCTGCCCGCTTTAACCTTCATTAGGTCAGTGATTTTTCCATGCAATCAAAAAAAATTAAAGTCTGTTTAGAAAAGAATGTAATGGTTTTTTTTTTTCCCTCCCCTTCAGAATCGACTGACTAACTAAAGTTGTCTCTGAAATGAAAAATCCTGCAGTGAAGGTACATCAGTTTTCTAAACAAGCTGGCAACACTGGGGTTCTCGTGACTGTGTAGGGCCATGTAGGCTTCCAGCAGGGCCACCCTGAGGACAGTACTGCTTGTCTGAGTCCCAGCTGGCCTCAGGTGTAGGAACCCAAGCATGCATGGCTCAGCAGCCTGCCTCAAAGCCCAGAAAGAGGTATAGCAACATCAGCACAGTCTACTGAATCCAGCTGAAAACGGGATGATTTACTATTTAATTATTGGGCTACATTGTGCAAAAGACTTTTGTGGCTTGATTTCAGTTGTTGTGTACAGGAGGTCCTCCATTCAATAGTAAAATCATTGTTTTTTTTTTTAAAAGTAATGAAGAAACCTGGGGGAAAAAGTTTGGACTTCATGATGATAAAAATGAGGTAATTACTATTCTGATTACTGATGGCTTCCTAGGAGCCTCTGCTTGACGTCATGCTCCCCATGCAGGCAGACAGCAGCCCTACTTAGTAAATATATAACTGTACAGACTGAAACCAAAGCATTACTTCTTAAAGTGAAGGGAAGTTGAATTAGACTGGTGGGAACAAACATGAGGAGAATTATTTTAAAATAAGTTTGTTAAAGGCCTAGAAAATCCATAATCAGGAAAGAAAGCTTTCAGCTAGAAGGAATACAATAAATTACCATCTTTAATACCAATTAGAAATGGGAAAGTAATCAGTAAAAAAAATTCAGACATTACCACAGAAATCCCTGGAAGGAAGGGCTTTGAAGGAGGAAGAGTTACAGATATTTTGAATTTCAAGCCTGTAAAGGTCTGGTAAGAAAAGCAACAAAAGAGTGTTTTGGGGGGTATGTTTTAACATACCAGGGATTTCAGTGATGCAGAAGTACCAGAACCACACCAGCCTTCCAAATGGTCCAGCCAAATGACCGACATCACTTGTCATCAAATTAAGGCAGTGCATGCAATGCACTACACAATTAAATTCAAAGTGCTAAAAAGTCAAAAATATACCTAATACCGATCAGCACTGCTTTACAGGTTAAACAGCCCTGATTACATTTGATATTCTGTCTGGATGAAAAAAGAAACTGCATATACTTCATATTATTATGAAATTGTTTTGCATGAGGAGCTTTATAAATGAGATCCAAAGATCTGTTTTCAGCCCTGAATATGATGGAGGTAGAGAAATGTCATTACCGAGGTTCCCCAGTGACCTCTCCTAGGTGTGATACAATTCAAAGTTCCCTTTAACAACTCGCAAGTGGCAATCAGCGCCGGCAGGACTCAGCCGGAGCACGGCAGCCCGCAGGCACCCACCAGCACCACACTGCTGCTTGCCTCAGCCAGCCCCCCTCACAGCTCCGGCTGGCCTCACACAAACCAGCCTTCCTGTTAGGGCTGTGAAGACAAAGAGGAGAGGAGATCCACAGAAATAACTTGAGATCTAAAGAAAACATGCAGGACAGTAACAGACCTAAAGAACTCATTAGGCTTTGGGTTTATCATCACTGAACAGAAACGGGACTGGATTACAGCACCTGAATGCTTTCAAGAGAAAATAGTGGGTACTACAGTGCCCCGTGAAAAACGTAGCAAAAGAAACTGGTGGAAGTCAAGGCCAGACAAACAAATCCCTAGGAAAGCTAGCAGTTGTTCCTTATCCAGCACTAGGAGATGATCCACTGCTGGAGTGGTCCCAAAGGAAGCATCAAGTCCTCTTGGTCTCCTGAAATCAAAGTGAAGCAGTAGGTGAGGGAGAGCTCTGGCAATGGTACAGAAGTGAAAGAATGCATGGAGCATAAAGATCCCAGCTGTATCAGAGGTCAGAGAGCACTGTTTGGCCTTTTCTGACCACACAGAGACTAACTCTGAAATTCAGACAAGGTGTCCTGGTTCTGGTTGGAGAGAGGGAAGAGCTTGCACAGTGCATCAAGAAATCACCTCGCTGCTGACTGCTGCTGCCTGCAGCACCTCCCCTCCAACAGGAAGCTCTTCATGCCTGCTTTCAGACTAGGTCCTCAACACAAAGGTTAAAACTCGGTCCCCACTGAAGACACCTATGTCTGGTACTGGCAGAGGGCATTGCTCTGTTAGGAACCAAATATTCCTCTAAAATAGACTAACCCAAGGCATTCCTTTTAAAGTTTTTTTTAATAATTATTTCCTTCTCCCTAAACACTGGTATTATCTTAATTAAGAACCACCTCTATAATCAGCACTAGCTACCATCCACTTTCACCAGAGCCTTCCCCTCCCCCCCCCAAAAAAAAAAACATTCTATTTGTTGTTAGTTATAAAAATATTTTCAACCTCCTACTCTCAGAACTCACAATTATTGAAAACTTGTCAGTAAAGCAGAAAAAGACCATTGCCTACAGGCAGATCTGGCACAGAAGACTCCAGCCCAGGAGAGGCATATACTCACAGGTCATGAGAGCATGAAGCCATCCTCACACAAAGCTAACCTCTCATCGCTGCTGATGTTTGGGCTGTTTTGCCTTGCAGCCCCTCTGTTCCCCTTGGGATGAGAGATGTACTCCATTCTGCAGACTACCATGCAGAGTTTCATGTGGCTGGTATCACAACAGCACTGTTTGCAACCCATTTCTTTTTCACATTACATTAGCAGCTCAGAGTTGTGCATGTCTGTTTTCCCCTGACAACAGCTGTTACTTGATTCCTGCAACTGGCTTGCTTCTTGCATCAGCCAAGCGTGGATAGGCATTGTGGACATAGAAAAGCATTATCACACTAGAATATATTTATACCACCTTCAGAAGGTTGATGTAAAAAATAGTTCCACAACCTTAGATTCAAGTTTACATTTATTCATCTCATTTATTTTTTATAGCAATGTTTTTATTGGGTGTATTATAAAAAGCCTCCTACACATTTTCTCAGTGAAGTAAGTTTCCTTTGCATCATGAACAGAAGTTCTGACTTGCTTTACTCTTTAAAAAGAAACAGAATTTAGAGAGAGCTTTAAATGCTTAGACAAGTTTAAGGGGTAGCCCTAAGGTTTTGTAAAGCCTGTGAGAATATTAACACAAACAGTAAATAAAAAAAATAAATAAGGGTTGTTAGAAGGCTGACTTTCTCTTACGTGTACCAATGGACTCATGAGTTAACAAGTATTAAGATATATCCAGTATTGCATGTCATCTTTACTCTGTCTACTGATGTGTTAGGCTTATATGGCAAGGTTTTGGTAGCTGGGGTGCTTAGCTATCTACCAGTGTGAAACCACCACAACTGGTAGGAGTTGTTGGTTTGCTTTTTTAAAGCACGCAGTGCTTCTTAGCTTCAACAAGCTATTTCCATCAGTCCTTCTGCTCCCTGTTTTTCAGAAAGCCAGAAAACACAAATATGTTGCAAAGATTTGCAAAACACCCTGAAAACCCTGATGTTTCTTGTTGAACATTTGACACACGTTTCACCTCCACCTCTCCACACGCATCCTGGAGTGGGCTGGTAATTAAGGACTGTGGCTTGTCTTCTGAGTGCTGCAGACACACTAAACATGCAGTCACCTCCATCTGTTAACTTCATGGAGGTCAAGCACCCACAGAACTCCTAATGTCCTCCTGAATACCTGGACTGACTACTCTTGATCACCTCCTGCCAGGCTCATCTTCTATTAATCAGCAGAAGGAGAAGGTGGTCACAGTCTGACCACACTTACTCTGTGCTGTGTTCCTCGAGTGACAAATTATTGCTGAGCAAATGCTCAAGACACACAAATTTCAAAAATGTAGGTTCAGACAATTTCTATTAATGGAGCAGTTCTTTCAGTACAGGACTCATTACATGCAGATTTTTACAGCTATATCTCACCAGTTATCAGCTTCTCATTTCCTTCAGAAAATACTCCTTGCCAGCGTATACCAGTCTCAGGAAACACAAGAAGTGTGTAATTAAATTCTCATTCATAGTGTTACTCCAGCTCTCCTCTCTAATTTATTACCACCCCGGGGTCCCGTGCAGGCTTTGCACTGCGGACGCCCACCTTCTGTTTGTCCCCCCAGCTGAGAGGGGAGTGGCAGTTGCCCAAAACCTTTCCTATCGCTCTGCCATCTGGTCAGGAAGCTTTTATCTGCAAACAGGGGTGTACAACCCCATGCTTTTGTTTCAAGTAATAGGAAAGAAAATTGGCTTCTTTCAGAGCCTAATAAAGGGTCTGGTTTTAAGTCTGCTAAGGGTAGAAGATGAACCAATTCTCACGAAGGAGGCCTGAAACTGCCTTAACCTGATACAGAAAGGTCTTCCCTCAGAGTCCTCCAATGCAAAGCCCCAGATCACCACCTGGCCACATCTCACACTAATGGAGACAGGGTGAGACCTGAAGAGGAGGTTCAACACATTGGATTTTTTGAAGCAACATACCCATGATGCTTCAAACCCTCACT
Source organism: Cygnus atratus (assembly GCF_013377495.2). Classification (NCBI taxonomy): domain Eukaryota; kingdom Metazoa; phylum Chordata; class Aves; order Anseriformes; family Anatidae; genus Cygnus; species Cygnus atratus. Next base: position 32,411,092 of record NC_066369.1, read on the forward strand.
ACTCAAAATCACACAAGCTACAGTGGCAGAAGTCCAGATTACCAGTAGAAGAATGCTATCAGCCTTTTTGCGTGCAAGCTAAAGGACATTAACTTCTGTTCAAGCCTAGACAACATTGGTTTTAACAGCATAAAAAGCATCCAGTTCTCCCAGTATCATATTCTTCTCATAAATCAACTCTACATCTTAGATTCTCCTGGATGCACAGAAAAATTTGTGCGTGACCCCATTATTCCTCTAACAACAAGACCAAGCATGCACTCCTCTTGGCATAACACATGTGAATACTCAGTGCATGCCATGAAATATTAAAGGATAATATGGCAATAATAAGATGAATTTAGGAAACAGAAAACCCCATAAGTAATGAGGTTGCAGCATCAAAGCTGGTTTCTCAGCCTGAGATTTCTGGAGCTCCATCTTGGCCCTTATGGAAAAGTCTTAAAGAGTGAGTCAGCTTTTCCTGGTAATTACTGAGAGGTTTTGTGTTCCTGTAAGCAAAGCCGATCTTTGCAGAAATACACATGCTTTAATGCTGAAATACATTTGGAAACCATTATTATTGTTCCACCAAACAATAGATCCCCTGAGAAGCAAAACAACATTTTCTATTTACACATCTGTACAAACTGCTGTTTAAAGAAGGAAAGGCTGATTTGCTTGATACACAGGAGAATTGGTTAGTGCTCTTACTAACCCAAGTTGTACATCACCAGGGATTAATTTGTGTTATAAGAAAAAAGCAGGATTTGGCCTTTCATCAGAGTAAGAGCTAGAGCTGTCTTTATTCTTGCTGTAAGACTGCTTCTACAGCCCCATTGACCCTCTCCAGACCTTTGTAATCTTATTTTGTATTACTACTTCTTGGAAGCAGGGAAACTGCATACTCCACGAAGCAAGTCTGGAGTAACTAGCACAGCTTGGAAGAGCAGCACTGTGATGGAGCTGCACGGATCACGACAGAAGGAAAGCCTTCTGCAGGAGCCCCCTCCAGCTAATGACGGGCAAGGCTGCACAGGGCCCTGCTGGAAAGGAGGCAGGGAAAGACATCTCCACTATGGGCCTGGGAGGACAGGTCAGCCTTGTTGATAAACCACTTCCACACCACTGCAGACAAGGCAAGGAGTCAGTATTTTGCAGCTCCTGCTAATATAGCACTCACTGCAGGAACCTAGTCTTCCTCTTTTCCCCTTCCCATACTGGGAGCACCACCAGATGTACTGTTACAGAACTTGCTGGAAATAATTCCCACTGAAGCTCTAGCTGATAGCTTTGCTAGTGCAACATAGGTCACAGCACAAAACGCAGCATACAATAGATCTACTTAGGATATGCAACAGAAGTAGAAGAATACTGCAAAAACCCTACAGGCCAAATTTAAAGTGTCTCCAGAGTATTTCAAGCACATTTTTAGGTCCAAACATACTCCAAGAATGACATTAAGTCAAGCTTGAACTACAGCTACAGAATGATCCAATTTTAGTTTAGTCCCAAAGAAGTCATCTATGGAGAGAGACCTGGTAAGAAACCTGAGAGAAGCCTTCACTAGTTCACACTCACCTCCTTTGGTGCCTGCCAGGCAGCTATATCCCCACATCCTCTACACACTGCTTATGCTGAGGTTCACCACGTCACCATGCAAACACCCCACCTCTTCCCCCAGGCCATCCTGCCTGCTCCTATAGCATACACACCTCCTCAGCCTTACCCTTTCATAGCCTCTGGGAGGAAAGCAGTTGATTTTCTCCAGCTGGTTGAAGCCAGGCTGCCTTGCAGATCCTTGCTCTCAGGAGAGCAGCTGTGAGCCCTCCTGCTCCTTGAAGGAGAGCATTGCTCCCTTCTGTGGACAGCTGGCCGCTGCTGCCTTCCTTCCCTAGAGCAGGTAGGTTACGTTCCCCTGGGCCACAAGCAGCTTTTCCTAGCTGACTGCTCCTTAGCTGTGCAAGGGTAAGTACAGTGCCTCTGTCTTCATGGTGCAAATATATTTGTGGTTTAGAGAAAGCATCCTTTGTTTGCAAGGGCTTGCCTACACACTTCAGCTAAAAAGCTTGCAATCTAATCTATTTTATTATTATTATTATTATTTTTAAAAGCACTATTTAAACACGAAGTTGCATTACGTGTTTTTCAGATGTTAGAAAAGTTGTATTTTAGGACTGCTTTCTTCAGTTCTTTCTCCTAAGCAAACTTATGCAAACTTCTAGATTTCTTAATTGCTATATGAATGCACAACTGGAACAGGCAGCACCTCTTTCGAAGGGTGCTTCGCTGACAGAGTTAGTGTTGTCTCATTCACATTCTCCTCCAGCTGTGCTGTGCATGAAGGTGCAGATATGATATTATTTCACAAAAATTCATTGGGTAACTGAATAGTATCAGAGCATTGTAAAAAAAGCTATGTATTTTACTTTCAAGCCAAGTTTCAAAAGCATTGTGTTCCTATATATCCTATCTTTCTTTTTCATATTTACGTCTTTCCTTTTGCATTTTCTCTTTGAATTATTATTGTAACTGAGACATGATTTACATTTAGTACAGCTGAGAACAATAAAATGCAACATTATGTTATACAAGGCTAATCTTTCCTTATAGAAATCTAATTCCAAGGAGTAGTGTGTATTCACTGATATAATATGATCTGGGAAGGCAGATTGTTATATTTAAACAAGTCCCAGATAGGAATTTGTTATGGATGGCAATCCCTAAGCTGTTACACATACATTTGAAGCACATTTGTAATGATATCATTATGATCATGAAATGATGTTTAAAGAGTAGATGACATTCTGTTGACTGTTTTATTTTCCCTGGAATAATATGACTTCAATGTAACAAAAAAACAAACAAACAAAAAAAAAAGAATTTCACCTCTTTATCTGTCTCTTGTGCTACCACATGCTGAAAGAATAGACATCTACACAGACTATAACTAAAACCACATGCTTTAAATTAAAACGTAGTTTTTGAAATATGTTATGGAAATCCTATCAATTTGGGAATGCTAGATAAGTAAATTTAACATAGGGAAAAGCAGAAAACACATAGCGAGATAATAATATACTGAAATGCAGTTCTGAGAAGAATGCTAAGAATAAGTGACAGAGATAGAAGGGTGGTTCCAAGCGAAGATCAGTAGCATGTTAATTCTGAGTACAAGCCAACCTTGACCCTGCCTTGTGCTCAAGCATGGGCTGATATAGCACAGCATATTTTGCAGCTAAACAATAACTGACTCTTTTTATGGGAAAGCTGGAGAACCAAAAAAAGACAAATTTCTGCCAGGTTTCCATTACTCGGATACTCTTCCCCTCAGCCATTTATCTGGGAATGAGAAATGGAGGCAACTTGTCTTCATTTCCAGCCAGACACGTTCCTGCTCTGCTGGGTGTCTCAGCATTAGCACGGGTGCTGGAGCTGCAGCAGGGCTGAGCTCCTGCACTCCTCCCCGACTGTGCTCTGGGGTGGCGCAGTCCTGCAGGCCCTGCAGACGGATATGGCAGGATTCTGGCTCTTTTCTGGGCTTGGCAGTGTTGGAAAATACTTCAGGCCTTGTGGCATGCCCAGAATACCCATGTAAATGTGCGTGGGCAAGGGTGTACTAGGAGACCTAATCGACAGCCCCATGGTGCTGAGCATTGTGGTGCAGCCCAGCAAGCAATGCTCTGGCTTTGAGAATGGTAAATTATCCCAGGTTAGATAACTTGGCAACAGCCCAAAGTGGAACATAGATTTAGGAGTTTGGAAATTGAGTGATTTTGGGTGGGGTCTCAGTATTGAAGCGCAGACCTACCTTTAAAAACACTGAAACAGAAACAAACACTTTCCTTTCCCTTGGAGACTCTAAACAGAATTGAAAAATAAGCTGAACAAAGGACAGATCTGTGTTTTAAAAACACCTTTCTTTGGAATTAACTGCACACACCAGAGTATCTTTTTGATATTATAGCCCTGTTTTAGTGTGTGTGTATGGGGAAGTGAGGACAGGCAGCACTGGACCTTTGGTCTGAATGCTGTGAGTTTTGTCATTGAAATCTCATGCAGAATCTTGCATCAATATAACTTTTTCCATTGTATATTCTGAAGCTGCAGAGTTGGCATGACAAAGCACCAACAATCTTAATGTCAAGCCGTGGCTAGCCTACCCTTCAACATTAAAATGGATGAAATGGAAGTCAATTTTTCAGCTTCCAAAGAGTCTGTGGTAGGAGGGGAAATATCTCCACTGTACTTGACTTTTCTTATCTCCTTTTTTCATTTTCAGCATGGCTGGAGGATTTAGCATGTTTCTTGCTAGCACCAGGTCCCCCAAAAGAGAGCAGAGGTGTTGCGGTGCAGCTGCGGGTGTGTGGCGGGCAGCATCATCCAGCCCCCCGGGTCTGCCCCATGCGGTGTTGCATCTGCCTTGGTGGGCCTGGGCAGAAGAGGCAAATACTCAACAATTCTGACTGAATCTTCCTAAATGATGGAGGTCGGTGCTTCCTGCAGCTGCTGTGCAGTGGTGTTGCTGTTGAAGATGTTACTCATTCACATGAGAGGCTATGTTGGTTAATGGAGAGGTCAGGGTGGTGTTGCACAAATATTTGGGAAGACACAAACTCTGTCTTGATAATGTTGATATATGCTAAGAAATTTTCCATTGAAAGTGGTGGGATAACAAGGAAAATGGAGCCAAGTTCATCCAAATTTTTCTGTTATATTCTGCTGTTTACAGCTTCTTTCATCAAGAAAATGAGTGGTGTCTTAAACCCATAATCCAATCTGGCTACAGCACAAATGTCTACTTTTAGGGATGTTACTTTCTCATCTGTTTCCAGATAGACTGGACATCATCTGATTTAATTGATCAGAGAGTTACTTTTCCATTCAGTAAGTTAAAACTGCATACACAAATGTCTGGTGTATCTGTGGAGGAGAGCAAGCAACATTTCTAAAAATCCAACCTTAGGATGATATTGTGGAAGAGGTAGCAAAGGAATAAGATAAAACCAAGAAATAAATTGAAGATGGGATGTGATAAACAGGGACAGAAAGCCCTATTGCTTCTGCTGAAGCAGAGCATTCCCCTGCCTGGCACTGAGGATACCCTCTACAGAGACCATGCGTGTCTCTCTTTCCTGATGGAGGCGAGTGTGTTGTGACAGATTTTTGAAACAATTACAATTTGGCTGTGGAAATACTGCAGGAAGAGAGAGAAAGAGGTTCATGCCTGAAGGTGCTTTCAGCAACATATTCAATGAAAAATACATATTTTAAAGCATGAGAAAGAACAAAAATGCAGTTACATACAGAAGCAGGGTGCATTTTGTAGTGATCTTTTGTAGCATGGCCCACAAGGAAACGGCCATTGTTACTATTCATACAAGCGCTTAAAAAGCCACAGTTTTCTGTAAGTAAGGTGAAAAATAAAGCCATTAATTTTAGGGCAGCTTAATGAACTGCCAAAGGTGCCAGGTTGGTGCATTGCCTTTGCTGCTGAAGACCTTTCCTCTCTGCAGAAGCTGAGAAATTCACCTCCTCTTCTGAGCGAGCCTTTTTCTTGCTGTGGGGCCTTAAATCCCCAACACACAAGGGCTCTTCTGCTGTTCCCAAGGAGCAGCCGAAATTCAGACTTTGTTCATACTTCTAAATACCTAAGAATTCACCAGAAAGGTGCCGCTCAACACAGGAATGGTGGAAAGTGCAGGGTAAGAGAAAGGAAGAAAAATGCTGTGCTCTGCCATGTCTGCAGATATGGAGCTGTGGGACAGCGGGGGCAGCTCTGGGGTGGCAGGGCGGGAGGAGCAGAAACAGCCCTAACATAGCAAGAGGGGTGTATGTAGAAGAAAGAAACATAAACAGTGAGGAGAAACAAGAGGCAGCAGCAGAAAGTCAGTTTGACCAGGCAGGGCTCACACATCAGCCCAGGTGAAGCACAGCCACATCCCACAAACAAACGGGCACGGCTGGGGATGGGGAAACCTCAAAAATGGGGAGTTGAAAGGATGACGAAAAGAGACAGTTTTTGGTGAACTACATACCATAGGCAGCCAGCTAACATGCTGACATGACAACATTGTGATTCCATCGCTCACAACCCGGTACATCACTCCCACTGAAATGTAAGGGAAAATGTAACAGGTGACCTGAAAATCCTTTGAAATATGGTAAAATAAACTAAAACGCATGACTGGGTATTATGTGCTGACCTCGTGCCTTCGTGTGATACCTGATTTCTATAGAAACCAAGAAACTCAACTGTAGGCTTCCCAGGCAGGTTTGTGTCACTTAGTTGACCTGAATTCAGCCTGGAACTGTTGCTTTCAGTTTACATTATCTTTGTGTGCTTTATATATCAGTGAAACAGAAAATGTGGGATAAATTACATCTCCCATTAAAAATGGATGGGAGACTCATGAGTTCTCTCCAATGCCCACGAATCTCCTAATTGATGAGCATTGTGTTTGTCACAATACAAGCGCTGACAATGAGATGCACTGATGGTACAGCATTAACACGCAATAGCAGTGCATGTCAGCATTGTATTACAAACCAGTAGACAGTGCCTTCATTGTCCCTTTCTCCATTGTTACTAGAGTCGTCCCTTTGTTTTTGTTCTGTTCCCAGACTTTTGCTCATTTTGGTTAATGATATCATGCTATGATACTATAAAGCTGGAAACATTTTAGTGCCAACCAATCATTTTTCAAGGGCTTACTTTTATTGTAAATTAGCTTGTTAGATTTGTAGAGCAGCCCAGTGTATGCACATTTGAAAGCAGAACAGAAAAAGATCTGCTGAAGTTATGATTAACCCTTTGTGGTTCACCATGTGCAGTCTTGAAGGGTCTACTCCACCAGTGAGGCGTTTGCATACCAAAGACCCAGAGTTAAAGGCAAAAATCCACATGGCTTCCTTGGAAGGAGAGAAAGCCTTCAGAGGCAAATACCCTTGCCACCTAAGGATCTGTTTCTGTAGTGACTCCTTTCAAATGCCTGACCAAAATTTAATGATCCTAAAAAACAATATTTTTTTCATGGGTAGTTTAAAACTGGTTGTATGTTTTAAATTGCAGTTATTGCTGCTAGATTTGAACATCAGTAAGCACTTCTTTATTGTGCAGGTGATGGAGCACTGAGACAGGCTCCACAGCCTCTCTGGACACCCTGTTTCCTTGGAGATCTTCAAAAGCCTCCTGGACGTGGTCCTGGACCTCCCCCATGGGTGGCCCTGCTTGAGAAGGGGTTGGAGCAGATGGACCCAGAGGTGCCTCCAAGCTCCACCATTCCATGATTTCAAAAGAACATATTCATAAATAAGAAGCAAAAACCTAAAATGCTTTCCATTTCAGTTATTTTTTTTTTCACTGAAGATCTTTTTTTGCCTGTACAATTAATGCAATTTTGTGTAAAATTGATACAGTTTAGCAAAACCAAATATTTCAGATAATACATTTTTGTTCACGTCAAAATCCCTTTGTTCATTGAAAAAGCACTTAATGGAAATATTTTAATCAAAGCTTGAAAATATCAGATGTCTTCAATGAAAGGTCAGGCCTCCAGAGCAGAACAGGGAGCAAATAGCTCAGGAGGGTTAATTAGCAACGAAAGACTAAACAAAAGCTGGGAGTTTGAATGAGAGTCTCTGAAGGAAAAGAGACACTTAAGATACATTAATGCATTTTGGAAAACAGGATGGACTTTTTGTATAATGAAATCCCTCGTGTTGGGATGAAGTTCCAGGTCATGCTAAACTGCACATTATTTAATGCAAATACAGCCTTGTGTTTATTCTGCTACTTACTTAGATATGTTCTAACAGGCTCCTTGGAGAGCCACCCAAAGAGTCTCATGTCGGTCCTGCCACACTGGCAGGGCATGGGATGCTGCTGGCACCACGGGCGGGCACATCGCCCCATGGCACTGAGGGCACCCTGACCCACTGGCCTCCCCGAGCACCAGGGCTGCCTTTAACTGCTCACACACACCCACACAGACACACACACACACCACCCCCACCCACCTACCCACCTCCCCCCGACCAGCATGTAAGGGGACCTGCAGGCACAGGGGCTGCTGCAGGGGGTGGCCCTGGGAACGCCATGGCAAGGATAACCCTGGGAAGCTCCCACCGCTTCCCCAGCACGAGGCAGTCACAGAGGCAGGATGCGGGGCTGTCCGGCCGAGGTACAGGCATCAGACCGAGGAGCTGTGCCATCGCCCACTGAAGTGCAGCTGACACCTCTTCGTGTGCCTCGCCAGCCCCTCAAAGGTGTTTCTGTAGAGGGCTTATGGAGAAATCATTAAAGACGAGAGCTCCTTCAGATCCCCACCCTCTGTAGGAATCAGTAGGTCACCAGAGTGCTAAAGCTATTAAATATTTTGTCTGTGAACTTTTTCAAAGATCCTCAGGTATGTGAAGAACATGCTTAACTGGCCATGTCCACAATAACAGGCACAGAAGCTGCCAGCAGCATCAGGGCAAGCATGCGAGCCAATTGGGATGTAATATCAGACTTTCAAGTAAGAACAAACCTGCCATAGATATGTCTGACGTTCCCGATCCTTTCATACGGTACATCCAATTAACCTTTATTTACTGAGGAGTGATGACACTCTAATTTGATTGGCAGCACTGGTCCTGGCGCCAGTGGCTGGAGTTCAGAAACTCTGCTGGAAAATCATGCTTTATTAATACATCATTAGGCACTTTAAATGGATTCCAATGGTGTATGTCTAAGGAAGGAGATAATTCAGCATTTGTTAGTTACTGACAGAATACAGAATTGGAATTTATATTGCAAGTCTTAACGTTAAAAAACCTAATGTGCCAGCAATTGAATTACAGTATCGTTTTGTAGCCAGCACGTCAACTGCTCCTTTAGCAGAAGGAAGGGCGAATGCTAACGATGCTCCTCTGCTCAGATATAGAGGCAAGAACACTGTAACGTAGTTAAACCATCTAGATAAACCTGAATACAGACAAAGCAGCAATTTGATATTTTTGTGAAGTGTTTAGTCCACACCAGTGTTAGCCGAATGGCATCCCTTAGAGGAGAAGAATATAGCTGGCATTATTTTTTTCTTTAATGAGCGCTCAGGCTTTTCCAGTCTGAACCATCTTCTCCAACTTACAGTGAATTTTATCTATATATCTATATCTATATATATTTTAAGCAGCAAGAGGGTGGGTGTACTCCACATGATGTAACATATGCTTACAGCATATCAATGACTAGACAACAGAGAAGAGCTTCCTGACCAGAGATGCTCTACATCTTCATTCTGTCTTTTTTATGAACTCGGCAGAGATTTTGGTTCCCACATTTCTTCTCTACTTTAATCTTGTTCCAGAAAAAATACAAGACAAATAAAATGAGGCTATTCTGCTTTAATATAGAGACCAGTATACTGACTACTTATTTGTGAGACAGGAAATTAAAAGAAACTTTTGTCTAGAATCAGTGGGTACAGGTATGACTGAAATGCCCTTCATGAATAAATATGTAGTGCTCTCCTGTGTGACGGTGTTTAGGGTTTCTCCTGAGAATGTATTTCACAGTGATTAATGTGATTACTGGTAGAGGCTGGTGACAGCACCGTGTCACCGAGCAGGTGGGAGGTGGCAAAGAGGTGGCTGCCCCATGCCTCTGCCCCAGCAGCATGGCAGCTGCAGCGCACTGCAAATGCAGCAGAGCTGGCGACTCTGTCCTCGCAGAGACTGCCTGCTCTGAGAGCAGGAATTACAGGCACAGGGGGTACCAACTCTAAAGAGGCAGACAAGGAAAAAGTGCTGCATTGGACAAGTGGAGGAAAACTGGAGGAGAAAAAGAAGTGGCAGGCACAAAGAGAGAGAATAAATGGATGAAATGAAGAAAAAAGCCATCACAAATGTATGAGAGAAATTGCAATCACACAAAAACAGAAACTGAACAGCATGCTGTAATACAGGGGCAACAGGCTATCCACTAGATTGTGGGAAACTCATGTGGTGAATTATACCTTTTTTTTTTTTTTTCAGAATGACCATTTCTACCACAGCCTCTAAAACAACCTGTCCTCCCTCAACCTCTGGGCACATGTAGTCTACCAGGCCAGGCACCCTGGGGTGCTCAGTGTCTAATAACTGACCCTCACCACAGCTCCCTTGCAGTGTGCTGAAAATTTGGCTGGAGTAAACCTCAGGAGAAGATTTCCTCCTACAGTTTGTGGCAGAAACATAAACTCTGGCCTGGGTTCAGCTTTGTACTGAATAACGCATTCACCACAGATGATGTCTAGTATGTGTCTTACAAAGGGGACATGCTGATTTCATAATTGGTAGGGTACCCCAAATTGCTTGATGAATTTGTTTTCTGAATTTTCCTGCTGAAGTGAATCTATCCTCCGCCCAGCAGCCATCAGACGATGCATTGCCTGTCCTCCTGAAAGAGCTTTGTGTTTTGGGAGGCTGATCCTTATCCTGCTGCTTGGAGAATAAAAGCGGAGTCATACTGAGCAGAATTATCTTAATGGTTTTAGAGTCCACAAGTAGTTTATGGAAAATCAAAAGTTCCTTTCTTCCCTCCTTTGCAGTGAGGACTTCACTGGATTATCAGAAGAATGAGCAAAATAAACTAGGATAGCAGAATGAGGAGAAGGAACAAGAAATGAGTGGTAGAAAACCCATCAGATAGCTGACAGAAGAAAGCAAACATCAGAGATAAAGGGGAAAGCACCTATTTAGGTGTGTACAATTATTTCCTTGCTTCAGGAACAGGGCCTGGTATATTTATCTGCAAAAGCAATTCACAGAAGCATTGTTATTGCAACTCTCTTCATAAAAAAGAAAATAATTGGAGGAGATAATTCTGTACCTTGAGGGAAAAGAGGTACCGGAGGCCTGCATAGCAGTGTTTAGCATACACTAAGGTGGGAGTTGGTGCAGTAATGTCAGGAGGAAGATGTCATACATACAGCCCAAACCCTTCTGGACAGGTGATTCGGATTAAGGCAACTGATAGAATTGGTAGGGAAGTGATAAAATGTAGAGTGGGAAAAAAAGGGGAAATGAAAAAGCATTCAAAAAATGTATGGGGTTAAGCAAAACCTATGGAGGGGCTACTACTTTAATCATGCAAGGCTTTAATGACATGGACCCTTGGGGCTACCCCGGCGAGTCTGCAAGCAGCATGCTAGCAGAGGTGCTCCAGCACCCGGGGAAAGCCCAGACCCAACACCACAGAGGAACCAAGTGCAGTGCCGGGGTGGCCCTGTGACAGGCCTTGTGCTTACCAGCGCCAGGCAGCGCCTGTCCTGAGGCCCCATCCTGAGGCCCCGTACTGACACCCCATCCTGAGGCCCTGTCCTGAGGCCCAGCCCTGCTGCAGCTTCCCCCAGCTGGGCTCTGCCCACCAGCCCTTCTCCGCCTGCTGTGACGGGCGAGGATTGACCCCCACTGGCTTTATCTCACTGCTGACTCCAGGGTTTCCCAGAACGCTTCCATTTCATCCCAAATAGCATCTCTCCATTGCCAGGCCATTACTGCCTGCTACAGCTGAGTCTGAACAAGTGCAGCGTGATAATGAAGACCTGGCTCAGTGCAGCCAGGTGCAGAGGATGTGCTGCTGCAGCCCTTCACAGGAGCAGAGCTCCAGGGAGGTTTCTTTTCTCTGGTGAAATATTGACACCACTCCACTGAAGTTCAGCTGTGAACCAGTGGCACATTTTTCTACTCAATGTGTCCTCAAAATTAGCTGTAAGAGGACAGGGCTGAGCTAGTGTTTTGCTTCTAAATAGCTGCAAGATTTCAGTCATGCATTTAGCACCAATTACAGTCTCCTGTACCTGTCATAAGACTCTCTCTTCCCCTTCTGAATTTATTACTCAAGTCTCTTGTAGCTCATCAAGTCACTTTGCTTTTTCCCAGATTTGGGCTCTCTAGGGAGTGCTGTGCACATCAGCTGCTCTGCTCACTGATGTTTCTTGTGGGGAAGGCAATGCTGAACTGTGGGCACGGACAATGCCAGATCCATGTGAGGAAGCTACTCACTGGTGTGTGGAAAGCAGCTGATAGACTTCAGTGGCTGTCAGTCAGACAGTGTCAAACCTTGCATGGCCACTCTCTGAAAGGAGTGGTCCAAACCACAGCGATGGAGCCGTCCCTGGGTACTTGGTACATCTGCACTCAAGAAAGAAAGCAGTGGCCAGCTGGAGCTGCAGAGCCCGGAGTGGATTCCAAATATATTTATATGTGTAACAATGCACACAGATCGGTGGGAAGTTAAGAAATGCAATGCAGGTGGACTACCAGTTGTCCCAATGGACATTAGCTAGTCTTTTTTGTTTGTTGGTTTGCTGTTAAACCTACAAGTGACTTACTTTACAGTTTTGCTTATAAATATTACAGGAAGCATGTCCCTAAGTGGCTAGGGTTTGACAGTGGCTAAGCAGCCCAGAGTGTGCCCCTTTAGGAATTTGAGTCTGAGGCACTGTCTGGCTTACTCTGCTGTGTGCACTGGGGCCTGTGCCACTGCATCGCTTCTGGCTTTTTAACAGCATTTGCATGCCCAGGGCTGACACCACGTGGGTCTGTCCAGCGGCAGCCACCCGTAGCCCTACTCGCTGCAGTGGGGCTTGGCCACGAGAGGAGACAGAGGGACACGAGTAAACAAAAATCCCAAATTAAAATTAAAACCTACAGGTCTAGGTGGAAAAGCTGTACTTTTGCAGGGAAAATATCCTGCTCTGGTGATAATAGGGACAGATTCCTTGTGACGAGGTGCAAATCAGAGAGGTGGTGGAAGATGTCCCTAGTCCCATGGGCTGGGAGGTAGCAGTGTGGGACATTCCCCCGTGAGGTATACGAATCTCTTCTACTATGGGTGCCATCACGTGGGTTAAAAACACCATCCTGAGCCAGGACAGAGACATCTGAGAGGTGTTTGCAGGGCCAGGTTGGGCTGAAGATGGAGTCTGGCAGGGGACGCATGCTGCAGGGCACCCACAGCTGGCCCTGCATGCAAGCATTCGATAGCACCGTGAGCGCCCAGCGCTGGGGCACGTGGGAGGAGCAGGATGGGGATGCCGGGCCCTACTGGCATGCTGCCCCGCTGCGCTGCCCCGCTGCGCTGCCCCGCTGCCACCACCTGGCCCAGCCCTGCAGCCACTCCAGCCACGTGTGGGACACTGATGAACACGCAGCAAATGCAGGAGATGGAGGAATGGTAACAGCGAGCCGGGTGTTCCCTGGTACAAGGGGTGTCCCGTGTCTCTTTTTGCCGGGTACCAAATGGGGCTCCCTTGCCCTGGGCAACATCCCAGAAATTCCTTCCCATCAGCCTCCTCCTGCACTGTGCTCACTGCATCGTCAGCACCCATCTTGCTGTAACGGTGGCGACTCAAATGTGCCGGAACATGTCCTTTGTCTCCCCAGGTCCATCACTCGTCAGTGGTATGAGCAGATTTGTCTTTTGAGTCCTGTACTCTTCTTTTATTCTCTATAGTTAATGAGGCACAAAGAACTGCGCAATAAAGGCTCATCAAAGCTGTCATCTATCTATGTTTAACTGTCTTTGCTATATATTACTAATAAATGTCCTAAACCTTTCCCTATATGAATACGTCTCCTCGTTATTTCATGTTGTTTTCTCCTGAAATTCATTCATATGCAACTTTCATTTCTTCTCTGGTCTTAGACTAAAAAAGCTCACGGGTGAGTTCTGAAGACCTCCTGAGGTGGAACCCCCAGTTTCACCTAATGGTTCCTTGGGAATTTCTCACAGACAGGGAGGTGCAACCTCACCATGCCTCAGTCTTCATGTGAACCCTAAACCAGGATGGAAGGACAAGGCCCGATGAGCTTCTTTCCAACTAGCTTTGCATATGGAATGGATTGTAGCATAACCCCAAACCGCTGAGCCAGGAGCCAGACTGGGGCAGGAGGCGTGTAGGCAGCAGGTGGCTGCATGCAATCCTCTATGTGATACACCTGCTCCATGCAATACACCTGCTCCACGTGATACACCTGCTCCCATATGATATGCATGCTCCCATATGATATGTATGCTCCCACTTTTAATTACTTGCTTCATGTGATGCAGCTACTTCTGCACTCAGACACAGCAGCAACAAGTGCTGCAGGAACAACATCAGCAGGAACATAGATAAGAAAAAAAAAAAAAAAGCTGTATAGCCAGCATTTCTCTGCCTCTCTCTTTTATCACAGCAATGCACCACATGCTGGCAGGGAGGGAGGAAACAAGTCGTTACAACGTGCATGGAACAGCAAATACCAGTGCAGCTTTTCTGCAGGACTGGAAGGGAGTGGCACACGGTTAGCAAATGGCTTCAGCCCAGGACAGAGAAGGTGCCCGGTGGAAAAGCTGCGGGCCAGGGCGGCCCCACCACAGCGTCGTGCCCGAGATGAGCAACCCAACAGAGCCTGGGCTGGACAGCTGCCACCAGTCCCTCCCGATCTGTGCCACCAGGGACGGCTGGTGGTGATTCCTGCTTCTGCAGCTGAAGCCAAGGAGAATAACGCGGTGGGCCTGATGCTCCTCCTGTGGTACCACTTCTGTACAGCAGAAGCTCCCTGGCTCCCGACATTGCCTCTGAGTCTCACCTAAATCAGGTGCCCCGCAGGAGTGGAGGAGGAGGGCCCGTGTGCCCCCACTCCTCCCGGTTAGACAACTTGAGATGGAAGCGCCAGCACTTTTGAAGAGTTTCTATTCAAATTTAGCAGAATAATGAAAATGTGTAAGTAAGCAGGAAACACAAACAGAGCAAATAATTAGCTAATTACAACCTGCTTTAGCAGAACATTTTTAATTATTAAAATAATTAGTGAGATTAAATTCAAAACAAAACCTCCATAAAATCAACCTGAACTTGTCCTTGAAGCTTTCAAGTGTCTCAGCTGAATGTATTTACCTGGTGATACTTTTATTAACACAATAGAATTCACACGATTTTTTATTTTTTTTTCCGTTCATTATCTCATTTGACATTTTTGAATATTTTCAGTATTTCTGATTTAGACCTGGTATTTAGAAATACCTCTGTGAGTATCTGAACTATTTTTTTTTGTCTTTTCTGGTAACTTACTCTATTTACTTACTGTATTTTGCATAGAAATCATTTCTGCCCAGGGAGACCCTATTTGTGTCAAGGTTCCAAAAGCCTAGAACACTGTGCTTCTTCAGTAGATTTTTTTTAATATTTCATCATTGAATGTCATAGATCTTGATCAGCATTACAATCTCTGTTAGTGCTTCAAATCCCTCAGAAATTCCTATTCTCCCGTACCATGCTGGGGATGTCTTTTTGACTTTAAAATATAGGACAGTGTAAATAATCTAATACTCTGCTTTCCATTCACTTATTGCTTTTGCAAGAACTGGCTACTGTATTCATTTCAGTGCGGATGTGATATGCACATATCCACATGCACCTGCATGTGAGAAGAGCCACCACGGGAACAAAGCGGTGTGTGCAGGCGCAAAGAGGAGGCAGCGGCGGTGCAGTGCTGAGCCACGGGCTGCACGTGCTGACTTCAGTTCCGCAGGGTTGCAAGGTCTGCCACATGAAGCTGGACTTTACCGTATCTGGCTGGCTGTCAGTGCCGATTGGCATGTTGCCAAAACTTTTTTCATCAGAGAATAAAATTTCTAATAAAATTCACTGTTAGGTCATGACTGCTGCAGCTGGTCTTCTCCCCCAGGACCACGCTGAGGGGTCAGGTCCCTGCTAATTTCCTTCTCTTCCATTAATCTTCAGATGCTTTCTCTCTAAAGAAAGTTTCCAGAATTGTCTGCCATTTCCTTCTTTTCCTTTATGAGAGCCACAGTATTGCGTTCTGAGTTTCTAAGCACCCATCTCAGAAATGAGCTGGCAGAAACAAGCCCTACTGAGAGCACAGGAGTGTCTGCTGAAAATAATGAGAAAGATCTGCTTCCTGCCTCAGTGAGAACACAGCTCTTGAGCAGTTGCTGAGTTGGAGCACCATCGGGGCCAGCGGGGGCATGGGGAGAACGGGCACCCCCAGTGCCCCACTGGCCCAAGGCAGGCGAGCGCAGAGCCCAACAGTGCAGCCTTGCCAGGGATGTCGATAAGCAAACTGCAATTTGCTTGCAGCTCCATGACCAGGACAGGGCATCGTACCAAACAAGAAATAAAAATGTGATCATATCTCACCAATTCTGGTACCTCCATTTATCACCTTGCGAGACAGAGCTGATAATACTGGTATATTAGACATTCAACAATCAGCCACTTCACTGTATGCCTTAATACAACTCAGATTAATTGATAGGATATTTATCACTTAGATTTTTATGAATAAATTAAATCTCCAAACACTGAGATTGTTCTGCAGTGTTCCTTTTTTGATTCAGAGCTAATTAAAGTCAGAGGAAAAACACAGAATGACTTCAGAAAATGTGAGATCAGGCCAGTACACAGTGTGTTCCCTTTTTTCCCTCTCAGGAGTTTCAAATGCATTTGCTTATAAACTGCTTTTGCAGTTACATAACTCTACTGCTCCCTGAGCTTTCAGAGCTAGTTAGGAATGAATAAAATTGAGCAAAAAAGTGAGGATGATCATAAGCCACTCTTCCATCTCTGGTGTTGGCAATAGCCTGTAGTCCTGAATCCCATTTTTGGGATTAATACTGCTGGCAAGAGCCTTCTTCTCATTCTTTTCCTGGTTTGCAGAAGAACTTGGTACAATTATTCTCTTAAAAATAATTTTATCAAAATTTTACTGCTAAGATTAACTTTCAAAGTGACCATGTAGGACCACTTTTACTTTTCTGTGCTGTTATTTTGAAATCAAAATGGCAAATCTATGCCAAGTGGGCTGGTCATATAAACCTTAGATTTGGATTTGCTGTGTTGGAAATGAGCTGTACAGAGCAGTTCTGTAATTATTGATTCTTGGAAACATATTTTATCAGCAAAGTCTCAGTCAAGACAGACTGACATGGGCAAAGGACTACCTGGAGCAAAAGTCTGTTAGAAGAAAGTTTAAAAAAAAAAAAAAAAAGAAAAGAGAAAACTGAAATAGATGATTAGTTGTCTGTCTAGTCTGTATATCTGCCTTTCTTCTTCTTTTTCTCCCTTCTTACTCAAATGACCTTCAGCCTCTCCATTCCCCCAATTTGCCTTAGTTTTGCCTTTTTCTTTGTTTTTTTTTCCATCACTGTAAAGAGTAGAAAAGGTTATTGTAAACCAGTCCCGCTGCCTCCATTCCTGAAGCAGCACATGCCTGGCAAGCAGCAAGCACGATGCACCCAACCTGTGGCTCACCGTAAAGCAAAAGTTGGGTGAGAAATCTGGTGGGTGAGCCTGGGCTCTGCTTCATCTCCACAGAGGAGAAGCCCAGTGCACTGGCTGCCCTGTTCCCCACCCTGAGGTGCTGCATGGTTGTCGTTCCTTGTCCAGGAGCAGCAGGTGAGGGAAGCTGGGCCTGCCAGGACGAGCCCCACTTACTCTGCAATATGTTGCATTGGAGTGAGCTGTAGTCAAATTAATCCTGTGCTGAAAGGACATACACATCAAGCTCTGATTAAGGTTAATCTTGTGCCTACATGACAGGTGAAAGCCAGCCCGGGGTAAGCCTTTCCCAAGCTGACGTTGGAAAGCCCTCGTTGGCTGCAACGTGTGCTGCGCTAGAACCCATCCCATGCCCACTGGATGTCTACAGCTAGGTCTGGTTAATTGGGTACATAATGAGTCTGATCTTGTTCTTAGTGGAGTCAATAGTAGGTCTGGGACCAACATGTCATGCTTCTTCTCCTGTTTTAATTTACATTGATACTTTGCTTCATTTAAAGGCGGCTCCTTACTTCAAATGACTCTTGATCAAAGGGTGAGTCATCTGTGCTGGTTTAGCTGCATGCATAAGCAGGCACATATTTCTTCATTATCTGCTTTGGGAAGCTCCTTGCATAAAGATCTCTTTGTCGGGTAACTGAAGTGAGCTTTTCTCATCACTTCCCAAAGAATTTCATTTTGGTCCGACAGAGACCCGTAGCTGCCTCTTGTAAGGAAAGAAGTTACAATATTAAAAAAATGTCACTACCGTAAATTTAGCAAAGATGAATAAGAAGTTGCAATATTAAAAAGTGTCACTGCTGTAAATATAGAAAGATGAATAATTGAAACGATTTATAGTCCCATTACAGAAACTGTATGTTACACGCACATATGCAGCTAATGGTCACACTAACCATAAATAACTCCTGAGCGTGTTGCCTTATCTGAAGTGTCTGTGCAGGTGGGAGAGAAAATATGAGATGATAAATGTGTTTGTAATGCCATTACAGTCTTATCAGTTGAAAGAACCTTGAGATGGAAAGTTTCTGATTACGGGTCAGACCCTACAAGGTGATGGCTCTTCATTAAGAGCAGATAGAAGCAGGATATGCCTCAGGATCAGTTTTCTGTTCAGACTCTGTTTACCTGTCCATGGAGGTGTTGTTTTTGTTGTTGTTTGTTTGTTTGTTTTTCTTCTGGCTGCATCAACAATCATCTCTTATCTTAAAGGGATAATATATATATGCTGAAAAAGATGAGAATAGTGTAATTAGATGCCCCAGAGAAGTTAGTCGAGGGGCAGAGACCTGAGGTCACCGGTACAATTGACCAGATCCCACAGGAGGGAGGAACAAACAGAGGCAAGGCCTCAGCTGCTCTGACATTGCAGAGATCTGCCCGGATGGGCAGGATGACTCCTGACTTCAGATACCACCCGCCCCGAGGATGAATACCTTGAAGTGCTTGAGGGGCAGCGGCACAGCAGGATCCCCTGGCCTGTGGTGTAGGGCCCCCTACCACTGTGCCTCCTGCAGCCTCTGCATTTTCTAAGGCAAGAAAAGGATGACTCAGAAATCATTTCACAGCAGTTTATTACCCAAGAAATTAAATCTGTTAACTCATACAACTAAACCCTTAATTTAACAAACATGACATGATTTCCATATTACCAGATAAGTTGTGCCACATACTAAATCATTAGATAATGGCATAACAGGAGTGTAGAGATGCTCCTCAAAGTTCCTTCCAATCTTTTAGCATAAAAATAAGCAAATGAACAAACCCCAACAAAGCTGGTTGTGTCTTAGCAGCAGAGGCAGGAAGTCAGGAGAAAACAAAGATCTTTAGTTTGCATCTGAACAGGTGGTGAGCTGACTCGAGATGAGTGTTGTCTCCTATTTGGAAACGTAAATTCTGGATGCACACTCCTACCGTTCACTGCGTTGCATAAAATGAACCTTCCCCCAGTGCAGGTAGCCAGCTCGTCAGATAAACTTCTCCCACCTGTCAGAAAAGCAAAGCCCATGACGGTTCCTGAACAGATGTGTTACGGTCTTTCCTAGCACAAGCTAATTTCTAAAGAGATATGCCTGAACGCATTTTTAAAATGCCCATATCTGCTAGTTTCGAGCTTTTGACTCCTGCACGCTGGGGTGGAGGGACGCTGCCTATAGATCCAGCTCCCTCACCCGAGAGCAGCCCTGCCACACCAGCTGTGTGGTGCTCTTGTCTGCCCCGGTGGAGGGGGCCTGGGGACACAAAGAGATGAAAACTGCATGGCAGCAAGCACAGGTCCTCAGGTGTCCTCCCCGGCAGCTGCACTGCAGGTGGCAGTGGGTGGCACGAGGCGGGGAGGGTCCCCCTGCCCTCCCGCAGGACGGCCCCGCTCCGCTCCCCATGGGCCCCGTGTGCTGCAGGTCCATGGGTGCTGGGGGCTGCCGGTGGCAGGAGCACCCCTGCGGGCACCAAGCAGGGGCAGCAGCAGGAGGAGCCCAGGGCAGAGGAGAAGGGTTGATGCTGGGAGGGAGCTCTGCCGCTGTTGGACCCTGTACTTGCTGTGTGACGCGTTTGGAAAAGGCTCCCTGGAAAAGCCTTTTTAAGCCCCATTCAGAAGGGCTGTGGAAGGGGATTTCTTTTCTTTATTTTTATTTTTTCCCTGTTCATTTATCACAAAACATGCTAGTTAAAAGCATAATACTCAGTATTGCAAATCTCATTCCACGCAACACTCCCTTCTGGTCAGGTGTGCAAAATAGAGAAGAGAAGACATGAAAAGCGGGGTGCAGCACTGACGGAAATGCCCCAGCCCATTCCATGTGTGAAACAAAGTGACTGTTTTGCCTCATGCTGATGCAGATATCCCACAGAAAAATAAAAATACAGCATACCGTTCCCAGAGACCGTGCACCCACAATGCTCGTCACACTCATTGGGGAACAGGCCTCAGCCCCCGTGCGCCCTGAGTTGCAGCACAGGAAATGTGTGGGCAACATAGGCACCATCTGAAGGCATGACAGCCTTGCTATTCCCCAAGAGAAATGGGCACAGGCCCTCAAAACGCTGTTTGGAGGCAGCACTTCTGCTGTCTTGAGGTGAGAGGAGAGCAGGGGCTGCTGCCAGCATCACAGCAGGGAGCCCAGCACAGCAGGACCACAGCAGCCGCTGAGAGGAGCAAAACAAAGCTCTGCAGTAGTGTGAGCTGTGTGCTGAGAGTGGGGTAGAAAATGATTTCCTTCGGTGATTCAGTTGTCACTCCCAGCACAGATAGTCTTCTATCTTCTGTCTTTCTGGAGACACGTACAGTGCCCTGAGCTGGCTTTGCATGTTAGCATGGCTTTAATCCAAGAAGGGACACGTCTTACTGGCTTTAATGAAATCACACAGAGGGTTCTTCTCCTGACAGAGACTCACTGGCACAGTGGTGATGAGGTTTATAGCTGCTGTGCAGGCTGGAGTCACGGAGGAGGGGAATTGTCCTCAGTGCCAGGATGCACTGTCCAGTGCTAAGCCAAAGGTCGGGAGAAGCTTGAAAGCTGCAGGAATTCTAGTGGCCTCAAGAAAACCATTTGGGACTAGTCTCTGACTGTAATGTTGGATGGACATCTTCAACCCAGTTTGAAATCAGCTGTCCTGGACTGAACCCAGCAGTGCAGCATGCAGAGGAGCTCGTTTGCCAGTAGCCAGGCTGCCCACCGGTGTCTTGCTTGGCTTGAGCATGGTGCTGGAGTGTCTGCTGCCTCCCGGCCCGACCCCTCTGGTCACTCACAGGACGCAGGGCAGCCAGCTACCAAATTCTCCTCTGTGAACCACAGAGCACCTCCATGCACTAAGTTGTTTGTAACTATTGGGTGCAAGCTTGATGCCAAGTAAGACAATGAAAAAAATCACTAGGCTTCTTAAGCGATTTGGGATCTGCAAGTGCCCTGGGGACATCATCTACACTGAGTTAAATTACAGCCTTAATCCAATGTGTGTAGAGGGAAAAATTAACTCCGTTCATCTGTGGATACTGCTAGGGTCTCATTTCACAGCCTTGATGTTTTTCTGGTTCAGTCTACCACTGAGGGTACATTTTTTGTGTGTAGAAGATAACAACCATGAAAAATGTTTGTCTTCAGAGTGTATTCTGCTGCCTGGCATAAAGAGTCAAAGATTAAGATCAAGAAACTATCATACAATGAATAATTTAGTCACTAAATTTAGCATCTTTTTCTGTTGAGGCTACTTGGAAGGAAATATGAGTTCCCTGATATTTATCCCATGCACAAATGTGTTCAAAAAACCTTCCCAAAATATTCAGACATTGGCTTGATCGTGAACAGTCACAATTAATACTGGTCAAATAACTTACTGGTTTTGCTTCCCTCTCAGAATGAGGTATGAAGGCATCTCTCATACTTATACTGAAGAAAAAAAAATATGGACTGACGGCCATTAAGTTTAGCCTTAATAAGGGATGATGCACAACTGAGCTGCCTTTGGAGAGCTGGGTGAGGAAGACCTGAATTTGTCATTTTTTCCTCTTCCCTCCACATACGTTCCTTTATTTGTATTTGTGACTGCATTGCTGAAGTATAGTATGGGAGTGGACACACTTATTTCCCTATCTAAGTTCTCGTAAGGGTATGAGGAATACAAGAGCATCTGCTTCATTTCATTTCAAGGGGAATAATAATTAACAGGGAAAATGATAAATAAAGCACAGAGACACAGGCCTGATGAGCATTTGATAACGGAGACAACAAACTCTTCAGTGTGTGTGTGCATATGTGAGGTGTATGTGTATGCATGCAGGTCTGTATGTGTGCATGCCTGTGCACATGCATGTGTGTCCATTTGCATGAGCTCATGTTTGCATGCATGTGTGTATATGCATGTCTTTGTGTGTGCACGTCTGTGCGTGTGCACGTGTGTGCCTGGGGGAAGTGGTGGCTACTGCCCAGACCTGGGCTGCAGGTGCCATGTGTCCAGCAGTGGGGGAGGAGCCACCCCCCTTGCAGAAGGGACTCGCTCTGCCAGCAGGAACGATGGTGCTTTCTCCTTGTGACTGTAAAGTACAAGCTTATAATCTAATACTAAACCTTCAGTTTGTCTAAATGCCTATAAACAGGTCTTAAAAACATATTTGTCTGAACTTTGTTCAGATAAACCTAATTTTAGAAGATGGAATAAACATGGATTATGAACGGTTCATAGAGCAAATTCATTAGAAAAATCCCAATGTCTGTTGCAGGCATTTTTATTTTATCTTGTTTGAGTTATTGGAAAAGCTCTCTCACAGATTACTCACTCATTAGGAATCTCTGCCATTTCTCATGCACTTGCTGTTCACCAGTCAGAGGCATAAATCAGCTTTCTACGTGCAGCTCTGGTTGCACGGCACTCTCTTGTTTTCATCTTTGGCATGGCATAATAAATTGGAAGAGAGGGATTTAATTGAGTCTTTTTGTTTCTTGCAAGTTTTGCCTTTTCTATAAATCTGTTAAGTATATACAAGCCTATGGGGAGTAAAGGTCTCGGGAGTCCAGAGCATGCCTCTGCCAGCAAGCTCTGCCTTATCTCCATACAAATCCTGTTGCAGTAGCTTACGCTCATGCCTTAGTGCCTCGGAAGATTTGAATTCCTCCCTTACCAATAGCAGATGAACTCGTACTGAGTAAGGAAACTACCTGACTCCATCCTTTGTTACCAGGAGCAGCCAGGGATCAGTGCGTGCTTCCTGTGCGTGCGGTCACGGCAGAGGGGGAGCCTCCCAGCCGCCTTGCCCCCCAGCACACGGGGACCCCGGCCTCACACACCGCACACAGGGACCCTGGCCTCACACACTGCACACGGGGACCCTGGCCTCCCACATCGCTCAGCTTTTTGCACCACAGAGCGCCTGTGCAGCCAGGCATGGAGCAGGCCGCCCAAGAGCTGTCTGCACCGTGGCAGCCGACAGCAGCACCAGCAATACAGAACCTGTGAGCGGCACAGCTCCTCTGTTACTGCTCTTAGCTTTGAATGTAGGAAATATGCAGAATCTACTCTGAAAGAAAAAAAATACCCAGAAATTCAGCAATTTATATTTTTTCTCATGGACAAAATACCTGAGAGAATTTGGAATAAAACCCCAAGCTGGGCAAGCCAGTTGTTTTTTATTTTTGTTGATACAGCAGAAATCTTACTGTCATCTTCCATGGAAGGATTAAGAAAAGCCTGAGCCGTGCCTTTGGCTTCCTGTTAGCCATTTAGAAGACCCACGGCTGGCACTCAGGGAGAGCTGCTGAGGCGCTCTGCCTCTCAGACTGCAATAGGGAAGGAACGGAAAACTCTTCATGCTGCTGCTCGCCACGCTGCCTGCTCCCCGGCCCAGGCCACGGCCAGCATCGGCCCCACTGTTTGCCTGCCAAAATTTCGTCTGCCTTGGTGGAAATGGAAGGAAAGGCAGCCAACGATTGCTACACTCGACAGCAGCATTGGGGGAGTGCTGACCCCACCTTTCGGTGTGCTCTGGCTCGTGGCCAGCCTGCCCTGCTGACAGCCCACAGACGCGGGGACAGAGCACCGACAGGAATCTATCAGGGCTTTCAAACCACGCGGTGCGTGGGCAGCACGTCGGGAGTCCTGTGCAATGAGCGCGGCCCCCCACCGCTCCCCGAGCCTGGCTGCGCATCCCTCACTGCTGCCTGCCTTCACAATAACCTTTTGAAATTGCAATCCATTTATTTGTTTAAAAACAACAATACACTATCAGAGTTTCACAAATTCAACATGAAATTGATTAAGTAGTGTAAGTAACATGGTATTTTAGAATATTTAAAAAATATTAGAAAGAAAATTAAAGCATTACAGGATTAGGACTTATCTGTTTGACTTCAAGTTTGCTATAATTCAATTAAAATTAACAGTTGCACACTGATTAGCAACAGAGCTATTCATCTTTCCGTGCTTTTGTTTTTCTAAGTGGTGTGGTGTGTTGTTTGCAATGAGGTTAAGCTTTTTGATGGGAATGTTGACAAAGGTTCATCTTTATATACCAGGAGTGCACCCTCCATTTACAAGGGTCAATCTTCTTCATCCTCATCCAGCCTGTTTCTGAGCAGCTTTTCTCCCATAGTGTTCGTTTTTGTGACTCTTTGAATTCCTTACTATCATTTAGTTTTTTCTTACATGAAGCATGGGAGCATTTGTTTCACCTTATTGATGACAAAGTGTTCTGTGTTTATCTTTATTATTGTTATGTATTGATATTTTGTTTTCGGGGAAAATCCAATCCATGTGAGTGAAATCACATTAGGCATATAAAGAACATAGAATTACAAGGTTGAATGCAAGGGGGGCAGCAACCGAGGTTTTCATGTTTTAAAGGGCAGATTGGTCTATACTTGCGTGGTCTATAGCTTGCACGTCCATGCACCAAGCATGCATGGGGAGCCCTTAACCTCCCTTTCAATACCTGGGAAGGGGACCCTGGGACCCGGAGCATGAGACAGCACAGAGCCACTCCCTGCACTTCTGGCAGATGGGCTGCTTTTGCTCACAGAAGTATTTTCAAGCAACAGCAAAAATCAGTGACTTCATATATATATTAAAAAAAAAAAACCTTTAATTCTGTTTTGTTGTTCCATAAAGATGGGGCATAATGTGCCTTGTTTTAACAGGGGAAATTATGCTTTGACACAAATGACAGTAATTCTGTCTTTTACAAAATTATTTCAAAGAGAGAGACAGCAGTTGTGATAAAATCATACTTTGTGAATGGA
This sequence comes from Cygnus atratus, assembly GCF_013377495.2. Taxonomy (NCBI): domain Eukaryota; kingdom Metazoa; phylum Chordata; class Aves; order Anseriformes; family Anatidae; genus Cygnus; species Cygnus atratus. The sequence goes on from NC_066369.1 coordinate 32,436,107, forward strand.
TTTCATTGTTCTTACTTCTAATTTTTCCCTCAGTGAAAGGTCTGAGCCACACTGGCTGGCAGGAGGGAGGCTAGGGCTGGCTCCTGTGTGGAGCTCTGCTGCCCCTGCCCACCGAGCCAGGGATGTGCCTGGGGAGAGGGGGATCTGTGCCCCCAAGGGCTGCCCCTGCGCTGCCCCGGCCAGCTCCTGCAAGCCCAGCCTGCAGCCATGAGCTGCAGCCATGAGCTTCTTGTGTGTGTTTGGCGTAGCTCTCAATATCAAAAGGCTATGGGAAACCAACCGTGACATTTAATTAATATGTTCCATCTGCTTTTTAGTACCATTTTAATTACAAATGGTTAATTTAGTCATGGGGTAAGCTGATCATATGAAGAGAAGCTGGCCAGAGCTCTGTATTTCCTAAAAGCAATGCTGCTGTCATTTTCTGTGGCAATTTTTCTCTCTGAGATCTGTTCTACGCTCGATGTAACGGTGTTTCATAAGACACTTGGAGAGAGGCTATGACAAACGGAAACCTGACAAGGCAGTGAAGCCACGGTGGGCAGACCTTGGTGATATCCAAGTAGCATTTCTGCAAATCTTGTTTGAAGCTGAGGGCCACCATGCCCATGACGCTGAGCCCACTCAAGCTCGCCAGTACTCATGTCAGTGGCAACACATAGCTTAAGCAAAGCTTAAATTCCAAAGCTGTTTTCAACTTCAACATCCTTCTCCTTAGCTTCCTTTTCTCTCCCTCTGAAATATTTCCTTTTGATATTTTAATTTCTCTTGGGCAGACTTTAAGGAAGAAAGTTGGGTTGAAACAGATGGTTGTCAGCAAACCAATGCCTGCAGAGCACAATTGAGAATTAGTGTACAAAAACCTAAAACTTGGCACCATCCAAGTCCTCTTGATATAATTGTCAAAAGAAATCTGGCTTGGATTTTTTTTTTTAATAATATTTTCAATATTTAAATGAGTGAAACTTTAAACAAACAAAACACACTTTATTCGAGTGTGTGCAAGATGCAACGAAAACCTCCGGAGGTAATTCCTGAGAGGCGTCAGAGGAGGAGGAGCTGGCCCAGCAGGAGGACTTCGCAGGGCACTGTGGCCACTGCCCGAGGAGCCGGCAGTGCCCTGCACTGGGGGTGGATGGTGCCTGGAGCACGCCACGCGCCTCTTTTAGTCCCCAAATGGTCACTGGCAGGCTGCTATTAGAATTTTTTTTGCTGCTCTCTTTTACATAGAGAATGTGATTCCTTTGGCACAAATTTCCTGTCTGGGCCTACTAGATGTTTTTATTGAGAAGGCAAAAAAATCTGTGAATTGTTGCTTGTTCTAGAAAGGAGAGTGCTGGGTTTTTCCACAGTGGAAGCATGTCCCTGGTTGAACATTTTGCTCTTTTGATCTTCAGCCATTAGCACTTTCTTTATGGATGAGGAGGTGTTTTCCCATGATTCCAGCATGAATTTATTCCAGGTTGTGCAAATAATTGCAGCTGAAAAGCATGAGCACAGTCAAAAAAAAAAATCAAACAGCTTTTCTTCCTGTTTCACTTTTGAATTTAAATACATTTTATTAAAAAAAAAAAAAAGCCAAACTACACGCTCTCCAGGCAGCCAGTCCAGCACGTAGCCCTGACAAGAGCTGACAGTGTCTCCATGGCCTTGGGCTGTCCCTGCTGTGTCCATGTCTGTGTCCATGTGTGTCCATGTCCATGTCTGTGTCCATGTCCGTACCCTTGTCTGTGCCGGTGCTGCTCCACGGGCAGTGCGTGGCCAGGCAGGGAGTCCCCATAAGGCTGCCACCACCACAGCGATGCCCACGAGAAACTTCTCAACTTTTCTGGTCTCAGTCTGGAAATGGTCAATTACAACTAGTTCTGTGGCTATTCTCCAGTAAGCAAATGCCACATGGCTGCCTGAAATGGGTACTGCTGTACAAAGAGGGGATGCCCATCCCCCTCGCCCCCCTGGGCAGACAAGGGCCAGAAGTGAGGGTGGATGAGAGGATGGAGGGCTGAAAGGCCAGCTGCCTCCTGATCCTGCAGGCAGGATCCTGCATGCAAGGGCTGTGTGGCTCTGCAGAGCTGGGGTGATGTCCTGCGCCACTTTCTCTGTGTTTTGGTCTGTTTCAAAATAAGCCATCTCCTCTCAGCTGTGAGAAGCAGGCATTGCTCAGTCCCGATGTGCTGACGTCCAAGCACATCAGTTCACAACATCATTTTGTGCAGTTCCAGACTCTTTGGGACAATAATGACTGTTACTCCCATTCTTCTAAATGGAAACAACATGTGCATTTGCAGACAGGGATGCTTTTCTCCAAAGACTGTTTTCCTGGATTAGTGTAAGAGGGAATGAGCTTGAGGTCAGGAAACTGTACGGGACTGCAGTGATGGTTAAAAAGCACACTTCATTGCCATGTTTTCCTGCAGCATGCAGGGGTGGCGGGGGCAGTGTGAACACGTGCCCGGGATGATGTGCCATGCACTTTCTCTCAAACATCCTCTCTCCACATCAGAACGTGACAAATTCAAATGTCAAATGCAGTAGATGGGGACTAGTTCTCTCCTCACTCATGCTGCTGTGAAATAGGCACAACTTCATTAAAGCACATGTCAGAAGCTAGTGTGAAAGAGCACGGGGTCTGCAGCGTGCAGGTGTGGAGAGCTGCTCGGGGTGCGGAACAAGCCCGCAGTTCCCCTTCCCCGGGACTCGGCACAGCGCCGCGCACCGTCGCTCTGCGGGGATGCCGAGAGGCCAGTAACAAGCTGCGCTGACAGAGGAAACATAGATGGCTTCTTGAACGATGCACAGAATTTATCTTTGATGCCTCCATTAACATTACGGTCAGGTAAATAACTCAAAACGCACCACCTAATTGTTATCCATGTCATTTTGCTTGACAGCTTTCCTAATTTGATGCTCACGAGAAAACTAACACCCTGTATTGTCCCCTTCGCCTAATTAGCAGACAAAAGGCCATTCATCATGCTTTGATAGGTGGTGTGTGTGGAGGTCGAGGTAATCCATCACTCTCCCTGCTCCTCGGTGGGGACTTCCACTGCTGCAGTGGCTTGGCAGTCACAGGGCAGTGGTGTGGTGCCAGGGGCAGGGGGCTTCTGGTGCCCTGCGCTGCTGGAGACCTGCTTAGGCCGGCACGGAGATGTCGGCATGGCTCAGGGCTCCTTGGCCAGCCCCCCTTGTTCATGCATGTCCCCACATCATGTGGCCAGTACCCATTGCTTTTTAGCTTTTTCTTTTCAACCTTGCATAAAGCATACTGCTAATTTCAGTATATTTTCCCAGACTGTGTTGTCTGACCATTGTCTATATAACCATGAAATGAAACCTAACCTTCAGGGTAGCATTTACCATTTCCATTAGTAATGACCATTAATGCATAGGCTTGCGGTTGAGCACTTTTAATCATCAGAGGAAACATAACTTTTTGTTGCAACAGACAGCAACCCATGAAAATAAAAACTCAGCTGTAGCCACTGGAGAAGCAAAACAAGGCCCTCTGTCCAGAGCCAAGGCTAGCCAGCCTCTGCCAGCGTGCTGCATCAGAGAGGTGGCTTGTGGCTACATGCACAGTGAGATGCTGTGCTAACTGCAAAAAGACAGTGAAAAATTAATCAGATTAGATGAATCTGTTATTTTTAATAAAGGGATAAAAAACATATAGTTGTTCATTAAATTCATACCTGGAAGCGACCATTAGGAAAATCTGATGTGATCTCCTGCATTTCATCTACTAATTTCTTCATAGCATGCGGCCGTTCGTTCCCGCCTCTGTGCTGTCCCCACACAGCCACCCTCCAGTCGGAGGGTCCTCACGCGCACAGCACCAGGCTCCACGTGGGTTCTTCGGGCTCGATGGTTGCTTTGGGCCACAAGCATCGTCTCGTTCCCTCTCTGTCCCCACACCGATGCTGTCCGTGCCCACGCCTCGAGGCCGTGGGTGCAGGTGGGCAGCTGCTGAGAGCCCTGCAGCTCCGTGCCCTGTGCCCCCAGGCCTCACCCCGCGGGCTGAGTGGCCTGGCCGGGCCCTCCGGATGGTGCCGCTGGCTGAGGAGGGGACATCCCTGTGGCAGCTGGCTGGAAACACGCCAGAGTGAGCCCTGATCCTGGTTACATTTTTAGATCACTCAACTGTTTTTCATCCCTTTAATTTTTGCGGCATTAGTGCATATTGCATAATTTTCCAAATGCCTGGGGCAGTAAATCAAATTATTTGAGGAAACCTGTTTTGTGACAGTTACCTTTAATCAGGAAAGTTATCATCTCTCATGGCAATTGTCTTTAAGACATGTTTCATGAAGTCACTCTGCTTGGCATTAACTACACTACAGGACTGAAGAACTCCTTAGTGATCACATCTCACATCAAGTTTTCTGTTACATTTTCTGGGCCTGGCAACTGGTCATTGGTCATAAGAATTTTTATATTTACCCTTTTTAGGCATAGATACTAATATTATTTCTCCTCCTTAGGAACCCACCCATTTTTCTGGGATTTGTTTGAAATTATTATTTTGTGTCTCAGAGTATTCGAGTAAGTTAATTTAATTCTCCTATGTACAAACTATCCAATCATGCCAATGCAACGGATTTTAAGCAATGTCATCCCTAAATAGGGGTTATTATTTTTTTGTCACTGAGATGTGTACATAATTTCTTCCCTGTGTTCTTAACTTTATCAAACTTCAACATCTTTAGCTCTCTCTCTGTCTTCTCCACTTCCTAGCTACCTATTCACAGTCACTGCTTTCAGTACCTACACTGCTATTTTTGTTGCCTACCAGGGCAGCATTTGAAGCCCTTTCCACCTCATTTCTCATGGCTGCAAGGCATGCAGTGCTGAGCGCCACCGCTGTCCTGCTCCCTGCTGCCGAGCTCTTTTCCTAAACCTTTCCTGGGTTCAGTAAGAGAGAAGTTGTGTTTTTGTTCAGTGTGATTGCTAAATCTTTCTTGTTACTTTCCAAGAGTACAGCATTGTCACCTGTGCAACTGAAGACCTTTTCCTTTGGACGTGTCTGGAAGCCTCACTTCCCCATGTTCAGCTGCCCCGCACTCAACCCTCCCATCACACCTCTTCCCTAAAGGGAACGGGACGTGACAGCACTGCAATACACCTTGTGCTCAGTACATCTTGATAGAAAGGTGATTAAGTATATCTGTAGATAATATCTCAGAAAACAAACAAATAACTCAGAAGATAGAAAAAAATGTTCTCTAGAAAACAGTATGAATTTTTCATTAAAAGCTGCACTCAGGCTGCCTGTTGAGCACTACAAAGTTATTCAGGCTGGAAAATGTCCAGTTGCTGCCTGTAGATCTCTCCGTCTCCTTTGACATCTTCAAGTTAAAATCCTCTTTGCTTCCTCCCAGCAGTTTTCCTCAGCATCACCTCTCCAGGCACGCTCTGAGCCCGACGTCCAGGAGCTGCCCGTCTGCCCTGGGCAGAGCAGAGTACACCACGCGTGCACCAGGTCAGCCTGGCAGAAAAGAGCAGTGTGCCACCTGGGGAAACAATTTTTTTTCTCCAGGATTCAGCCCCCTTTTTAAGGTCCATATGTGAAACCAGAGCTGCTTCACATTGTTAATATTCCCCTGGGGCTGCTCTCCCTTGTAGGATCACTGCACCATCCTCAGTGCAGACAGAGCTGCATGGAAAGCTTTAAAAACCTGGCCCAGACTTACCACATTTGAACTTGACACCTCAGCCAGTGCTCTCAGATCATGCGCACTTAAGAGCTTTTGTAGATCTTTGCATGTGATTACCTCATGCTATCAACTCATTCCTCCTTTTTTTTTTTTCTTTTATTTTCTTTTTTCTTTTTTCTTTTTTTCTTTTTTCTTTTTTTTCTTTTCTATTTTTTTCCTTTTTTTTTCTTTTTTTTTTTTTTCCAATCCATAAAGCAGACTTCCAGTAGCACCAAAAGACTGTTGGTCTTGCTCTGGTGGGGCTGAAAGGAAAACTGCCCTGCCCTGGCATGCCCAGGAGTCCACAGTCTGCCAACACTGCCCACACTGCAAGTGTAACTATGCTTCAGGTTCTGCATACACATAATCAGGAAATTCAGAAATTCCCGTGGCTGTTTTGACTAGATTTCCTATGTGTCAGTTGATACGCAGGGAAGCATTTGCCTACTTACTACACACATGCTCTGTGACTAAACTGTGCTCACAGCAGATTGAAATATTAGCAACAGTATCATGCAAATGCTCTTTATCTTTTGCTGTGCATTCAGAATTTCTTAAATTATTCATTAAAGTCTATAAAGAAAAAGTGACTATGTAGAAAATATGTGAAGGGGGCAGTTTCAGAGAAAGCTGATGAGACAGGTGTCTAAATGAACTTCTCCTGATTCCTTTTGGCCTAGAGATAGCGAACGAGTTCAGCTGTGAATCTCAAAGCCACACGCAGAGGGTACAGGCTGAGATGGATCAAAAGCCAGCGCAAATCTTGTCACAAGCCCCTGTGAAGTGAGACCAATGAGTTTTACACAGCTCTACTTAAGAGCTTTTATGTGTGTAAAATCTCAGCCATAACATGGCATTGATGTCTTTTTCTTCTTCATTTCATTTTCATGGTTCTCTTTGAAAAATATACATTGAATTTCAAGTAAAAGCATACATGAGCAAAGGTAAACTACGAAGCAGGAGGGCAGAGGTCACACCCACAAGTAGTGTGCCGGTGTTTGACTTGAGCCAGCGAAGGACCTGAAGAAGTAGAAGCAACCTGCATGGTCCCTGCCTGCTCCAGTGCCCACTGCCAGCGCATGCGGCGAGGCTCAGCAGGCAGCTGTCTGCCCCGCGGCCAGGCTTGAGCACAGCATCCTTGGAAACACCACAGATAAAAGAAGCATGGAGAAAATTATCATTCCCCCATGCCTCGATGTTAATCCTGGAGTACAGAAGCTTCATATGAAAGATCCTCCTCCAGACGTAAGGCACAAAGCTATGGCTGCTCCGCAGCTGATGAAGAGAAGCTGAAGCTGGTGTAAATAGCCCCCTTTAAGGAGCAACTCTCTCAGCTTTTTTTTTTCTTGTATCAGTTTAATCTATTTCTTATTCTACACGGAACACCTGAAAACAGTGACAATAGCCTCCTGATGGCTAAGAAGCTCTACTGGAGGAGCACTCAGCTTTGGCAGCAGCGAGAATCACGCCGTGCTGCCAGTCCCAGCACTGAAGACCACTGTAGTCCACTGCAGCCCAGCTGCCCTTTTATTATCCATCATCCACCTTTTAGCTCTGGATGGTGAAAAGGCAGCTGAAGTGGTATTTTAACTGAGATCTTGATTAGCCACTGCACCAGTAATGAATGTGAATTTCTGTGTTGCCAAAATGTTGTATCTGACAGTGTAGACTATATGGCTCTGTATTATGCCATCAGCAGCAGATGAGGTGCTGGTTTATTCAAGGTTTTAATGTCACTATTAATTTAATCCAACCTAATAGATTAATTCCCCCAAATAGCTTTTGGTTATGATTGTTGTTACATGCAAGATGCTCTGTTTCACTTATACTGAAACAAAGATAAAACAGCAATGAAGCTGCAGTTACCAAACACGTGGCTGTATCACACCTAACACCCGTCAGCCATGGGGGGGCAGGGGGAGGACCCCGCTCAGAGCAAAAGGACGGATCCTGCAGGTCTCGGGGCCCACAGCAGCACCAGAAGCTATCAGACATTTTGGCCAAAAGTCACATGAGTGCTACTCAGAGCAAGGCCTCAGGCTTGTCCTCTTCCAGTTATACCTCCCCCTTCAAAAACTAGTGACAGATTGCTAAGGTTTGGGGTTTATCTCCTCTAAATGTAGTGTTATAAACTGAAAGATAACAGGAAGATAAAGGCAAAAGCAGGTTTTCAGAAGCTTTCATGCAGGCTTTGCAAAGGGAGAAGGCACCACATGTAAAATGCATTCCCTACTGTCTGTATTCCTCTTCTCCTCCTGGGTGTGCTCCCACCAGGGCCCCCGTCAGGTCCTGCTGATGCTGATCTTCATCCCGCCCGAGGCCAGGAGCACCCTGGGTGCTCCAGAGGACCGCAGAGCCCCGGAGCCATGTCAGCTCAGCAGCGAGTGCAGTGACCCAGGCGGCGGCACGGACATCTCTGCGCTTGTGGGAAGGTGCTCGATGGACCTGTGGCCAGGACACTCGGGACTGGCGGCACCGAGCCACAAAGGGGGCCAGAAACCAGCCGGGGCGCTGAGAGGGACAGAGGGGCCGCAGAAGGGGCCCGAGGGCAGCGGCACCTCTGGCTCCGGGCCTGCTCCCCCAGGGACAGGCAGGGGCTTTAACCCCACCACAGCCACAGAACCTGTGTTGAACTTCAGCACGGCTCTGCTGGCATACAGCTAATAAATATTCGGGTGTGTTTGTGCCATATGGATTAACCAGTGGTGTTTGGGTTTGGCGTTAAAGTCAAATGACATACTCTGCATTCCCTCAGCAACTGAGAAGCAGGCAGAGAAACTCCTTTTAAATTTAACAAGTTTAAATGTGTTGACGTACATCAAATCCAAATCTGGGGTAGGTTTAAGTGACACATGTCATCTGACGGGAGGGTTCCTGTGTTTGCCAGTGTGAACACAAAAAGGCTCAGTCTGTCTGGGGAGAAACAAAAATAAGATCTGCTACAACAAAATTTGCTTGCAGATAATTAATCACATTTGTAAATAAGTAAGGCTATATTTGCATCCCTTTTGTTTCTTCTTCTTGTGATCTACAGGTCAACTCTTGCTGTGAAAATATTAACAGTAAGCAGATTTCCAAATCACAGGCCCAAGAATTCACTGGAGATACATTTCCAGTTCTCAGACAGACGTGTTTATCCTAGAAGGGCTCACAAGCCCATGCAGCAAGGTTCCCGTTGAGCAAAGCGGGGGACAGAGATTCACCCGTGAAGGTCAAGCTGCAGAACCAGAGCCATAAATAACTGCAGCAAGCTGCTTTCTGCTCCAAAGAAGGAGCTAAACTCTTTGAATAAATAACTGTGAGCTCAATGAAACCTTAATCTCTACCAAAATGGTAGTCTGTATTTTTCCAGCCAGGACATTATATTTTCCTAGCAATGCTTACCTGGCTTACTGTACCCAGAGCACCATAGCTACAACTATTGCCAAAGAACTGGGCAGCTGATCTGCAAGAAACGCATGCACCACCAGCAGAGTCTCGGGAGTAATGTGTCTGGGATCCTGAGCACCCATTCAGTGTCAGCAGCTTGAGACTGATGCTGTAGCTGAAGTGTGCCTGGATCTAGTCATGAAATGTGTCCAGGCATGTGAGCAATCCTGAGCAAAACTGAATGCATAAAGCAAATTCTGAATCAGAGAGACATGGGATTCTGCATCTTCTCTATAAAGTTTCTTTACATCAAGGATATAACCTCTTCTTCAGCTATAGAGCCTGACCTCAAAAGACAAGATATATTTTCCAACAGTATTATTCTATATAGCTTTTTGTAAAAAATGTTAAGTCTCTTCAAGACTCCTAAATATGCTGCTATTATTAGAAAGAGGAAAGAACTGCAGAACAGGTAAGAACAATTAGATCCAGTCATCTCATACATGACAATGGCATTTTTTCTCTCTCGCTTACAAAATATCCAGTTAACACTGGGCTTCAAATGCTCAGGAAAGCCTGGATGCAGACACACAAATACACCCAGTTAACCTTGTTCCCAGCACATCTAATTGAGTTTCAAGAGTGAGCAGTAAACTGCCTCTGTGCACAAATGAGGGACATGGAGAAATAAATATCAAGAGAAGCTGTAGGGATCAAGCATCAGTTATTTGATCGTGCTGTACAGAAGATCACAGTCTGTTTATTGCCCATATTAATGTAGATAATTGCATGTATGGATATATGCAAATTGATACATGCATAGTTTTTAAAATTCATAACACTGCAACGTTTTTTATAAACCTGTTGAGAGTACACTGAAGTTTCATTCTCTCCTTAATTGTTTGGAAACAGATTTGATACTTATTACACATTTTTCTGCACTTCTAGTTGCGTAGAAGGCAATCTGCAGCAATGGGTTTTGCATATATTTCACTGCATTTTCTGACATGAATGTTTATGCAATTGATTAATGACATGAATTTTCTTATATGCGATGCTTTTACGAGCATTTGCACATGGCTGCCTAATTCTCTCATTTGTAAAGCTGCTGCAAGCAGCCGACAGGAGCTTCTGAGACAGGCGGCTGTGAGAGCCTGTGGAGTAGGAGAGCTGGTCCCAAGAAGCTCTCCAGGGCAAGACCCTCATCCAGCCTCAGAGAAACAAGGTCCTGCCACAGACTTGGAGACACTGAAGCCACCCAAGCCACTGCATACAGATCCCAGGGTATTTTAGGGCTGTGATGGACAAGCCACTGGCGTGCCTCTCTGACCCACCACACTTTGCTCCATAGAGCCTTAGGGTCCAGGACTGCCTCCAGCAGATGTGGGATGAGCGTCTCCTCGCTTTGCTTCAGAGGCTCGTTCCATTGTCAAAGCTGCATCAAACATGATAGACATGGATGCATTTTTTGGCAGACCATGGGTAGCCAGCCACGGGGTCATGCCAGGCCCTGATGAGCTGATTTGCCAGTTCTCTGTGGTAGCAGATAGCACTTAAAAATTCTAGTATTTGCATGTATTCAAACTGAAAGCAAATGGAAAATTTGAAAACAACCTGAATTTGACCTTGGAGTTCCAGAGATTCGCATTAAAATCCATGCCTCTGCCCTTCCTCCCCTGCTGGCCGTAGCTTCCGAGGCTGCTCAAAGCCCATAACTATAATTTAGCATGGCAGCAGATTTCTCAGCTCAGTTTTGTGTTGCTCGTCTTGTGGAAATATACTGGTGCTGAATTCAGTTCACAAGCCAAACTCTGAAAAGATCACTCCTGGGTTTCTTTCAGATCACCACTCATCTGAAGTAAATAATTCTAATGTGTCTTAACCTAGTGTTCTATGTTAAACTCATTTGATCTCATCAATTTTTTAGTCTAAGTATGACCAGGAAGTTTAAAGTTATCGGAAATTTTCCTTCCTATGCTTCATGACTATCAGTCAGTAAGTGAGAAAGATGTTAAGGCATCCTGATTCATGCTGAGATTTAATTCCCCTCTTGCACTTTCCACAGGAAAGAAGTCTCTCACAGACATGAAAGGTCAACATAAGTCATAACCTACAGAAACTTAACTCCAGTTTCTAGAAAAATAGTGAAATAAACAAGTGAACCAACTGTAAGTTCTCACAAGGAAACAAAGGAAAAATGAAAAGTCAACATCAATTTGTCAAGAGCATCTCATGTCAATTCAATCTAACAGTTTTCTGAGGCACGGTGGTGGACCTGGTGCTGAGGAATAGCTTTGCTTTTAGCACAGCTTTCTTGCGGTTTCACAGGGCATTCTCAAAACTGAGCAAGGCAAACACCACCCAGATGAAACCATTACACAGGAGATGGGAAAGATTTTAGAAACCCATCTTGGGGAACAATGGTTGTTATCCAAACAGAAGAATGGACAAGGTAGAGCTTTGCAGTGGTGCATCCTGCATCATTCAATGTTTTCATCTAAAATGTGTACTGGAGGCTACTGGGGAATTGCCCAAGCTATGTGGGAATTGCCAAGCTGGTATGTTAGAAGCTATGAACAGAGCTCAGGTCATGCACTCAAATTCCAGAAATTGCTGAAAATACCTTTCATTATGAACAAATTTTAACATGAAACAGTCTGGGAATAAACAAAACATTACAGCCTGAAAGGCACCTGCTTACCATATGCACTTGGAGTACTCTATCTATTTTTGGGTACTGCACATCAAATGATGACATCTAGGAGAGGAAGCATGTCTATTAAGATTGAACAAGGATGTTTAGCCAAAGGAGGAGAAGGAGAATATTAGTCTTGAAATACATACACAGCTTCTATAACAAAGGTGGAATACTCTGTTCAAACCACCGGAGACTGGAAAACAGCTCAAACAAATTTAGATGTAATCCTCATCCTACACATTAGGGAGGAAAACATAATGATGCTCTGCACCACGGAAATACTTGTTTGGGGAGTCTGTAAATCTGCTAGATAAGCACATGCATAGGCAGGAAGACAGGCTTCGAGGTTTTGCAGTCATGTGGGGTCACAGACTTTGGTGAGCCCAGAAGAAGCCAGTTTCCACAGCAATCTGCACTCAGGTGAGTCTGGAGGCCAGCGACTGCGGGGCCAGCCAGATCTTGTTTGAGGTCAGGCAAGCTGCTAACGTAGTCTCAAGTGCTTTGTATATAGAAGAACCCTCTGCAGCTCAGTCACTGCAATTGTCACACTGCGGTGCAGAGCAAAGCGTGCACTGAGGGCAGTGTCCGTGCAGCTCGTATCTGGCCAGGGGCCACATCCAGACCCCAGCACCTGGCACGTGCAGGGAGCAGCATGGTGGCAATGCTCTGCGCAGGGTCCTGGCCAAGGATGGGAATGCTCCAGGACGCATGTGGGAGGACAACAGTGGAAGTGAAAAAGCTGCCTCAGGCAGTGCCCTGAGAGTAACTCATCAACATGCACATCCTGTTATAAATCTCTCCTAACGGCAGGAGTTGTTAAGCATGAAATTGTGTATGGTTTCGGAGAGGGCAGAGAGCATTGAGAATAAAAAGGTGGAAGTTGGTGCTGGTGGAAGTGATCCAGAATTACCCACGCAGACGATATAAGGAAGTTAGGGGAAAATATTGGACTCACCAGCACACAGCAGGCAGAGAAACTGATTGCAAAATTATCCATGTGCCTCCGCACTTCATTCCCATTCCTTCAATGAATATACTGTGCAACAGTTCACATCTAGATGAGGCACAGATATTTAATGAAACCTATAAACAGTCCTCAGGATGTTTGTTTTAAGTAATGAATAAATCATGAACAGAAGCTTAGCTTCTAGTCTCTTCACCCAATGTAAATTTATTTGAAAGTTACCATTAATATTTGGGTAACACCAGGAAACTTGTTCCTACTGTCCTGGAAAACAGGAAATGTACAGAGAACTTGGTGCTTTTGCTTGACAGGTTACATGAGAAGATATATTTCTGAAAAGCATCTCACCCCACTACAGGTGGTTTTTTTATGGGAAATGTTAACCTCTGTGGAGGTGCCTAGAGTTGATGAACCTTTACTGGAGCACATGGAATGAGTCCCTGCAAGAAGGGGGAAAGAGATCTCTTCTATCAAATTAAAGGGATTGGATTTAACTCTTTAAATTGATTGCATGCTTTAAAGGTTTTTGTTCCAGTAAGGGCATTGATCAGTAGGAGATTTGCATACTCTTCCTTCATTGTATGTGGCATTTATGCCACCAACAGCTATTTTAATTTTGATTAGGTAAAACAGGGGGAAAGGTTAAAGTCAACATTTGAGCCATGAACACTTTTCTTACACTGTTAAAAATATATACTTTTTTTTTTTCCTAGAATGTAATTACATCTGTTTAATGCACACTTTGTTTTTCAATAGATACAGCTAGCAATAGATATTGGCTTCACTAAAACATACTGTTACCTTTAATGGTTTGTCAGATTTTCAGCATCAACATGAGAAAGGAAATAATGGAACAGTTTCAGTCTGATTTTCAGATCCTTTTAAGTATTTCTCACTTAGAAGAGCTCTAATAAGAATGCCATTTTTTATTACCAGAACTGTGCTGTACATGTGGCTTAAATCACAGTCCTGTGTTTGGAAGTGGGAGAGACGGCTTCCTAATGTCACAGAGAGAAATTAGAGTCAATTTTTAGACATTTCTGATGGCTTTTTTTTTTCTTCTTGAATTCCAGTAACTAAAGATGGCCTCCCATTCCTAATTACTTTTTGCAGTGTGCTAAGGTACAACATCTATCCAAGGCACTGTCAATTAAAAAATAATGCAAGAGTCTCACACACAGCAGTGTGGGGTGGTGCAGAGGCAATGACTGGCAGGGACCAAGACAGCCGTGGTCCATCTCCCAGCTGAACATGCTGCAGGAACGTTGCAGGTCTCCCTCTAAGATTTTAATTTTAAAAACCTTTGGGGAGACACAGCTTTTTTTTTTTTTTTAAATCTTAGGAAAAAAAAAAGGAAAAGAAAAGAAAAAAAAAGCCAAAACACTTTTTTTTTTTTTTCTAGCAGTGGATTTGTTAGAGCTGGGATTTCTTTTTTTAGGGCAAGATCCATGAAGAGAAAGTGTGAGATTAAAGTCAGACATCGAGTGCTTGGAATCAAAACTCTATAAGGGCATTTACCCTTTCTCACAGGTTTTAGATGTGCATGCAGGAAGAACTACAAGTGCTTTTACTCTGCTGTAACAGGCAATGAAGAAAGTGCAATCCAAGGCTCTGAATAGCAACGTGATGTGGCATCTCTGCACCCTGGGCGTCGGCAGCATGACTGCCATTGAAGACCAAAGAGAGCAGATCGTCTCATGCCCAGAGATCAAGCAGAAGCAGCTCACAAAAGGATTCTGGGCATGTGTAGTGATGCTCACAGTCATAATAGTACTGGTGGCAAAATTTGATGTGGTAGTCGGGATCTCTTTTGCATGGAAATAGAATCTTATCTTCAGAAGAAGGGTTGCTGGGATGAGTCCTCAGGAGCACCCCAGGGATGAAACCGCTGCAGCTTCTCACACAGTCACCGTGCTCTGGAGAAACCATTCTGAAAATCCTGATGCTGGGAATGGTTTCTTTGTTGTCTCCACAAGTTCCACCTAAATATGAGAAGGCACTTCCTTACAGTGAGAGTGACAGAGCACTGGAACAGAGAGGTTGTGGAGTCTCTGTCACTGGAGATATTCAAAACCCACCTGGATGCCATCCTGCGCAACGTGCTCTGGGTGATCCTGCTCAGCAGGGGGTCAGACTAGATGAGGTCCCTTCCTTCAGAGGTCCCTTCCCACCTCGGCCATTCTGTGATTCTGTGAAGTTCTCCAGCAGAACGTATTCTGTATTGGCAAGGAAGAACAAGACCAGCAGAACCATTTTCCTTTACAATGACTTTACACAGGCTTTCTCAGGAGGGGTCTGGGAACCTTGGTAATATCGGGCACTTGGCGACTGGCACAGGCACCTCTGGGGACATTTTGCTTTGCTGCCTTCCCTCTCTCCTCACAGCATCCCCTGCACAGCTCTGCAGTCCCAGAGAACACCTTCACAAGGGATTCAAGTTATACTCCACAGGATGATTTACCCTAAAGCAAATTTCTGTATTTGCCCATCTCTAAAAAAAATCTTCCTTCACTTGTGAGACAATTCAAGAAACAGCCTACTCCAGCACTTAGATTTCACATTAAACTTGGGAGAACTCAGTTTTGTTAGAGATTTCTTGACTTGCTGATGTTTACATTTTTGTGAAACCAAGATAACGCCCCAAGTTTGCAACAAGCTTGTGATAAACAAACAAGAACATAGTGCTGTTGTATGGCTGCACTTCAAAACAGAAGCTGAACTTCAAACCGATTCATATGGGAATGTCTATACAATAGGCAAGTTTGGATACTACAAATGCTTGTGCACTACAAAGGCCCAGCTCTGGGCAGACTGGCTGTGTGACCAGACGGTGCGCACAAACAGGTCTGCAGCCCCTGCTACCCAGTCAGAGCCTGCGTCCCTCAGGACGGGCAGCTTCAGCTGCTTTAAAGCACGCGCTGGTCACAGAGAAAAACCCTGCAAAGCTTTCCACTGGGCTCACCATTCTAAGTAGACATGTTTCCTCTCTTCTTGACTATTGTCTCCAAAAATTTCCTACTTGTTTTGGTTAGGAAGCTTGTTGCAACCTGGACAGATCCACAAAGAGGTCTGGGACAGCTACAGAGGGCACGCTGAGAATGGGGTGTGGATATACAATGGTGGATGTACCACAGGAGAAACCCTTAGGGAGAGTCAGCGTGGGCAGTCTTGTCCTGCCACCCAGAAACACACAAAAAGCCTGCACACGCAGTACTTAGTGGTGGCAGTCAGAGAAAGCACCACACGCGTGCAGCCCTTTTCCCCAGGTGCCGCCCAGGGTAAGGGCATTTCTCCTGGGGCAAGCAACTGCTGGCTCCTACACCAGGATGTACTAAAGGCTTGAAGGCACAATTGTGTCTGTTGCCAGCTTTCTCTGCCTACAAAGAAATACAATGAAGATTAACTATGCTAATAATTTGACAAGCTTATAGGGGTTTAGCAGCCTTAGGGGACTTTCCCTGCTCTCAGGCAAAGCTACCCTGGAGGGTATGAGCACAAGTTTGTAGGCTACTTCCCCGGTCTATCTTCAAGAGCTTTTAAAGACAACAATAAAATAAGCTAACAAATTTGAAATTTGGTTCAGTAATTGATCATTTTAAAACAATAGACTGCAAAGGACACGTTTTCTCCTGGTACATTTTTTAAATTCCATTTGCTATTATAAATAATAGACCTCCTGCAATCTGTGAACACATGAAATTACAGACATACTTCTTAAAAGCTGAATACTTCATAATAGAAAATGCTTTAATGTCTATAAAGTCTAATTTTTATCATTCTTCATATGTTTTCTGTTTTGAACATGAATAGTTCGTAAGTGCATATTAAGAACACAAGGTATTTCACAGTACATTGTCACCTCCTCATCAATAACTGAGTGTCTTACTGAGCACGATTTTTTTTTGTCATGTAACTATGGTGATATGCAAGGTTTTCTTAGGATGGTCACAGTCTTTTTATCTGTGTTGGAGTCAGTGTTAATAATAAATCTTTTTACTAACATAAATAAAAAAAAATTTAAGTTGATAAACACTGTAGCAAAAGCTAAAGCTGACTAACAAACAGTTGCAGCACTTAACATTTTCCTTTATATATATTCATTTGTCTTTATATAGTATTTATGCGCAACACACTGCAGCCAAGATCAAAATCTGGAATAAAAAAAAATAACATATGAGTACAGAGTAGAACGAGGCAAGAGTGGATTTGCAAAGCCATCTCTTGAACATGCATGTTTAAGATGTTGTGGTTAAGCCACATAATTTAAAGTAAGGTTTTACATTAAACATTAAAAGTGTTTTCCTGCTGCTCTCCTGTATAATGCAGTTTAGCTTTTTACAAGAACACAAATCTCAGGTAAGTGTTCTCTAACACATGCATCTCACAGCCCCGTGTGACTCACATCTTGTGCAGCCTTTGTGGATTATACAGGCTGAATTGCTAAAAAGGAGCTATCCCTCTGATGATACTGATCCTCATCATAAACGATGAACACCCCTACTAGCTGCGTCATCTGTGAGATTATCCAAAACACGTCACTTCTACTCACTTTATGTGGAAAAGTGAAACATCAACACATTCCCATAAAATGATTTCCTGAATATAGGTGTGATTCAGTTTATCTTTATTATCAGATGGATCAGGGTAAAGAAGTTATTTCAACAGGCTGAGCCACCTTATTGAACACGTCTATCATGGTCAAGAGCATACTCCAAGGACCTTGGCACCCATCCGCCTGTAACTGATTCTCACAGGCAGAAAGACAGAGCTCCCAGTTGCTCAGACACCCAGGTGGTTAAACAGAGACAGTTAATGAGCAATCAGCAAAATAAAAAGCAATAATGAAACTGCTTCAAGGGCTTTGTAATGCAATGACTACTAACATGTAATATCTATTTACTGAATACAAATACATGGTGCCTACAAGATGAATATCTCCGCTGATACCACATTTAGCTTTTTGTTGTTGTTGTTTTCTCCTCTAAAATTCAACATCCCAGCTCTCCCTGCTGCCCAACACCTGTTTGAGGACTCAGCGGACTTTGTGCAGATGAAGGCACTCGTACGGTTTCAGAACACTGCTCATCTAGCTGTATACAGAAATAGCAACTTACATACATATTAAAACAGCATTTTAGTCAAGCAGAAAGGTCAAGCTAGCACTAAGTAAAAGTTTTGGTGCTATTTCCCCTCCTCCATTTACTATGTATCAGACAAGTTCTTTTAAATCTTACCAATTTTTCTTTCTCTATAATACATTACACCATCAAAAGCTCTTGACCAGCCCTTACTACCCCGGTAGCATCCACCACTGAGTTGGTGACAACTGCTAACCTCCAGCTGGGGCTGTCCCACCTCTGGGCCACCACATCAGGGGAAGAGAACTGCTGCAGAAGACACCTGCAGACCCCAACCGCTGAGGCTCCCTCAGCTGGAGGTAGCACAGACATAGGGGTTAACTCACCCCAGCTGGACCAGATTCACTCTGGAATTTGCTGCTGGAAATGAGGCAGCTGTAGTCCCTTCAAGCAAGGTCAGTGGTGAGCAAAGCCTCTCCCCAGCAGTGCCCCAGGGCATGGGAGCTCCAGTAGTACCTCCGGGGCACATTTTTGTAGTGCTGGGGCTGCTGTAGATGGGAAGACAGCAGCACGCGGTGGAATAGGGGCTTTGCTGGCTAAAATGCAGCCAAAATGAGTGCAGGGTCAGATGAGGTGGCCAGGACTGGGGCTGCTCCAGGGAGTGAAACAATTGGCTTCCTTGAGGCTCTGCAGGGACTCGCAAACAGGGAAGAAAAGAAAGGCACATAATCACAGAAATAATTGCTGAGGAATATCAGAAGGTCTTTGTTTGTAGAGTGTTCTCTGAATCTCACAATAAAAGGAAATAAAAAGAACAGTAATTGGCCACTTGGGATGAGGTTAATGGTAAATAGTCTTTTACATATATATATATATATTTAAAAGTCTGTACTTCAAGTAGATCACTTATCATAGTGTTTCTTCAATATAAGGACATTTCCCCACACCTCTGCACTTTTCTGCTTAATTTGCCAGTGACTTCTTAAATTATAGCATCTAAACAAACCAAAAAAGAACATTTTGCTGGTCTGAATTAAAAACAAATCTTCCTAGGTGGAGAATTGTTAGCATTTTTAACTGCTGTCTCTGGAGCTTGGCCTTCTGGGGTTTGGGATAGGGGGCACATTTGTCTTGGGTTTGTGTTTTACTTTTGGACTCAGTTGAACACAGAAGCACATGCTTGGGAATGAAAAGTTCTCGCAATACCTGTCTTCGAAGAATTATTCACTCTTTTATTAAAAGGGAGTTAGGGGAATTTAAGGGAACAAAATTTCTGGCGTTCTTTACCTTGGAGGATACATGCACCTGTACTGTGTGGCCGAAAGCAAGCTGAGACAAGAAGGGGCAGCAGTGCCAGAGGCAGGGCTCGGCCCGCCTGGTGCGCCCATGAGCAGCGAGACGTGTTGGCTTCAGTCATACGGTGTCCAGGACAGCCACAACCATGGTGCTCGGGGACCTGTCCCGTTCTTGCTTTTGCTGCTGAAGTCACAGGGAGTGTTGTCTGAATGGAGAGAAGGCTGTTCTGGTCTTACAGGCAACCGATCAATATGCTTCTCAGTGAATGGTTCGAGTTCTGATGGATATTTTAAAATATATTATCATGTACATTTAAATGCTTTCCTGAGTTTTAATTATTTTTTTTTAAGCTAGCAAAGAGAATGAACTGTTTCAGGCACCCAAAACAACACAGCTTACTTTGCAGCTGCTGCCGCTTTTGAAATGGTGAGGAGATGATGCAGGAAAACAAGCCATAACCCAAATTGCTATTGGCCACACTTGGAATTTCACTGTTGAGTACAGCACCTAAGTAAATTTATGTTGCTATACTTGGTTGTTTCAAGCAAAGCTTAGAAAAATTGCCAGGAGAGATCTATGCTCCTGCTTTCTCTTTTTGACATTCTGTCTGGAGTAACATATTCAACAACAAATGTGTATGAGAAATCCACACAGAAGAAATCAGCACAAGGCCATCTAATAAATGCTAGAACTGAAAAAAAAAATAACAGTTGATTATACACTGGGAGAAATTTGCAGTACTCTACCAAATCTTTGATGCTCAGCATCAGGCAATATGTAAAATGCCATACATCAAACCTGTGTACAAAAACCTGTCCTAGCTGAAAGCCTATGGTCTATGCGATAAAGAAAAGCAGACCAGAAAACTGTTATCATCCTTTTTACATCTTAAAAAGTTATTTTTATTAGCACAGTATATTGTGTGGATAATTCACAGGAAACCATATAATCAATGACTTTCACCTCATTTTACTTTATATGTTGTGCAGGGTCACTTCTCTTGAATGCAGTGATTATTTTGAAATTATTCTCTGAATTATTTGCTTCATTTGTTCATTTTTCAAAGGAAAGTTAGTAGTAGCGCTTTGCCTGAGAGGTTGATGTTCAGAATTGGCAGATACAAAAATGACATTGTTTCCTCCTGCTGTTTGACTGGAATGGAAATAGCTCTGCCAGCCAGATTTCTGGTGCAAATAGAGATTAAATATTAGATGTGTTGACAGTTTATCATTCTTCATCTAAAAAGATCCTATTCTATCTTCAGTAATAAACAAGATCTACCATCTATTTACTTTTCAGATACAGGAGTGTATATCAAGATTAACTTCAGTGAAGTCAAGGGAGCTTTGGACATGTGAGATCAGTGTAAGAGGCACCAGGTTTACACAATGAAGATCCGTGCAATGAAGAGCAAATCTGACAGAAGAGATGAAAAATAGTAAGTGCTCTGTTGTCATTGTTACTAATTGCTGTAAACCTCAATACAGCACTCCTGTGATTAATATACCCATTTGCTTACTTCCTTTTTTTAGTGTTGATAATATATACATATATATATTATGGCGGTGGTCTTCTTTTCTTTACTCATATTATGGGTGACCTATTTTAAAACTATTAACCTTTATGTGTCATATAAACTAAAATTGCTGTATAGGATCTTGGTTTGGTACTGGTCAAATAAGCCAAGAACATACTTCCAATTTTAAAAGGCATGGTCTGTTATTGCTTATTTGTCCTGTTAAAGGAAAAACAGCAACAGCTCCTTGGTGCTTTGGCCATCTCTGCTAAAATAATAAATAAATAAATAAATAATAATTAAAAAGCCCCTCATAACATATTTGCTTCAATGCTTTATCATCAAGACATCGTTATGCAGGAAAATGCCAAAAATAATCACTGCCTGTTGCTGTTGCAGTGTTAAAAGGGGTACTAAAATTACACTGTGCTCCCACTCCATTTTCAGATCAGATTTGCACGGGTTCTTGAGCCATGTGCTTTTAAGGTTTGTTTCTTCATGCCAGCACTCCTACTTACAGCTATTGACATTTATTTCCCTATTTTTGTCTGAATAAATTCAATTTATTGGAAAAAGCTACACTATCAAATCAATAAGACATATGGTACCCATCTAAATACATATGAAGTTGTACGTATAGTAATTCCTCTAGGATTTTAGAGCTGCATCTTTTGAAATAGTAGCTGCTAAGAAGGTGTAGTAGTCAGAGTGCTGTAAAAAAAAAAAAAAAAAGGCAGGAAACTGGGATACATCAGATACTTCATCCCAAATTGTCAGTGGTCAGTCGTGTCTGCTGACATTTATGGATTATTCTTTCCTCCCTTGACGCTAGCAGGCTTTCCTAGATTTGAAAAGCCCTTTCTGGAAGGGAGACCACGCTTCTGCTCCCCAGCCGTGTGTCTGCTGCCACGGCCCCAGAGCTGGGTGCTGGGCACTGGGGTGGGCAGGACCCTGGGGGTCCCAAGCGGGTGCTTGCTTGCATCGGGACCCTCCCAGAGCTAGGCCATGCATGATGAGCCACCCAGCCAGCATGAGCAGAGGAGCTTTGCCCCTGTTTTCTTCAGCTGGTTTGAAAGCTTTGCTCCTCAGCTGTTGGGCAGAAGAGCACAAAGCAGTGTTTGTGTTTGCGGCAGGCAGAAGAGAGGAGGCACAGGAAGAGAGGAAACGAGCAGCTACAGGTTCAGAAAGCAACAAGACGTTTCATCTGAGAGGCAATCCTGTGTACCTCCTATACACAAATCCAGAACGATACAAAGAGGACAAGTACTACAGTATAAATATGCATGTGTTGCACCCTGAATAGAGTATCATATGTTTCCTGTCATCATAATAAAATCTATTTATAAATTCAGATTTCTTTGGAAAAAAGAAACAAGGCTTAATTTGACAAACCCTTGAATAATTAGAAGCAGAAACAAGATCTCATGATTTGACACCTAGCATGAGGATACAGTCATAGCACAGCTCACGTGGGATGGGGTGCTTGAAGTCTGTGCCCTGGCACCTACCCAGAGTAGGGTCTGGAGAGCAGTGATGCACATCCCACTGGACAGCCTGGTCCTGGGGTCCTCAGCAAAGAGCTGGGGTCAGCTCCAAAAGGAGGAAAAAGGTATTGCTGCTGAGCCAAAACAATGCATAAAGATACCACTAGGAAAGGACAAAAAATGGCTGCAGAGACAGCAATGTGCTATTGAGGAAGATGTCAGTGCTCCAGCTTCCCCAGTGAAGAACTGGGCAGTGGTTCTTATCTGGGGACCTAAGGACCATAACACTGACTTCAC
Organism: Cygnus atratus; assembly: GCF_013377495.2. Taxonomy (NCBI): domain Eukaryota; kingdom Metazoa; phylum Chordata; class Aves; order Anseriformes; family Anatidae; genus Cygnus; species Cygnus atratus. Next base: position 32,458,499 of record NC_066369.1, read on the forward strand.
TCATGCAGATGTTACATTAGTGACTCTTGATAATTAAAACATCAATGAGTGTGAAGCAAAAGGACATGGTGTTATGTCTAGTTGTACATTTAATATTAGGATAATATAGTACTGGATGCTGGACAGGATGGGTCGATGGGCAGAGGCCAATGGGATGAGGTTCAACATGGCTCAGTGCCAGGTCCTGCACTTTGGCCACAACAACCCCATGCAGCGCTACAGGCTTGGGGCAGAGCGGCTCAAAAGCTGTGCAGAGGAAAACAATCTGGGGGTGCCGATTGATGCTTACCTGAACACGAGCCGACAGTGTGCCCAGGTGGCCAAGAAGGCCAATGGCATCCTGGCTTGTATCAGGAATAGTGTAGCCAGCAGGACCAGGGAGGTGATTGTCCCTCTGTACTCTCTACTCTGGTGAGGCCACACCTCGAGTGCTGTGTTCAGCTCTGGACCCCTCACTACAAGGAGGACATCGAGGCCCTGGAGCATGTCCAGAGAAGGGCTACAAAGCTGGTGAAGGGCCTGGAACACAAGTTCTGTGAGGAGAGGCTGAGGGAACTGGGGGTGTTTGGTCTGGAGAAGAGGAGGCTCAGGGCAGACCTTATTGCTCTCTGTAGCTACCTGAAAGGAAGGTGTGGGGAGCTGAGCTTTGGCCTCTTCTCACAGGTAACTAGTGGTAGGACTAGAGGGAGTGGCCTCAAAGTGTGCCAAGGGATGTTCAGGTTGGAAATAAGGAGACATTTCTCCTCAGAAAGAGCAGTCAGGCATTGGAATGGGTTGCCCAGGGAAGTGGTGGTGTCACCGCTCCTGGGGGTGTTTAAGGAAGGTTGGACGTGGTGCTTAGGGACATGGGTTAGTCGGTGACAGGGGTGGTAGGGAGATGGTTGGACCAGATGATCTTGAGGTCTTTTCCAACACTAATGATTCTATGATTCTATGGTTCATCTAGACATGTAATCTGAGTTTCAAAATCCTCGTATTTGTTAAGAGATAGCAGTGTAGTATCAGTGTTTACTGGGTCTATAAAGCAGTGTGAATTGAATGATGGGAAGTTTTTAGCTCTTAATATTCACTGGCATGAAAGAAAAATCAAATGATTGCAATGAAACAAATACCTATCAAACCTCCGTGTACAAAGATTGAAGAAGAATATTGACATTGAATGTGTCTGTTATTAATTTGACCTTCTATCCTCATCTGTACTTTGCCTTCATCCTTGCCCTATGATGTTCAGACACTGGGAGAACTGCACCAGTTGCCACTTGTAATTCATCTGCAAAGAACTATTTTTTTCTAGCAACACTGAAAACACAGCCTTGCCTCCAAGATATATTGCCCCTTTGTCAAGAAAATAAAACCGTACCTTCATATTTCTGGATTGCAAAGGGTAAGACAAGACTCCGTATCATTAACTGGGCAGGTAAATATGGCTTCAAACATATAAATACCTGATGCTTTATTCTGTACCCAGCAGGGCAACAAACAAATGAACACCAGGCCCCAGAGCGGGACATCCCCTGGAAGCAGCTGCCACCTGTCCTTGCACCCTTTTTCACCCGGCTCGGCGCAGGAGAGCAATGCATGGTGTGGGCCTGGCTGGGCACTGGCCACAGTCAGAGGAATCAAGTGCTCTTGTTCCAGGACATCTTACCCAGTGCTCCAAATTGTGCTGCCGGATGCATGAAAGAAATACTCTATTGCTCCCATTTATTTATACCATTTATACTACTTATTCTATTCTGTTCTGTTCTATTCTATTCTATGTATAATTTTAATTATTTATATTATTTATATTTTTTATACTATCATATTACCGATATTATTTACATTATTTGTATTGTTTACACCATTTGTATTATTTACATTGTTACATTATTCATTACATTTAGCTCAGTTTGGAGTCTTCATGACTTTCATCAGCCCTTATATACTATATATATATATATAAATATATATCAGTTGTTTTCATCTCCTTGTACTTTGGCAGTTGAGGTTCAATAGGTCAAGATCTCTAGATCTCTTCTTACTTCCCCTCTTGATTCATATGCATATATTTTATATGTCTATAATTATATACATGTATATAGTAAAAGGACTTTTTTTTTTTCTTTATTTTTGTTGTTTGTGCTTGTGGAATCTATAGCCAGGCTGAATTACTCATTCTTTCAGTCTTTATATATGCTTTGCAGGCAAATGGTGAATTTATCACCAGCAATCCAAAGAACCTGTGTATCTGTTGTTTTAATAAACTGCACTAGTCATTAAATCTAGACATGATAGTTCTCATTGAATGCAACCAAACTCTTTAAGTGTGGCCATGGTAGTTCATGGAATGCGACTAGATTGAGGGTGTATTATGTTATATGTGAGTCTGTAATCGTGATAGTTCAGTACCTTGAATGCTACCGGACATAAAACAGCTAATTGGGCATCGCTCCCCATTACTTTAACCTTTAATGCAACAGTGCTTATAAATTAAAGTGTCTTTAGATTTTAATGAACAGTACAAAGGAAAAACTCATTGTCCAAATGTTTGCAAGTAATATTCAGGATTTGAGCATGATACTTTTCTATTCCTGCCATAAGGGGAAAAGGCACTTTAAGGCTACAGGAGGAACAAATCAGAGCCATCTCTGTTGGTAAATGACACCAAAGGACTTTGGCAATTAAAGCTGGGCATGTGCGTAGCATCTGCTCCCTCATGCTCAAAACTTATGAAATCTGTAGTTCTTCTGAAACATTCTTGAACCAAAAGTAGGTAAAGTTAACAAGACAAAAACTCTACAGCAAATTATTCACTCAGCTTTTCTACCTGATGATATGCTTCCCATTTAGCTGTCTAACAGTTATATACACTGAATGCCTGCACAGAAAAAAAAAATGAATCCTTTTGCTTGTTAGATAATCTTTGCATAAATACCCAAGTGTATAAAATCACTTCCTTTGTTAAATTGAAGTAAAAACAAGCTATTTACAACTGCACACCAGTAACTTCTTAACCATGTGTAACGTGAGGGGCAAAAAGGTTTAGAAACCTACTCTGGAAACACTGTAGGACATGAATTCTGTATCACCCACAGATGTAATAGTGAAATGGTATAATAGTCAAGTTTGAATGTTTGGAAAGTACTGCCTAAAACATTGTATTTTATCTTCAATTAAAAAGCTGTTGAAATAAGATAGAACAGATATTTCTGACATTCACGGAATTAAAAATGTAATTAAGCTTAACTGACGTGATATCAATTACCTTATTTTTCATCAGAAAAAAAAATCATAGCATCAATTTATCACACAGAAGAATAAATTTCAGAAATGATGAGAGAATGTGTTTGGACACACAGGGTTATACATGAATCTGAGAGCCTGTTGTGCTGGAAGCAGGCTGTTGGGTGGGAGCTGCACCAAGGGCATGGAGCATGGCACGGGGCAGAGCCCCACAAGCAGCCAAACACCGTGCACAGCATATCGGCATTCACAGCAGAAAGGGTGAACTGTGGCCCCCCACTTCAGAAAATACTCAAAAGATAGCAAGTTCCCATGTCAAAACCAGGAGGTAAAGATCAATAAATATTCAAATTTAATGAGATGTTAATCAAAGGCAGGAAGGCTTATGACATTTACCCAGACAAACCTGGGAACTAGCGGCAGCAATCACTAACATCAGTGATTATCTTCAAGAGCTCACGGGCATCCCAGGGGATAAGGAAGAGAGAAAGAGTGCTTATCCTTAAAAAGAGGGACCAAGGGAATTAAAGCCCAGTCAATCCAGATTCAGTAACTACAAACACAGTGCAGCACAGCATCAGGCAGGTGATTTATTAACCACTGGAGGTAATAAATAGAACTGGCTGCAGTGATTTTCAGTTTCAGGGCTTGCCTGCTGGTGTCAGTCCAAAATGATAGTAAGCTTTGTCCAGAAGAAAAAGGAAGAGAAAGAATGATATCATAAATATTGGCAACTACCTATTTGCTGCAGCCAGTCCACTTATTAGAGCTGACTGAAGAAGTTACTGCCACCAGATCTTTCTTTCATTTGTTTGGGACTTTCACAAGTTTTGCAGGTTTGGGTAATTTTTACAATCTTCTGTCCTGTTCATCATGGCATGAATATATTTTATAAGTACATTTGGGATAATAGGCAATTCATAAGCATTTTGCACCTTGTACTCCAAAGAAAATATGTAATTTCTTGCAAAATTTCCATGGCCATGCTTTCTGTCACCCATGCTTCTCCTAGCTCCCTGAGGACCCAGACAAGACAAAAGCCTCCTCTAGCCAAAGCTGAATTTGAGACCCTGATGCAGTTTTTAAAAGCTACAGAGCTATTGGATTTTGAAGTGTAAGCAACACTCTAGCCCTGGTGCTCCTGCCCCTCCTGCGGAGCCCAGCTCAGGATGCTCTGCTGACCAGCCACTGGCTTCTGGATAGAGCAGCCAAGCCGAGGCGGATGCGTGCTGTGAGCTGCAGGGATGTCAGCCCATGCAGGGTGAGGGTGCTTGTGTGCAGCGGCACCTTCCACTCATCTTTACTCCAGGAAAAGACTACCACAGGGCAGCGATCTGTTGGACAGTAACATCAGATGCAAGGACCACGGGGTGACAGCCGGCTTTCAGCAACAGGAAGCTGTTTATATGAGACTGGAGGGCTTTAATGCTCTTAATGCATTTCCTTCACCTCATGAGAATTTTTCACTTCAAAATAGGGCTTTACCTAACCAGTGTCTGGAGGAGGCTGCAGAATCTGTGTAAACCAACCTCTGAGCTTTCCCATGCCATTGGTGGCCATTCTGTGTCCCATGTTCAATGCAATTTGCTTTTCTAGTAAGCTACCTAGATCATGCCATGCATATTGCATACTCAGGAAAAACATTCAGTTACTTTCTTTACCTTCAGAAAAAAAAAATAATATTTTATTCCCATGTCTTCATGTATAAAAAGATGTACATCTTCTTTGTGTTATGGTAAAGGAAGTAGCGAGCTGACTTTGGGTTTTGCTCCTTAAACACCAAAATTCATTTTCAGTTTTGTTATTTGCTTCTAAAAGCAATACTTCACCATGTCATGACCTCCCACGTCTGATAATGCTGCACTCAGAGCTGTGCTTGTTGCCAATCTTTAGAGTTGGCAATCAAAATGAAATACCTTGGTATGGTATAGCCAAAATTATTAAAAAGTCATAACTGAAATTTTCTTGATTTGAAAATGACAGTGTGTCAGTAACTGACTGAAAGATTCTGGAAGCCTAAACAGACTGTTAAAAGAACCCATTCTACATAATATAAAATTCCTCAAATAGCAGCTTGTATTTTCTCAAACCCAAATTTTTTGTCACGCCTCTCTCTAGTTCTGCTCGCTCTCTTCACTCTAGACTCCAGGAGAGGAAGGGTGATTTCGTGCTTTCATAGTTAAGTTATTCAGTGAGAGCTTAAGATCTATGGCTGTCATGTAATTTTACTCTCTGGTGTGTCACAACTGGTGTACCAAGTGTCACACGCGATGAGTTGTAAGTAGGTCACGGCAGAGCCACCCGTGCCTTTCTCCAGCAGCACCACTCTGCAGCGCCTGCTACCGTAGTGCTGGAGGGTGGGTTGTCTCCTGTCAGATGCCCAGATCTCAGCTTGCAATTTTTGTTACAGATTATCCCAATAAAATTATTTTTAAAGGCTTTGATTAGCTTCAAACTCCTAAGCCAGATGAACTCTGGCTGTACTAGCATTTTATTCCAGCATCATGGTGTTTCTCTCCTACTCATCCCCTTCAGGCAGGAGAACCAGCATGGCTCAAGACAAGACAAGGAAGAAAATGTAAAAATATTAACAAAGCAAAAACATGTTATGAAGCCTCCCATCTTGAAAAACCCTGAGTGAGAAGTAATTCTATATCTATAAACTTTTAATGATAAGCTTAGTTTAAGCAGTGATATAAAAGTGGATGCTAGGGATGCATCCATTTGAAGCATGTCTACTGCCTGCTTGACACAGAACTAGTCTCCATGTGGTCCTGATCCAGCTCAATACTTACACATAGACACAGCCCCATTTGTATCCTGCTGAAACAGGATCTTGCTTACTTTTTATTGTTGAAATTATTTTTTATTCCTTCTTTCTAATTTTTGTCCTGCTGTTTCTCCCAAGTGCTAAATTTGGCTGCAGATCAGGATTTCCCAGAACTAAATTTGAGGAAATAAGAATTTTTAATTAATTAGATGGGGTATAGCTGCCCTGACACAACTGGATCCTCCCCTGCTCCAGCCCAGCTTCCCCTCTTCTCCTTTCCTGGTATTGAACTCACAGCTATTAGTCCATTTCAACAATTTTCCAAGATTTGTACTATTCCAGAAGCAATCTTTCAGTAATCAGCAGGCTGTACTTCCCACTCTTCTTATATGCAAAGATTGTATAAAACTGATACTAAAAATTAGCTTAAAAGTTATCAGTGCACTTCTATAGACCTCTTCCTATGGAAGGCATTTTGCTGCATGATTTCAAATGCTTTTTAGTAAGCAAGGATCTCAACCAGAAAGGAGCCAGCATTTTGCAACACTGATACCAAGTGACTTTGCATAATATGAATCTGAATTAATTTTGCAAAGCCACACATTTTGGGAGAAGAAAATGGCTGGTGTATTCACATTATGAGATTATCTATATGTGAACAGTTGTGGCTGCTCATTATTTTGACTGCAGAAAGTTCCATTACTGTGGGTGGATGGGCCTTGGTATAATAAAAAATATTTATGAGTACTGTATATTGCACAGAATGATAGTGCATGGTTTCTTTGATGGTATGTCATATACAATCAAAACATCTGTCACCACACTAAACGTTTTCCTATGTATCACTTTTTTTTGCAAGGTCCCAATAAATGGGATGGTATGCTACCTTCCTTGACTTTATCAGGATTTTCATGAAAAAGAACACACCGTCACAGTGCACATGGAAGGGCAGGACAGCTGGTTGCAATGAAAATGCCTTTAATATCACCATGTACTAGATAAGAGCAACATTCTGCCAAGTTTTGTAGTTGGATAAACAAAAAAAGCTTCCTTTAATTCATACTGTGAATTCATAGAACCATAGAATATCCTGAGTTGGAAGTGACCCACAAGAATCATCGAGTCCAACTCCTGGCTCCACACAGGAACACCCAAAAATCAGACCCTGTGTCTGAGAGCATTGTCCAAACACTTCTTGAACTCCATCAGGCTCTGTTTTGTGACCACTGCCCTGGGGAACCTGTCCCAGTGCCCGACCCAACTCTTATTGAAGAACCTTTCCCTAAACCCCATCCTGACCCTCCCCTGTCCCAGCTCCATGCCGTCCCCTCGGGTCCTGTCGCTGTCCCCAGAGAGCAGAGCTCAGCGCCTGCCCCTCCGCTCCCCTCGTGAGGGAGCTGCAGGCCGCCATGAGGCCTCCCCTCGGCCTGCTCTGCTCTGGGGTGAAAAAAACAGGGGACCTCAGCTGCTCTTCATACATCTTGTCCTCCAGATCCTTCACCATCTTCATAGCCCTCCTTTGGACACTGCCTAATTGTTTTATGTCCTTATATTGTGGCACTGAAAGCAGCACACAGTACTCAAGGTTAGGCTGCACCAGTGCAGAGCAGAGCGGGACAATTCCCTCGAGTGGCTAGCAGTGCTGTGCCTGATGCACCCCAGTGCATGGATGGCCCTTTTGGCTGCCAGGGCACACTGCTGGTTCATATTCAACTTGATGTCAACCAGAACCCTCAGATCCTTTTCCACCAGGCTGCTCTCCAGCCTCTCGTCCCCTGGTCTGTATGTACAGCCAGGGTTTCCCCAACCCAGGTGCAAAATCCAGAACTTGCTCTTGTGCCTGGTTGGTTACTGCCTGAACTCTCTGCAAGGCCTCTTCACCCTTGTAGGATTCAACAGCTCCTACTAATTTAGTGTCATGTGCAAACTTACTTAGTATGCATTTGAATCCTGCATCTAGATAACTTGTATAAAAAAAAAAAAAAAAAAAAAAAAAAAAAGGAAAGAAAACTGGCCCTAAAATTGAGCCCTGGGGATCCCCACTAGTGACTGGCCAGCAACCTGATGAAAGCCAATTGTTCACCCATTGTATTATGTACTTGTCTAACTGTATACTGGACATTTTGTCCAGAAGGATAGTGTGAGAAACAATATTGAAAGCTTTGCTGAAATACAAAAAGATTACATCTACTGGCTTCCTTTGGTCAACTAGATGGGTACCCTTGTCATAAAAGGAAATTAAGTTCATTAAGCAGGACTTTCCCCTTGTGAACTCATGTTGGCTATGACCAATGACCACATTATCTTTGAAGCGTTTTTCAATAACTACCAGAATGATCTTCTCCATAATTTTGCCAGGCACTGAAGTGAGATTGACAGGCCTGTAATTACCACGGTCTTCTTTCTTATCCTTCTTGAAAACTGGGACAATGTTTGCCAGCTTCCAGTTGATTGGGACCTCTCCAGATTCCCCAAACCACTAACAAATGATTGAGAGAGGTCCCACAATGACATCAGCCAGCTCTTTCAGTACCCTGGGGTGAATACCATTGGGCCCCATAGACTTATGTGCATCCAGCTGGAGCAGCAAATCCTACACAGGCTCACAGTCAGCTGTGAGTTTATCATTTTGGCAGTCACAGTCCTGAAAACTCAGGGCTCTGGGGGGCAGATTCGGGCATGACAGAGCAGCACCAGCAGCATTAGCCTCATCGTCACTTCTTCAGGCGAGACCGCGAGACTGCAGGCAGCATTCCTGCAGTTCCCAGACCCCGGGCACTCTGAGCACACCAGAGTTATGGCCAGCAGGAGTCAGACAGTCCCAAATCCTCTTGCTGTTGCATATTTAATGCTGTCCCTTTACATCATTTTAATATATATCTTATATATAGTTATGCAAAAGTATAGCTACTTATTACCATCCTGAAATCTTTTTGTTTTAAGCAGTCAGAGAAGGCCTGCATGTTTTCAAATTGCACAGTTCTCCTCTAATCTTGTTTTCGTAATGAAATTTATTTAAATCTAATATAGGCATAATGTAGAGTAATATATCTTCTGCACCTCTGAATGAATGTTAAAAGTATAAATTAATTATTTCTCCTCCAGTAGATCTCCTTTTTGTCTCTGTTCTATAGACATTAAAGTAATATTTTTTTCTCCTGAATACACTGATGAGGATCCAAAACCAATTTTCACAAAAATGAGAACTCCTTAAAAACAGGCTTTTGTCATATTGTACAGGCCTTTTCAGCTGTACCAGCGTTCTTCATGTTAATCTCAGAGTTTGTTTTTAAGTGGGTCTTGTTAAGCGCTTTTCTCCATCTGCAAGGGCAAGGCCAGGCCTGGCCTGGCACCTGCTATTGCCCTGTCCTGTCAGCACGGTGGCCTCATGGCACAGGGCTGTTGGGCGAAGGGCTGGTAGCCACTCCAGCCCCACCGCCAGCTGGGAGCTCGGCAGCTCTCCCAGGGTTAAACTTCCCACCTGTTTCAAGGCCATGCAAAAACCTGTAAGGGACATTTATACTGCTGTGTCATTTAGACAGATGTGTCATGGGCATGTATGCACTCAGACATGCTTGTTCATCGTTTCATTTGCTCACTGGAGGTGATAAAACCTTTGACGCAAGGTGTGCAGTTAGTAATAGGATGTAATCATTTTCAAAGGAACCTTGTCAGTTTTCAGAAAGTTTGTATTCTTGAAAAGAACCACTAAAACCTCTGAAAACCCAGCCCTAAAATAATTGCAATTTAAAAATAGATCAGTGTGATTTTATTCTTGCTGTACATGGCTCTTTCTTCATTGCTGTATGGAAAAATAAAATAAAATAAAATAAAAAAGATGAATTCCAATAAAGTAGTTATCCTGAAAGCTATTATCACAAGATTGATTAACATATACTGCTTTGTTTGAACAATAGGTTCTGGAGAGAGAAAAAATACATTTTCCCTCAGTCTTAATCCATGAAAGAGTTATTGGACACTTATTTCTCAATTGTCATGGTAAAAATCAATACCAGTTTTGCAAAGATGTGTGCAATTTGCTTTAAGAATTTGTACTTGCGTGATCTTCAAATACTATGAGTTGTTTGGTAATTATTTGTTTCTAAGGTTGTATAGATTCTTTTTTCATGTGCATGATTTTACATTGCTGTAACTTTTGTCGACTTATTGAAGTGATTCCTGATTTACAACAATGGATGGTAAAAGGAAAATTAAGATGCCACTCAATTCATCATCTGGGTTTGACTTCAACAGAAACACAAATGATGCATGTGTAATAATGGCTCCAGCTTAGATCAGTATCCAGCTACGTGGGTGACAAGCCCTGGTACATGTCAGGCATTGCCATAATACTTTTCATCCTTCTTGCAAATTGTATGTCGAGGTTCATAGGACCATGTACAGCATTTTGATGCTGCTACTTGTTAGGTGTATTGCACTAGGTAAGGACCACAATTTACGTATGGATCAGGTGCTGCCTTACTCCATCCTCATAGTGAAACCTTCGGGACATGGGCATTTGGTTGGGAATCCTTAGCAGCAAGAAACATCTTTCCTTGAACATCTGTAGAGCAATTACTGAGGTAAACTAAACAGATTAACAATTCAGGGGCAAAAAAAGTTGTATGGGAATATAGGGTAGATTGAGTAAAATACAAAACCTTTCCTTAAAAATATTTTTTCCTTACATAAATACTCTTAGGGCTAGGTTCTGAGAATTTTCTTTCTTTGCACTTCTGTTCTAGTTTCTTCTAGGAAGTTCAAAAGTGCCATGAGACCACCTGCTATATCATATTCATAACCACTTCGATATCATGAATCAATGAATCATGTAATATAATGTAATAATAAGCAGGTTGGGCTCCAGTGTTTATTAGCTGATGCTCTCTTAAATAAGTTCATGCTGAAACAGAGTCCTTCAGCCAAATTTTTCCACTTACCCTGCTGTTCAGGGGCAAACCAGAAAAACTAAGGAAAAATCAGAGCTGAGAAGGCACCGCTACGTCTGAAACCTGCTCGGCCATATGAAGGGATATTAAAAGGACACAGATATCTGAGCACATTTTGCTAAAGAAGGCAGCCTTAATTTTAGCTGGCTGGCAGATGGGGTTTCTCATTAGCCTGTCTTTTCATCTTATTTCACGCAATTAAGCAGACTTGGGAGGGCCCTGCAGAACTGGCCGCCTTCCAGAGCCTCGCGCAGCCAGCCCGCACGGCATGCGCTCGCTCCTCCTGGCCGGCAGCCCTGCTCTGCCGGTCCTCCACAGCTCCACTGTCCTCCTGCTGCCCCACTGCCGGCTCCAGCGGGCTCTGCCGGTCCTCCACAGGAGCACAAGCAGCCCGACGCACAGACGGACAGTGTAGGCCTGAGAGCAATTAAATGTGTCGCACCCATTCCCAGCTCTTTCTCTAGCAGCTGGGTCCCTGTCAAGATGAGCGGAGATCTCCACTAGGTTTCTTCCAGGAGGCACACTGAACAGCTTGATCCGACAGAACAGCCTCAGTAGATCAATATACAACCGTGTACCTGCAGCCTGTATATGCCCAAAGCCCTGGCCAGGACCACCCTCGCCCGACGGCTCGCCTCGCAGGGCCACGGGGCAGCTCCTGCAGCTGGCAGCACCGTGCCCACCACCCCACAAACCACGGGCGCCTGGTTCCCGTGTCTGCCTTCAAAGGGACTGCTGGTGTGCACAAAGCCCATGCCTTAGGGCTTGGAGGACAGGCCCCATATTTTGCAATCCATTGACTCTGTGTTTTTTCTCTGTTCCCATAGAAACGTAGGGGTTTTAAGTAGTAGTGAGAAGCTAAGACAATGGAAATAAAACAAAGCTAAACCCTATCAAACCTTTGTATATCCATGCACTGAGGGAAGAAAATAAAATCCTTGACTCCTTTCTGCATCCCGTAAAGCAGGGTAATTTAGTTGGCAAAAAAGAAATTCTCTCATAGATGTGATCCTTTTGAATTGTTTGCTTTTTTACTGAGGCAATTTCAGCAAAATGCTTAGCAACACATATAGAAGGGAGCTTCTAAATCTTTTTACTAATTCTAAAAAACTCAATTTCTTATTAAGTCACAAGAGATAGGTCTTACTTTGTTTCCAGCAAAAGGTAATTTGGGCTTTATTTTATTTAGAATGTTGCCCACCATGCTGGAGAGGCAAGATTTCTTAATTGCTTTGTTGCAAAAACAATTTATGTGTTTTCTTTAATGAGTTTAATTTTCTTTAAAGTTTTCCATGTATAAATGTGGCAGCATTTTGAAATCAAATAAATTATCCACATAGCTGCCTCAATGCTCCCATCATTACACTAAACACTTGAAGATGCTACCTACACAAGTCTTACTGTATAGAAAATATGTGTACGAAGAAAGAGTTTGAGTTGGCGTTAAAAAAAAAAAAAAAAAAAAAGGCAAGAAAGAAAAGGAGAGAGTTTATTACCTGTATTCTGGAAGCTGTCCTCCTACTACAGAGCTGGGGGCTGAATCCAAACATGGTGAGCTGCCACAGAAAGATAAGGTCTTGAGAAGACAGTAGAATGTCTGATCATGCAAAAAAAATCACACTGTGTTTTTCCTCAGAACTTTCTTTAAAGCAACTCATACAACTACTGTAAGATCAGGATGGCACACAGGCAAAATCAGTCTTGATGGCCTGTATGTGAGTTTTCTTCCATTGCCATGAACAAGAACGATGGTAACGGGTGAGGATCATGCCCAATTGTGCCAGTACTATAAATAAACTGGCAATGTAGGACTTGGTTTACAAGACAGAGGTTAACAGCTCCAGACAAGAAGGCAAGCTTCAGCCTATGGGCTGAAAAAATACAGAACCTGTATGTGCCTGGTTTGTATTTGACTACATATACGAATATCAGCTTCTCCAGTAATTAAGTAAATATTTGTGCTTAGCATATTTAAAGATGGTGACTCGTCTGCAGTTTTCACTCCCACCAGCACTCTGCGCTGGTAAATGCGCGCTCCATAAATATGGTGTCAGCGGAGACAGAAGGGCTGGCTGCCTGCAAGGAGGAACGTCGCCTCCGCAGGCGGAGCGGGAGCGGGTGCTCACAGCCGTGCTGGAAGGAGCACACAGGAGCACTCTGCAGGGATGGGTGAGGCTGATGAACAGCTCCCGGCCCAGGCGAGCAGGGTCTCCTGGTGTGGCTAACTTCTTCCGAACCTTAGCAGAAGAATGAGGTGAGAAATTGTTACCATTGGAATTAACCAGGTGGAGGAGAAACTTGTGAAAGAAGAGGAAGAGAATCTCTCTGCTGTCTCCTCAGGCATTTTGATGAAAATAGAGGAGAGGCTCCTCACAAAAAGATGAAGAAAAAAAAAAAAAAAAGGAACTACTGCAAAACACAAGAGAGAGAGAAGGACTGCCACTGATCAGCATCACAGACGACTGGGAGCTAGATGGGAGGAAGCAGAACTGGATTGCAAGCAGGACACAAATGGGACCCGCCCCATCACCATGGACCTGCCCAGCCATCCCCATACTCAGACCTGCCTAGTCCCACACAGCAGCTACAGCAAAGGGTTGGAATAGGTCATAGCTGGGTCAAATGTTGGAGAGACTTCAGGAAAACCAAGTGATCCAAACCAAAATCTTACCAGGCTGTTGACCACAAGCTCACTATCATCTCAAAGGTGCAAGAACATGAAATACATGCACCATTCTCACTTGTAAGCTGCAGGCACTAGTGGTCAATTTACATGATATATAGGTTACAGCAGATAAAGAATTCATGAAGTTAGGGTTGAATCCCTCTGCTGTCAAGCAAATGGGAACATTTCCACCACAGCAGGCTAATGATTAATTTATACAGAAGTACTGGGACAGCAGACAAAAAGTTCTGTTTATTGTCTAGACAGGAGACAGTTCCACCTTTCCCATCCCAAAGAACATTGCCATTTCTAAAAGTTATGCAAAATTCATCCATAATTCTTTAGGAGGAGCATTAACCTGAAAATTCAGTTACACACAACAGGAAGGTCTTGAAAGGGAGATTTAGGTGTAAGCATATATTTATCTTATAACTTCAGTTATAAAGTTGCAATGCTGCCATCACAGTCCCAAAACTGTAAAATCCTAAAAACGGTATCTAAGAACAGAGGGGTTTGTTGCAATAGGAATTGTGTTCTCTTTTACTTCTTACTCATCTCCAAGCCTGAAGATTGTGTACTCTGACTAGCAAATTCTCGCTGCTCCTTCTTCATGGTGTTGGGGTGTCTGCAAGCTCACCCCATGCCCCAACTCACTTCCTGATGGAGCTGTCCCCAGGCCCACCAATGGTGCTCACCAGCAGTCCTGGAGCTGCAGGTACTCCCTAGCCTTGGTTAGCCAAGGACAGAGGAGCATTCCACAGGCAGCTGGGCAATGGGAAACCTTCCTGCACGGGCAGAGCACAGGAAGTCCTTCCTGTATTGGTGGCAGACTGGTCTTCTCAAAGACCCAGGGAATTTGCTCAAAGGTTTTAGAACTTTTTACTTGTCACTGGAAACCTAATGCTTGCAAAAGCTACACACAGCAGTGAGAACTCTTGGTCAAACAACATATGGTTTTCAGGTTAATTTGCTTCCTGCTTTTCTGGTGACCTCTCATGCAAGTACTGACTAGCATAATGTCTGCTTAATTTGTGATATTTGAGGAATTCACAGTCCCAGATTACAAATGTTTGGCTCTGACTAGCAATTGTGTATATTTCACAATTATTTAGCTTTGGCACTTCAGGTCTATGAGAAATACACAAAACTTGGGTTAAAATGTTGTTTGGGTGAAAACTGAGTAGAAAGCCAGAAAATTTGACTTCTGAAAGGAACAGGGAAAGTGGAATTAAAGCGTGTGTGTTAGAGGAAGAGCCACAGTTTCCAGCCACACTTTCCCCAGAAGTTCTCCGTGAGCGAACCAGGAGGATGCTCTCCAGCCTCTGAGCTGCATCAGTCATCCCAGCTGCTCATTATTCATCACTCTGACACTGCAGTTCATGAAGCAAATGTGGCATTTGGGCTTATGATCCAAACCAGGATAAAATGACACTATATATCAGCCTGTAAGCGTGGAAGCATTGTGGGGAGGATGGCAATCACACAGGATAAAGTAACACAGCTTTTCATCTCTCCTCCAGCACAGCCAAACATTCCAACGGTAAAACAGAAGCAACAAGGTGTTCCTCTGGAGCTGATGCCTTTTCAGCCATTTCTGAACACCAGCATCGACCCACACTTTCCTGAGAACAAGGGTCTCTGACTGCTGACACTGCATGTCTTCCTGGAAGCGCCACCTCCATGAGATGACAACTCTAAGCATAATGTGACAGTGACAGCTAATTAGTGTTTTATGATACTGTAACAGTGTCATTCCTTAAAGCATCACTGTCCAAAATGATGAGTTAACATGGTGGCTCTTGTATGGCAAGACTCTAAACAATGACAGCTCGGCAGTCAAGTAGGTCATCCCCTGTAAGACTCTGGTGCTCATTATGTTTAGAAGTACCTCACTATTTCAGAACACTTGGACTAATATTTTCATTCACAATAAATACAGTTCAGAAGCCATGGAGTTCATCAGCCTGCTCAGGACAGCTATGAGCATTGCCAGCTATTTCACTAGTAGGACTGTTACCCTGGAAATGTTTTTTCTCCATAATAATGTTAGAGATTGAGATATGCCGATTCCTAAGTGTCTATTTCCAGATAAGATATTATAACTATTACATGCCCACGACACATGCCTGGAAATTAAGAGATAATCCTTAAAGTGAGATCTTTGTTGACCATCAAGTACACAATGCAGCCAGGGCATTTTCCTAATATTTGCTTACTCTCAGCATGAGCAGCGAGTATGATTTTGATTCATTTCTTACATGGCTTCAGGTGATTCATATGGATTTCCTTTTGGTCCCAATAATTATGCATGCTGTGTGACCTAAAAGTTCACTGAGTGATCAATAGGGGCGGTGTCTGACAAGAAGGCCTTGCTTTGTCACAGGGGTTAGGAGCTCACACATACGTGCAAACATATAGCATGTACTTCAGAGAAAGCCTGGCCTCTTCCCTGCCAGCACCGAGGCCCTCCTTTGCTCTTCTCTCCACAGCAGCCTGAGACATGTCACTGCTCTTCTCCACCCCACGACCAACGTTTCAAAATGCCTCCTGCCCAGCAATCTCCAAACGCAGACATATGGGCAGTTCCATTCCCAGCCCGAGCAGCGCGCCAGGCTACAGCTGGAGGCCGGATCAGCACCGCTGGCACCGCAGTGACGAGCAAGGCCATAAGGAACAGAGGGCACGCACAGCCCTCGCACCATGCCACCGGCCCCACTGTGCGCCCCCGCAGGGCCCAGGGGCATGGCACCGCCATGCAGCCGGCAGCTCCGTGAGGGGCTCGGGGCATGCACAAGCCTCTGCACGCGGCCTCGCAGGAGCACGGCCTCTGCGGGAGCACGGCCTCGCTGCCGCGCCCCTGGTGAGCTCGTCACAGCTCCTAATTGAAACGCACTCGGCTTCTCCTTCTTTCTCCTTATTTCAAATAGGTTCCGCCTCTGTCAGGAAAATAAGCGTCTGTGTTGCCATTTTTTTATAATTTTATTTTTCAGAAAATGTGAGGGGTTTTTTCTTCATTTTTTTTGTGCAAGATTTCAACTCTTTGACTTTGGAAAAGAAATCATTGTGGAGAAAGTATTTCTTGAAATGATGACAGAAGCAAAATTATATTCCTTTGTAGAAAACAGGGACATTTGAAGACAGGCTTAGCGTCTTTGTTCTTTGTTCCAGGAAGTGTGAATGCTCGGGCTTCTAGACCATTAATCCTTCCCCATTTTACTTTTTGAAGATGAGTATTGCAGAGAATGAGGCATTGTGCTCAAAAGTTCTTTTCAGAAAACATCTTTTCCCTCCACAGTATGTTCCAGTCATCTGATAATTTGCAGGATAACTTGGCAATTCATGGCTTTTCCTCATAAATATTTATTTTCCCAGGACACCCCGGTGTGAATGGGCTCCCAGAGCTGCAGCCTCTCCCCTGCATGCATGGGGGACCAGGCTTCACAGTGGCCTTGAACGCATGGGAGGGACGTCCCCGTGTGCCCACCAGGCTCCCACGCCGCCTCCAGGCATGGGGCAGAATGCAGCCCCTGCAGCATGCTGGACCAGGGCACCAGGAACCCTCTTCTCTCATCATGCACCTTGTCTCCTGCAAGGGAAACCCGTGCCACCCAGCCTGGGCTCATTCTTCCTTTACTCTGTAAATATTAGTTTTACGTTCGTTTTTCTCTATATTGCTGGCTCCAAGACTATTCCAAACAAGTTTTCAAAATCTGCTATCATGAGGCTCAGAAACTTAATTTACTGCCTCCCACAGCACCTTAGCATGAATATCAGACAAAACTAAATCATGTTATCAACTGCTGCTCTTCAGGTAACTTTCAAAATTCTTCAAACATACCTACTTTTCTTGCTGAAGATAGATCTTAAAAAGGACATGAATATCTCACTGACTTTTGGGTCAGCTTTAAGAATAGTGTATCCCATTCCTCATTTCTACTAGATTTGCCTTATTTTCACAGGTATTCAGTCCTGGTATATTAGTCCATGTTTTTAAAATACTTATTCAGCCTTCAACATATCACCCTTTAATATTTTCAATGCCGCCTCCTTTCTCTGTCAAAGCCATCTGGGATGCTGTTCCTGGTTAGAAAGAACTGGTTCCTACTTGGAAAGCCTCAAGCCCCTGAATCACAAAGCTGTCTTGTCCCTGCTTTACCTCCAGATCCTCAGCAGGCTGGAGGAAAGCTGTATGGGTCCCCAGAGGGCTTTCAGCAAGCTCTGCTTTCACCTGAAGTCTTCACAAAGCCCTGTGCCATGAAAAGCAAAAGAAAAAAAGCAGGAAAATGTGCATTGCTATTAGAAAGCTTGTGTACAGATTTTACTCTTCTCTCTGGAACATTTTCCTTTAAAAGGTATTCTCCCATTTTTCAGCCAGTTTGAAAAAAAACATTGGCTTTTCCATGGAAAGAAAAGGGATTTCACGTGGGTTGGTGGTCCGCACTCCAAATATCCAACACTGGTGCATGGTGCTGCAGGAGCAGAACCCCCACCTCCAGCAGAAATACAGGTGCTTTGCAGCAGCACAGGACAGACAAAATCGGGGAGGGGGCGCAGGCGGTGCTGGTTGCAGCCGTGACCACGCGGGCTGGCCCCAGCCCCAGAGCCCTGTGCTCTGCCTGCTGATCGGGGCGAAGGGACGGGGCAGGGGGCAGAGCTGGCAACAGCGCAGGCATGACACCCACCTCCTGCCTGTGTGGATGGTTAGCCTCTTCTAAGGCAAATTTGTCACTGCATGGAGTCCTGTGTTATCCTAATCCTCACAATGGATTTATTTTTTTTTCAAGTAGTGAAGTTGCAAACATTTCTGAAGCAGGGAAGAGGTGCCCTGGTCGCCACTTGCGTGGGCACGGCTCACTCCCGCGTACCATCCTGCACCGCTAGCGTGGCAGGGCTGGCTTCCCAAGACGAGCGAAATTGCTCCTTTTGTAAAACTCACCTGCAGGCCGAACAAGAATTTCCCTGCATGGGTTTGCAGGATGATCTGAAACAACTTCAAGCTATTACTGAAATAAATTTATCTTTCTATTTATCTTTCCATTTCCATTTCTATTTATGTCTCATGTTCTCTCTTTCCTGTATTACTGTGTGTGTCTCTCTTCTCTGCTTTCATAGATATTTTTGGATAGAAGTCATACTTTATTCAAATTTTATAGGGCTTCCAAGCCTACAGTTTCCTCACCATGTTAAAATTATGATGGAACTGTAATATTTACATGAAGATTTTCCCCACATTTATTAGAAAGTTTTTAGTTCTTTACTTACAATATTCTTCTTACATTCCAGCTTGTATAATCTGGTTATGTCCTTTTCTTCTCTGCATTTTCTTTCTTCATGGAAATATTTAAGACATCTTCCATTTAGAAGAACTGTAATGTTGCGTTTCGTTATGGAACATTGCATATTTTCAGTTGCCTTTTTCACCTGCCTGTGCTCCTCTGATGTCAAATACTTTTTCCAAGTTAGATGAATTTCCAAAAGTTTCCATGTGGCATTTACCCAGAATTCTTGGAAATGTTCAAGAGGATGTTCAAGTCCTGCTTAGGCTGATGTGGGCAGGTCTCACAGTCCATGTAAACCTCTAAACCGAGAGGGTTTTTCCTTTTGCCCTGTTTAACAGGGAGAAATGTCAGGATTACAGGCAAGCTCCACACATGGAAGGAGACATGAAATGCAAGCACAGTGCACACCTGGTGAAGGACCTACCTTGCTGGTGAAGAGCTCTCTTCATGAACCAGCTGGTGTTCAGGTGCTGGCCAGCTTCTGCCCTGCTGCTTTCACAAAGCTCCCTGTCACCGTCACCGAGGCAAGAAACCCCGAGTTAATCAACCAACATGGACAGCACAAGAGAACCAGCAGGTTTTCTTGCCCAGCCAGTACTCTTACATGTTTTGTGTCATTGCTCAGAGTGCATTAACACCAGACTATGACACATGTGGAAGTGTGAATCTGAGGACCATTCAATCCTGTGAAGTTTCCCACTTTATCAGTTACAGAAGCATCTCTGCTAACTTTGTGCTGTGAAAATTCAGCATTCAATACGCTCGCAATTTCTCAGCTCTTAAATGGTGTGGAGCGGTCTAAATGAGGGTGCGCTGGGCTGGTCAGCTGTCCTTGCATGCCGCATCTGCATCTGCATGTGCTCCCATGAGGTCCTGCGAGCTCTGCACATGGACCTGCGCGTGCATCTGTGTCTGACAAACTCCTCGCCTTGGGCCTCCTTGTGGCCAAGTCCTTCTCCACTTCTGCCAGTGGTACCAAGTGTCTGTGAAGTACTGCAGACTCTCAAGATGTCATTGGTTATATATAAAGAAAATATAAAATGTAAGGACAGTAATTATAACAAAAAAAAAAAAAAAAAAAAAAAAAGACCAAGCACAAAAACATGTGAGTTCCATCTCCAGAGCTGCTTCTTGGAACATCTTTGATGAAACAGTTTTCATCAAATGCGGTGTTTTATCAAAGGCAGTGTTTCAGCAATATAAAGATAGCTAACAAAATTTTGGGGAAGCATTATGAGTCTTCACTCATTTCAAAGACAGATAATTGAGATATGTGGACAATTTAAAGTAGAAGAGGATGCTTACAGAAGTATTGAAAACAACCCTGGAATTTTTAAGCCATTTAATTTTAGAAACCTCACAAAGGTATCTATCAGAAATGAGAAGCCAGCCTGGCTGGCTGGAAGGCTCTCAGTTCAGAGACAGAGAAGGCTCCTTCAATGGGAATTTCGGAGTTCCTGAGCTGGGTGCCCATCACAACACACTTTATATATTTTGTTCAGTATTCATTCCAATGTGAAATCACAACAAATTACAAAAAAAAATGCCAGCATTTATAGCAATTTTATGTGCAATGCAGATGAATACCTGTTGAAAGTAACTTTAAATTCCCGGAATTTCCCATGTTTCAGTCTCTTCAACTAACAACGTATTGATTTCAGGTTTTGTGCTCATACTGACTTCAGCACTGATGTGGAGATTTCCCAGACCCTTCCCTCTGTGTTAATGAGCAGGCTCATGGTCCCAGTAGTGGTGAGAATAGTCCCCCCCATGCTCCTGTCTCAGGGAGAAAAGGAAAACATTTGATGCCAAACCCAAGTCAAATTCTCTTATATAGTTTTAAATGAAAGGGAACTGAGCCCTGTAGAACTGGCCCAAACTAGTATCAGGATCTGAGTCACTGCACATGGCAAAATGGGTGAGGAAGAGGATTCTGGCCTCTGCCCGGGATCCATTCAGCAGCTGCTACCCAGCGAAGCTAACACCAGCAGGTGAGGACACTCTGCCATGAAAGCACAGCACCGTGCTGTGCTGCTGCTGCCGGCAGTGCTGGATGCGGCCCCTTGGCTTCGCCCTGCACTGCTGGAGCCCCGGCACAACCCCTGGGGAGCAGCAGCCCTGCTGCAGCAAAGCTGGCTTCTGGAGCAGAGCCCACACCGTGGTGTCATCACCCAAAACACAGCCATCAGCTTCACTGCTTCACAATGTAGAAACAGAAAAATAAAATCTGGATGCCCTTCACCATCCAATTTATGGATGATAAGTGAAAAATGAAGCCTGAAGCCTTCTGGAGTGTTAGCCGTGCTGTACTCATAAACAGATGTCTTATTTATCTTATCTTGTGTTACATGAATAAATAATAAAAAAGCCACAGTAGTAAAGTATAAATGGGGTGGAGTGAAGATTGCTGATATTCCTGTATTTAACAAAATCAAGACACTAAGCAAGATTTCAGCTGGTAATTCCCTCCAAAATAAAGGTAAAATCATACGGTAGCTAATACAACAGAGACCAATTTCCATTTGGGACGTTTTAGCTATCAGCAGCAGCACTTATAAATAAGAACAGCGAGGAGCACAAGCAGTTGTGTTACTGTAGTCAGGATCAGAGTTTTGCTGTAGACCTCTGTCTACAACACTCTGAACTTGAAGGGCATCACAGCGCACTGCTGCCCAGGCAATTTGGCTTCAACACACACCATGTCATCAAATACACCATCTCACCAGGCTTGTGAACAGCCTGAAACAAGCCAAAGCCAGGTGTGAAACAGAGGGATAACATCTCGAGTTTGGGGTGCAGGACTGATTGCCCGGTGCATGCTGCTTGAGGCACACCGGTGATCCCCTCCCCAACTCGCAGCCATGGCACGGCTCCGCGCTGGCCCCGCTGCCAGTACTGGTACTGGTGCCAGGACCGGTACTGGTGCCAGGACCGCACCTGCTGCCCGGTGGACCCCGGCCCAGCCATGCTGCAGCCGAGACAGGTCAGAGGCCTCACGAGGCAGTGGGTGAGGAGATGGCTGTACCAACAATGCACAGAAGTGTGACAAAGCTTTCTTATTAGATGTTTCCCCTGTCTCCCTAGGAAACCTTTGGGGGACTGAGGAAGACTGGCAGCAGGAAGAGCTGGTGTGGTGCCTCACTGGAGGCACTGCCGAGCCAGGAGAGCAGGAATAGCCCACTGCGGGCCTGAGAGGAGACACCTGGAGAGCAGGACACAGGGATGAGCCTGCAAGAATGGCCCCCAACTGAATATAAATAATATTGTTGTATTAATCATAAATATAAATCATATCAAGCATATGCAAATTCCATAAATCATGTACATATGCACCTGGCTGCCTGTGAGTAAATCCCAGTTAATTGCTTAGATAGTCCCAAAACAGATGTCTCAGATCCAGTATACGCTTTTCGTATACACTGCTTCCGTGGTAGTAGAAAACGTACATAAAATATAAACCAAAACAAAACATAAAGAGAAGGGACAAACCAAAATGTTCTCTGAGGAAGGGCACAGAGCATCATGCCACCTGAAGTAATGGCCACAAAGCTTATTTAAATAAATCTTCCAGTTACCCAGCATATAATGGGGGAAAGCCTGCTTTTTGTGCGGCAGTTGTTCCAAGGTTGGCTGACTTCTCCAAAGCTTTTCTAAAAAAATAAAAACACCCCCATGATCATATTTGTGCACTCCTGCCAAATTCTGTTTGTTTCTCTTCCTGAAAGGATCCTTTAAACTGCAGCTACACAGGAAGCCAAGAGAAAGGCACCACACTGACATCTAAAGACACCAATATACATACAGCAAAATACATAAAGTCTCTGAATGAAACTGTGCAGGCCTGAGCACTTAAGACAAATCCGTCCCTGCTCCACCAGTGGGGACAGGCCCACTCCTCCCAGGGTGACGGTCAGCCAGCTGCACAGACAGACCTGGAAGAGAGGAAAGTCCGAAATCAGCACAGCTCAGGTGCCACCCATCTCTGACCAAACCTAGCAGGCAAGCTTAAACTAGAAGCACAAAAATGACCCAAATTTGCAAAAGTATATGACAAAGTGATTATAAATAACAATAAAACCCCAGATACTTCAAGTACACCATCTTACGGGAACTGTTGAGACAGCTGGATTCTGCATAAAGATTATTTTATGATAATGCCACAAGGTCAGGGAGCTTAGCACAATTCACAGCTCTGCCTGAGCAGTGGTAATTTCAAGAGCAAAGCTCACGATCTCCTCATTTGGCCCAGCGTGAAGGATGAGCTCTGGAGAGGAGATGTCAGACAAAAAACAGGCAGCGGCAGAGACAAGCATCATGCAAAGGGCGCTGGAAACCTGGGACTCTCTGGTTTTCCTCCCTTCTCCCATTGTCAGATCAAAGGAACAGGCTGCAGAGGGGTTATAAAGACAATCCCCACTTCTGAAAATCTCAATATTACAACCCAACATAATTTTATTTTATTTTTAATTCTAGATTTTAAATTTTTGCATCTTATTTCATTATACTCCATAACGTTTGTTATACTCTATTTTTCATCTAATTTGCTATGCTACTTTAAGTAGGATATGAAATGTAAAAACAGCATCGCACCATGGTCTCAGCGAGGAAAATACGAATCTCCGGTAGGAAGTGAGGCTTCAGCAAGGCCCTTCTCCCGACCACGTGCTTTGCAGGCAGGCGCTAGCGGCCGCAGTGGGACCAGGGGCAGAGCGCCCAGCACATGGTTCCCTCCGGCAGCCCAACGGCGTTCTGCAGGGCGCTGCTCTGTAGCTCCCATGTGAGCAGCAAGCACAGCGCCCAGCACACAGGGGGTGCCAGGAGAGGCACAAGTGGCAATTATGGACCAATCTCATCCAGAAATTATGGCTGCATGACCAACATCCACTGCAGCTCTTCCACGAGGCAGTGCACCAACCACCTTTTACTCACTGTGATGCTTGAGAGGAAACCAGCCCAAAGTGTTTCTCCAAGTCAGCATTTATTTACTATCTACCAAAGCTGAAACACAAATGCAGGCATATTTTTATCACACTTTTCAGCTCATCACTTGTTTTCTTTCTAGTATTTCCAAGCTTCTAAGTTTGAAGAGCCAATGTCAAAAGCCTTTTGAACGGGTTTATATCTGTGTTGGGTGTTTGTACATGTGTACAGAAACATGTATAATGGTTTACAGTTGTATCTGCCACTACCATCTAGTTCAGGATCTGTGGAAAAATGTGTTAGAAACTTGTGTTTTTAAGGTTTGTGGCTTAACTTCTACAGTTTGCCTGGATGAGACCTGACAGTGTGTTATCAGCCTGGAGCTGATATTATACACCCCCTCCCATCCATAAAGCAAACAACACAGACTGTGTGCATAGTAATATAAAGAAAGTAATGCAAACATTTCTTATTATGCAAAGCTGAGCAGGTGTATACTGCAGCACTGTGACACCACAGATTGTAACAGCAGCAAGGAACAGGAGTGATTTGCCATGCCTGTACTTACGATTCTTATTCCTCATTGACAAATAGACCTTGGCAAATGAAATTGCATGTCAGTCAGCACTGAAAGTGTGCAGTATTATTCATGGAAAGTCTGTGCGTTACTCTAGCAGAGGCAACAGTGAGTAGCTTTTCTGCTCAAAAAATAAGCAACATGGAGCTCATATTGAAGAGAATGAAAATCGGGGTTTAGGTTGAATGGGAGGGAAGGGTGTGAATTCCTGTGCTACTGAAAGAGAAACTGTCAGTTTTAGTATAAATGAATAAAAGTGACCATTTTCTCCAGTGTCTGGGGCACCAATACCACTATTAGGCATGCAATCTCTTATCACCATATTGCTCATGAAATCATCAAAATAATTACTTTCATGCTTGATCACACCATCCTGTCATTAATAACACTGGCCCTGTGTAAATATAGCAAATATTAAATGCTGCAGATTATTTAAGCATATTACTTTCAAGGCTTTCATGAAGCTGAACTGTCACTTGCCTATTTGGGTGAGTTTTTCAGGGGGCGAAGGGGGGAAGCCTATACTGTTTTGTTTACAGAACATAAAAAGGATCTGTAAGATGGGGAAAATGAACCATAAAAAGCTGTTTGTTTTGCCTGTCCCTCTCGTCCTTCCTGGGGTAACTCACGCTCCTTGCAGTTTACTGCATGCATTGTGTGTGTGTGCTCATAACCCAGGGGCTCCCCAGAAGCAGCACCCAGCCACCCCAGCAGCGCCCGCAGCCCGTCACAGCGGGAGCGGTGCCACAGGCATGGCGCGGGGCTGTGCTGTGCGTAGCTCCTGTGAGAGGTGGTGTGAGGATCCCGAAAAAGGATCTCTGGAGCACCATGCTATTTTACATGGATATCCCCAGCACAGACCTTGCAAGCCCCTCTAAAATTAAAATAGCACTGGGAGAAAAAGCGCTCCCAAGCAATCCCAACCGCCTGTGAACGTGAAGAAGGAAGTGACAGAAGTAGTACCAGCACTGCCATCAGATCCAGCCACTGTGGGCTCAGGGAAATCTACAGAAAAAAGACAAGATGGTAAATAAATAGTGAAATAGTGGAAGAAAAGAAAGGCACAATTCAGCTTTTTCTTTTTTTTTTTAGCATTTCATTCACTACTGGCATAGTAATGAGACATCCCAAGAAGTGGGTACAGTACTCATCCAGTGAAAAACAGACCCTTGCCAGACCCAAGGGCACACCTGACTGTAGTTTAAAGCTTATTGTTGTAACTAACCCAATCCAAATAATTACATTTTTCAAGTCCTCAAAAGATAGTCTTTGCAAACATTAATCTTGTCAGATATGATTCTTACCATTAATGGGTTTTTCTTGGCAGTTTCAGAGGGCTAATGAGCTTGCTAACATTTTCACATCAACTTTTGGCTCAAAATATGTATAAATGTTCTGGTTGTAAAAACCATGGTAGTTAACATGAGTTCATGGTTATTAATATTTTTTCTAAATGCATTTTCAAAGACACTGAAACTCTATGCTGCCAAGGCCACTGCAAACGAAAAACTATTTGGGGCTTACTTTTCCAACTCCCAATCCACACATGCCGTATGCAGTAAATCAACCCCTGAAATGCATTTACACAGTAAACAACATATGGGCGAATATTTCTCCCAGCCTGGTGACTATCCCTCTAAAAACTCCACCTTAGCCCACAGCCACTCTTCAAACTCTGGGTGCGCTGCAGCAGGACTGACCAAAGAATAAGGATGGAAGTAAGAGACTTCCCACCAGGCTCTTCCAGAAATGTACTCATTCTTGATACTTAATAAGCAAAAGCTGCCAAGAACTGAAGGAGAAAACAAACCCCACTGATGCCAAAATGAAAATGAAGATGACTGTCAAACTCGCATCTCAGGTCAAAAAACATTACCCTTCAGGCTAGGTATTATACAAGCTTGGTAAAAGCCTGAGAAGGCAAATTAGTCCAATTTTATTTTATGTGTGCTGGATCCTGCTCTTCTTCCCTCTACCACCTCTCCTTGTCCCACACGCTTGCTGTGCTCAGCCAGAGAGATGTTCAAGGTGCGTTTGCTCCAGCAGTGCCTGAGATGTTCCGGGTCTGCTGGCACTGCTGCAGCATGGGTTTCACTGCTGGCCGACACAATGCCTTCAACACCCACAGGTGTGGGAAGTGTCACAGGATGCCTCCGCTTACGTAGATGCATCACACATCAAGCCACACCAGCAGTGACTCCTTTTCATCTTGCTAAGATTCATACCAGTATTTTGCCCTTTCTCTATCAATAGAGAAAAGCAGTCAGAACATTGCCCGTAAGCACTGCTTTAGGAAAAAAGTTTTCAGAAAGAGAAGTCGGGAACCATTCACAGAGTATTTTAAAAAGAAACAGTATCTTCCACCATGAAAGAATCTTTTCTGTTCAGTTTGTCTTATCACCTGATTGATAGTCAAACAGTTTTTCAGCTCCAGTTCTCCTGCATGTGTTAATATTTAATATGTACACAGAGTGTAGGGGCATAGTAAAGGATCAACAAAAACTGAAATATCTAACTACTAAAAAATTTGCCCACTTCTTGATTGTTTCTTCTTCTTAAAGTTGTGGAGTATATGTGGGTTTTTTTGTGGTTTGTTTTTTTTTTAATGACACAAATGTTGCTAAACACGAATCTGTACAAAAATAGCAAAAAAGGTCATCTTTCTGAAGTCAATATAAAAAGCAAATAACCACATGCCAAAATTCCTTCTCCTATAAAATACCATACTCTCCACATCTCAAGAGCTTTCAGCATCTTAGTAATGACTCTGTAAGAATAGACAATATTTTCTTAAACTCTCTTTTCTTTTGTAATTCTGCTTTTATTTATTTCAGTGCTCTCTGAATAACATGAGCATCCTGAAAATCACAATCACAATCCACTGTGATGCCTTATTTTTGAACTTCGGTATGAAAATCAACATTAATTATCCGTGCATTGGCTTCCAAGGCCAGATAGCCTACAGCTGTCCTGGCTGCAGTGGTCAGCATCACTGAGAGAGAAATCACTGGGCTGCAGGCAGAAAAAATTCACTCAGGCTCTCTCTTGGCTGCAGTACTGCATCATCATCTTGCTCAACATTTCTGGACTGTGTTAATGTGCTGGGCAAATTAGTCACCTGATCCATTGGTGTCACCGAGGGTCTTTCCATTAGTTTTAATGGGCTTTGGGTCAGACCCTTACACAGGAGTAGTTAGTGAATGACCAATCATAAAAACACCTTCTGGTGACACGTTGGATATTCTCGAACATATGCCAATATTCTCAACTGTTTATGACAAATAACCGTCACCCCTCGCAAAATTATGCTTGCAGAAAGGCTCACGATGCACAAATTCAGTAACAGGATTTTCGCGTAGTTCTGTTTCACATTGGCAGTGCTGCAGCAATCATTGAAAGAGTTCACCCAGACGTAACGTTTGTGGAAATGGGTTTGCACTGTGAGGGAACCTTGGGCTGCATTCAGTCACAAACCCGAAAATACCCCCATGGTAAAATGCCCCGGCAGACAGCAACCGAGCAGGCAGATAGCAGCTTGGCTGCCGCCTCATTTGATGCCTATGGCGTTGGATGAGACAATTAGAGCTGCTGATGGATGAAGTACCTCAACAGTAATGCCCCCCGTGGAGATGGGGTTCAGTCTGTCTGATAGCCTTTTTGCCAGCAGCAGCCCGACCACCACGGCCTGGGCTGCCCAGTGCCCAGCAGCCAGCACTGGGCAAGCGGCCGGGGTCTAGGCTCACGGTCGCTGCAGGGCGGGTGGCACAGGGTGCCAGGAGGCAGGCAGGCAGCGGGGCAGTGCGCTCACTAGGATGGTGATGCTCTGCCTGGGAAAAGTCCCTCCCTGACCCCGACACTGAAGGGAGCCCTTGGGCAGACCCAGCACCCCCAGGAGTGGGAGATTTCAGCAGAGCAGAGGCAGCACCTGGTGACCTCGAGAGGAACCCAGGGTCTCCCATGCAGAGACCAGGAAGCATCAGCCTGCAAGTGATGCTCCAAAACCAGAGATTCATTTCTCCATTCTTGTCCTTCTCTTTGTCCCTGTATGTAATTGACTTTAATTAAGCTCACATAGCTTCTGCATGCTGAAACCTAAATGTCTCTTGGATCAAATGACAGCATCAGGAGAGAAATGACTGCAGTGTAGCACGTAAGTATTACTTCACAAAGGAAAAAGCTTTCTAACATTGGGTTTGTTTGTTTCTTGTTTTGTTTTTTTCCTCTAGATGATTTTCTTAAACTTTTTGCTTGCTCACTCTTCTGTTTATCCTTTGGTAAGCCATCAATAGTAACAGATAAATAGTGCCCAAGAGAGAGCTGAAGTCAAAGTTTTAGAGGAAGACAGGCTGCAGACAATATAAATATTGTATTAGCCCATTTCAGTAAAAGGTCTTCCCAGCTGCTGAACTGAATCACATCACCAGTAATCCAAAAAGCACTACGTCATGCTGAATCAGTTGCTGTGGTTTTGCAAGCAAACACACCCCATCTAACACATGTAACCAACAAAAATCAGACTCTGGAATTAGCTGTGCTCTCCCAGCCTTGTACAGGTCAGCGCTGTGTTACTGAGGGCAGCAGCACCTATTCTGGATGGAGACCTGCTCCACGTGGGACCCACGGGCTGCAGGGGGACAGCCTGCTCCACCAGGGGCCACTCCACAGGCCGCAGGGGAACTGCTGCTGCGTGCCTGGAGCACCTCCTGCCCTCCTGCTGCACTGACCTTGGGGGCTGCAGGGCTGGGTCTCACTCCTCACTCTCCCAGCTGCTGTTGCACAACACTTGTTTTGGTTTTGTTTGTTTGTTTTCCCTTCTCTTAAATCTGCTCTCACATAGGCACAAACAACATGACTTATTGGCTCAGCTCAGGCTGGTGGCAGGTCCTTTTTGGATCTGGCTGAAACTGACCCTTACCTAACATGGGGCAACTTCTGGACTGTTCTCACAGAGGGCACCCCTGTAGCCCCCCCACTACAAAAACTTTGCCACGTAAACCCAATAAAGCCCTTCTCAGCACAGAGCCCTCCCTGGCTCTGCCTTGCTGCCTGGCCCTGCTGCAACACAGGCTGAAGGCGCTGGGGTCAGCAGTGATGCCCCCCCCCCTTGCCACACCAGCTCCTCCACCTAGCTCCGCACTGAACCGAGGGCGGGTGACAGACTGCTGTGGTCACCTCCCAGCATGGGGCCACAGGGACATCATTGTGAGTCAGCTGCAAACCAAGGAGAGGCTGGTACCTCCTGAGACCCACAGCATGGATGCCAGAGGTCTACATGGGGAAGTGCATGGGAGATAAATCCTTTTAGTGTTACTAGGTATGCAGAAACTGCCCTTAAACTTTCTATGCTTCAGAAAACCAAAAAATTGATAAATGAGGATTTTTCTCAGAGTTACCAGCTACCACTGATTGCAACTAAACCAGAAGCAGCAGTGTGCCTTACCATGTAACTGCTGCAGTAAGCAGACACTAAACTTGCCATACTTCCTTTCACCCACCCCAGAACCACTGCTGCAATCCTTTGGTGTGGTCAGAGCCTTAATCCCCTACTCATGACCCTCATTAGCCCCCACATCAAGCTCCCCCTGCTCTCAGAGACCTGATTAGGAAATGAATATCAGCTGTTTGTGCAAGTAGGGCCCTAACTCTAAGCTACTGATTTCACTTCTTCCATTGCTTATTGATCCTGTTGTAGCTCAGATCCCTCACCTCTAGCTCCAACCAGGCTCCCGCTGACCACAGTAATTACCCCGCTCAGTAATTACCTGAAGTTCACAAATTTTGTATACAGCAAAAGCTGTGGAGTTCAGTTCAGACTCTTTTGTGTCACTAGAGTACCAAGCAATTCCACCCATTTCAGCACAGTTACCCTCATTTTCTCCCAGTGCGGTGGCCATCAGAAACCAGCTGGTCATTAATTTATAGTTCCGTGTTCACTCCATGTGTGCCTGCGTGCATCTCTATGAAGATCCAGATATTTATCTGTTTCTGCTGCAACAATGAAAATATACAGTACAAGGTAGACACAAAGAAGCTTTCAAACTGGAGCTAAAATTTGTAATAATCATGATGAATTCAAATAGAAGATTTGTAATTATTTGCTAGGTTCAGATATGGGAGTCTTTATATGCATGTACAAGAGAACTGGATGCCAAAGTAAATGACTATTTTCTGTATTTTGCCCTTACTCTGTGAAAAAAAAAAAAATGACCTCAGAAGCTCTGAGCAGAAGCTATTAATGAGGACCAGCACTTAATTCCATCACAAGGATTGATTTGCTGTGGAATTAGTGCAGTTTAAACCCAATGAGCACCTCAGGTTTGTTTTACATGTGTTTTCTCCCCAGATCATAAACATACACACACAGCCTAAGCTTTAGGAATGCAGTAACTGAAGTATCATTGTGACAGTATCACTTTGTGTTAAGGTAAAGAGCTAAATAATTAATTGTTTAAAATATTCATGTTGGTGCCTGATGGTTTTTCATGTCTAGATATTTCTGCTTGTAAGATCAGCAGATATGTTTAAATGTAAAGTAAATTATATGTTTGGCATCAGCTTTTTGCCCGTTAGAAAGAGATGCTACCTTGAGGTAATTGCTTCAAGAAGTAATGCTAATTTTGTTTTCACATCTTGCTTACAGAATAAAGGCTTACTCTAATTTGTGTTTTTTACAAAGATATAAAGTCTAATGCTGTTGTCCTCATTGTATTTTGACACGGACCATTAGGATAAACAGCAGAACTTACATGCCGCAAATGCAATGAACAACCCCAAGTGCATCTTACTCATCTGTGGGTTTTAAAAATACATTCAGTTTTTGGAATATGAACATAAAAAAGGACTGAATAGAGGGGAAATGGAAAGGAATATGCATACTGTGTGACGTCTTTAGTATTCCAGGGTGAGAAAGCCGCAAACAGATAGTTTACCGTGTGCCCTTTCATTCGAAAGGCCACCTGCCAGCTCATTCCCATTTTCCCTTCGCAGGGTTATCAGATGCATGTAAATGAAAGTATTCCTGGGACAGGCAGAAGTGCTCATCCATGGTGAGAACACACCGCCTTTGTGAATGAGTCTGGCTGCAGTTGCTGCTCTTTGATACGTGCTAAACAGAGCATCTCCCAGAGCAAAATTTTTAACATGTATTGTCAGCATACTCTAAATTAAGCCACCCATGAATTAAACAAGGCAATTTTAATCTGATTTTATTATCTATTTTTTAATCTGATAGTATTCACAGCCCAAACGTCTCAGTGGCCTTTGATGTAGCTGTGAGTTCAACTTCCAAATTGTCTCTTGGCAGTGTTACTCGTGTTACTTTTCAGGCGTGCAGAGTGAGCCATAGCAGGGAGAAGGGATTTCAAGTGAAGGCAAAAAGGGGCTCCTGCAATTTTAGCATGGGAGCCTTGTACTCCTGGTACCAGCCTGTGGCTGTGGAGAGAGGGCAGCTTGCCACAGAGATTTTTGTTGGCAAATTCGTAGAAAAGGCTTTCACTTCCTGTCACACCCCAAATAGCCAGAAAACAGATTATTAATCTATTGTGATTCTGTTCAAAACAGGAAATGATTCTGTGCATGCCACAAAAGACAGCAGGGTGCAGATGAATTCTACAAAAGCCACAGAGTCTCCCAACATGCACTCGCACACATGGACATGTGTACATGGATTCAGGGGGACTTTGGAAGAGTCTCTGGAGTAAGAAGAACCCACAAATCTGTCTCTGTGGTCCTGGCTGTTTCCTCAGTTTTTCTACAGGCGGCACAGCAAACATTCTTTTTTTTTTTTTAATGGCGTTAATTTACCATACTTGTTTCTCTTGGGAATATATCCTCATTATGCCCCTAAGGTATATCTTCTTAACCTGCTTGCTTTCTTCCTGCAAGATGTTCCTGAAAAACTTCAGGAGGCAGTTGAGGAAGAGAAGTGAGACATAAACACTCGTTCACGGTATAATAACCGCTTTTTATTTTGAGTGAATGTTCTTCCTCTTACTTTTGTTGTTTTCTCTTGCCCTCCAATCGCGTCGTTTCCTCAGTAAATGAATGATTAATTGCAATAAGCAACTGCCGACTCTATCATAAGTGCTATTGAAATGTTGGCTTTATTAAACATGGTTTTTAATGTTACTAGACTCACTTAGCAACATCTAGTGATGGATGATATCACACAGAACCGTTCACAACGGCTGACTCAGCCTCTCTGCACACACGCCGTGCGAAGCGTCCCCCTGGCAGGAGCAGCCTGAGCAGGCGGGCACCGCTGCCGCATGCAGCAGCGAGCGCAGCTCACCCGGCTGCCTGCTGCCTGCCGTGCAGGAGTGGCCAAATCACTAGCGGGCAGGGCGACACGTACATACATGCCCCACACTTCCAGGGGACCTCACCAGGACTTGATCATGCTCAGAGATATACAAAGAAGGCCCTCGAGTTCTCACCATCTCTCCAAGAGAGGCTTCTCAGGCTAAATGCCATAGACAAATACAGGGAAAGGACAACAGCATCTCAAGTGCCTTTCCCACGAGAAGCCTTAGCGGTGTTTAAGCAACCTGGAGAATCAAGCACAATGTTGACATCAGCCTCAGCAGTGGTGACCGTTCCCAGTAGTGCGTGATTAACAGCATGCTGTGACGACCAGGAACAGCAAAGCCAGTTCAGCCCCTGACCAGGAACTGAAGTCAGAGCGCTGGTTATGCAGTAAAGGTCTCCAGGCCGTGGTTTGTCACAGCTTAGATGTGCAGCATGGGAAGAAAAGAAAACCTGTCTAAAATCTGGCATCAGTTTCAAAACTGCATCATCAGAAAGGCTGACTTGGTTGCCCTTGAATTGAAGTTTAAATGTAAT
This sequence comes from Cygnus atratus, assembly GCF_013377495.2. NCBI lineage: Eukaryota > Metazoa > Chordata > Aves > Anseriformes > Anatidae > Cygnus > Cygnus atratus. The sequence goes on from NC_066369.1 coordinate 32,491,725, forward strand.
GGGGTTAGGGGCTATCCTTTATCAAAAACAGTCTGGTTTGGTTGCTATGTGTTTTTAACCAGCTGAAAAATTCTGTATGTTTTCAATGGACATCAAAATTAAGCCAGGCTTGAGCAATTCCGTCCCACCCCCCCCACCACCAAAATAAATAAATAAATAAATAATGAAATAATGAAATAAAGGTAGATACAATTTCAAAAAAGATATTTCAAAAATACCCTTGTATTAATGGCATACTACTGCAGAGTATCATGCAGGCAGTTAATTGACCAGAAAAGCCATCCAAAATGGACAAGCAGTGAGGAACCAAGTAATCATTAAACAAAGCAGTAAATATTTGCCATGCAGAATTTCCTCAAACTCCTCCCCAAATTTCCCTGAACTTTATTTACATTAAATTCCATGGACAAGAAGAGAAGAAAGCTTTGTATTTTAACTCTTGATGGAACCAGTGTATCACCTGTGAAGGGAACTATGACAGGCTTGTAATGCTAATTGAATTCTCATATCAGTAATATCAGAGTGATTAGCAAATATATTTACAATTATGAGACTCTTAAAGTATTATGTGAAATAAAAGATCAAACATACCTCATTATCAGGAAAAATGAGCTGAAATGACAGACTATATCAACATGCCATGCTGAGAAGATAAAGATCATGTTACCACTGAAATTTTCATATCCTCAAAAGGTCAAAATCACTTCACCATAAAATTTTCAGTGTCACAAAGCTTATAAGTTGTAAATGTGTTTTTGTTCTAGTCTCGTCACGCACACAAATTATTGGAACCCTTCAATTGCTGGAACATCAAATAAAAAAATCAGGATGTGATAGTTGTCATCATTACATTAGACTGAATATTTCTGAAAATCTAATCCATTGGAGGTGGTAATAATTACTGTAAAATTGCTTTTGAAAATAATTTGTTCATGCACACATAAATGAAAGAGAATTACATTTCCCATTTTTTTTGTGTGTGTTTGCTTGGGGAGAGGGTCATATAAAGGAGAGAAGTGACAACAGACTCTTTTAAATATTTGGGTTTTACTTAGGTTTCGATCCATCTTTGGAATTTGCTAATTGAGGACCTTGTTAAAGAAGCAGGGCTTATGCCTGAAATGCTATGGCACATTAGTCGGGACGTTCATTTCAGCCACGGGTTCAGCGCAGCCCTGCTCTGCTCCGCCGATTACAGCAGTGCAGTCTGCAGCCGTGCCCCCAGCCACTCTTCAACACCCCGCGTGCTCGGTGCGGGGTGTGCAGCAGCCTTGCAGTGGCTGTGCTTTGCTCCATGACCAGATGCTGGAAGAGAGGTCACTGGCTTGAAACGATTAGCTGTTAAAATGATTGACTGCACTGTACCTGATCAGCCTCTTGTCAATGAGCAGCATCGACACACGCTGTTTTCTGAGAATAACCAGAGGCTTTGCATGTCCTGTTAGTGCCTGCACCGGCTTTGTGGATCTGATGCTCTCTCACGCAGCAGTGCTTTCAGGATAAGCCTCTGCTGGGCTCAGAGGAGTTCTCCAGGGTATCAGCCAGGAAAGCTTGATTATTGGCTTACTTTGCTCTTCCCTTGCATTGTGTGGCTGGCCTGGACTTACATATATTTGCATTTAGTGTATCTTGTTTCTGTCAAGGAACCATCCTGTCAGGAATGGTTTTTGTTCAAAGTCACGATGCAAAGTCAAGACAATCAATTGCTCAAAAGCCAACAAAATATATTGAGAATTATCCACTTGTATCTCTTAATCCTAGTACTGCCTGGCTTGCAGCAGTGAGACTGCAAGTGCATGAACTGCTTGCACCCACACCGTGCAACTTCTGCCTGGCCAGCTATCCCCTGTTGTGGCAGCACAGACAGGCAGGCAGTGCTGGCCAGGGACAGACAGGGGCTGGGCTGGGCCAGGCTGTGGGGATGGGATGGGATGGGATGGGATGGGATGGGATGGGATGGGCAGGCACTGGGCAGCCATGCAGGTGGGCAGCCACTCAGGACCTCCAGACAGAGGTCTTGCTTTGGAAATGTCATAGTTTTCCGTCTTCCTGCTATTTCTGCATCGTTGGTATTTCTGCCACCTTGTAAAATAAGATAAGACTACAAAATCTCACTGTACTGAGAGATTTGTATATTACCTTGTCTTTCATTTGGTCTTCCTTGAGAGCTAACCCATATTTAGCAAGTTTCCTTGGTTATCGCATGTTGTTTAAGACTTTCTGGTTTCATTTTGTGGGCCATAGCTTTATCCTCATTATTTGCAAGAAGAAAAACACATTCAGTATCTAGGCCCCAGGTGTGATCTAAAAGCAATTCTGAAGCATGCAATGAGTCATCAATATTAAGGAAGATGTTTTTTCTCTCAGAGGTATGGGTTTGTGCCTGCATATCTCAAATATTTATCCCATGTTTATCTGAAAAATTCCTGACTTAATAAATTGTAGATAAGGGATTTTGTCCTATTGCAATTTTGTTCTTTAATCATGACAAATTTTGCTTCTTTTCTAACAACATTATCATTCCCTTGTCATTATTTCAATGTCTTCTTTCTCTGTTGCTGATAAATGAAGCTTAATTGAACTAATATTGTAAACTGTGGGGGCAAGCCCATTAGCTTGCCTGAGCTACTTGAACTGTATTCATTGGTATAAATTAACTAACCGGATAATAAGGGAGTTTACAACTTAGTTGCTGACTCAGTAGACTGAGACTAAGGTCTCATCTACATTTTTTTAACCAACTTCAGCCCCAGGATGTGAAGTCTTCAGTACTGGAGTTTTATCTATGAAATGAATCAAGTCCTGTCACTGTAAGAAAAGAAATTTTATTATGCACTGTTAATGAGATATTTTGCTTCCTGTTGTCAAGCACTAAAGTGTCATGAAAATTCCTGGGGATTAATGAATGCTTATGAAGCCAGAGGGACATGACGAGTTCAGATTTTCTGTAATTGCTGGAACTTGAACCTTCCACTCCACGTGCACACTACTTTCATCTGGGAGATTAAGTTTTCGAGAAGTGGGCAGATGGGAGACTATTTCCAAGCTTTGCCCACAGTACCTGTAACCTGTAATGTTTCCACTAGAAAGCTGAAGCTGCTATCACACACAGAAACAGAAAGTCTGCTAATTTTTTTTTAGACTGAGAGTATCCTTTGAACCATTATCTTGAAAGGAATCAGCTCCTGCTTCAAAACAAGGATTTAGATTTATTCCTTTACCCGTGGGTTGGAGAGCGTTGGCATATGGTGGGGTCCCTCATAATAAAATCCTACAGAAAGAGCACTGTTTCTTGCAAGTCATGCTCAGTCTTGACTAGAATAGCATTTGGGCAGGGTGTTTTGCATGTGAAATTTCAAGGGGGGGAAAGGGTGTTGAAATTCGGAGCTAAAGTGTGTTTGGTCTTCCAGCATAAATTACACAGTTGGTTAATATTATTTACTAGTGTAAAAATGTGCTCATAACATTCAGGCAAATATAGCAAACATCGAAATGCACATATTTAATAGATCTCTGTAAGAAAACAAGGTATGTCTGGGTATCCATGACAACAAAGCCACTAAGATCCATGGGTATGCAAGCAAGATACTGTTTAGCATTATGTAAATTAAAAAAAAAAAAACTGATGCTGTTAAAGACAGAGCTTTTCATGCAAGCACATTAAGTTTATTACTTATCCCCAATCAGTTTTCTCAGTGGCCAAGCTGCTGGAGGCATGTCAGAGCAGAGGGGGCTGTGGAGTGCAAGAAGGCCTCGGGGCTGCCAGCAGGGCTCCGCACCACCGAAACCCCTGGAGCAGGTCCACTGACACCCCGGGAGCAGGTCCATCCCAGAGCGGCCGGGCGGTCCTGACCGTGCCCCCAGGGGTCCCCTGCTGCCTGTCACCCAGCCCACAGAGGCAGCGAATCTCTCCCGGGCACGGCCAAGTTGGGCCAAGAGCAGCAGCAGGCAGAGCCTGACTGAGCAGTTTGTGGGCACCCCTAGGCAGAGAGCTGAACTGGAGGGGTGATACTCATGAAAAGAAATGCTGTGTTGTGTTAAGGAGGGAATGGCGGCAGGGAAAAATCAAAGGCGTGCCTCTGTCCCACTCCCCTGCTTGGTTCCGATGTCATCGTCTAACAAGACAAAGTACTGTGGACAACTGCTACGTAAAGAAGCACCAGTTCAGAACTACCTCAAACTGATGCTAAAGTAAAAATAACCTGGAAAATTCTGGCAACAGGAGAGCTGCAGCCCTCAGAGAGCTGCAGGAAGGAAGGAGGTAGCTTTAAAATTAGGAACGACATCTGGTTCTCTTTGGATGGCCTCTCATGAAACTCAGCTCTGGTCCATCAGCGCTTGCCAAAAACCAAACCAAGTTAGTCGCTTCCAGATTAACATAGACACAGTCCCTCAGCAGCTCTTCAGCTTTAAATCCCTCAAGCCTGAAGATTCACATGGAGCAAGAACTAGAGGAAAAGAACAAGGACAGCCGAACAATGGCCACACATTTATTTCCTTGTGTTTTCATTGTGGTTACACTGAGATTTTTTCGCTTCTCATGTGTTCACGAGCACTAAGGGACCTCTTCAGGTGTAATGGCTACAATAAAAACCTGTACACCATGGGAAGTTCTCAGTCCCCCTGTGAAGTCACCCTGTCCAGAAGTGGCTTTCAAAAAAATACTGTGGGTGTTTTTTTTCACTTGGCAATGCAGAGGAGGATGGCTGGCCAGCATAGCCAAGCGGCAGCTGGGGACAGCCACTGTGCTCTGAGGCAGTGAACAGTCAGGTGCAGTAAAAGGGATTTATGAGAAAGGTGGCCTTGCTGTGCAAATATTGATGGCATCTGGTAGGTGGAGCCCTGTCCAGTGCCAGGGGCAGCATAAAGCAATCCGCTTGCCCATTTGCAAAGTGTGTGTCTGAACCCTGCAAGAAAAATTGGGCATAATGTTGTTCCCTCTTCCACAGGTACGAGCCTGGTGGATTCAGAAAAGTCACATTTGTTATAAATCCAGCCTCATTATGCCTGTGTTCCCATCCTGTTCTGTTAGGTCAACATCTGATATAACCACTTAAGGAAAAGCAAATTCAGATTTTCTTCCATGACTTCAGCAGGGAGAGTTCCCTCCATCCAAGAAGGATGGCAGCAAAGGCAGGCCACTGACCCGGTGCTGCCAGCAGCAGCGCACCCCCAGGACTGTGCAGAGGGGTCAGTGGGGCTCAGTGCTCCCTGCCAGGCTGTGCTGGATGCTCCTGGGGGCACCAAGTCCACCCCCACCGCCTGCACCCAAAGCTCGGTCTGCACAAGAGGTTTGGGATCAGCCCTAGCCAAAAGCCTGGACACGCTCTACATCATCAAGAAGAAGGCTCAACAGGCAGAGTACATGCCATGTGTTGCTCAGCCGCAGAACTTCAGATGCTGCAGAATTTATTTTTATACTAAATAGTTCACCTCATTGCCTCAGTTTTGTAACTCTTCATTTCTGACATAGCTAATTCTCCAGAGCAAAAGTGAGTGGAAAATGGGTAACTCTGGGACTGGAATTATGGTGAGGGTCACTGGGTAACGCACATGATGCGGTCATGATTCCAGTTTCTCTCTGAAAGGTTTTGGTGTGTTGTTTTTTTTTTTATTTATTTATTATTCACGATTAGCTTTTTTATTTCCTGAGAAACAAGCTGTGTGAACCCAGAGTGCCTGATGAACAATCTGCTGTTATATTTATGAACTGTACAATTGGCCAGATTTTGTGACACGGGTAGCAATTTAGCGAAGGAACAAAAACAAAACAATTTATGCCTGGGTGAAAACCATGTATGCAAAATGTCAGCTCAGGGCAACTTTTCACAGACAATATATAGTAATTATAACTCCTGAAAACAAGTTCATAATGGAATCGCTGGCACGACCTCTGTGGCAGTGATACGAACAAGATGCTGCCGTGGCTGCCGCACACGTGCTGAAGGGGTCGAGGGATGTCAGCTGCCATGAGCACCGCAGGGATGGGACCCACTGCCCACCGCCACCATCCTGGCTGCAGTCCCCTGCTTGGAAGGACAAGTGGAGGTAGCTGTCCACCACGCTGCTGGAGGGGCAATAGGGCAGCTGCCGGCCCCACCAGCATGAGCCCGTCCTGGCTCTGCCCCTCTCCTCCACACCGCTGTGGCCACCAACATACAGCACTCCTGCATCTTTACTCTCTTCTGTCTCTGTGCAGTGGGCCCGGTATATCAGCCAGCTCACAGACTTTCCCAGGTGCAATTAACACACCCTGTTCTTTTCTATCAAGTGGAGCTGAAGAATTTCAGCATGGCATAAATTAATTTAGCCTGCAGTAGCAAAGTGTATTACAGAGATGATTATATTCCTATACTAAAGTGTATGCACCTTAATAAAAACCCAGCTAAACAGCATATGGAAAAGGTAACATTGCAGATTTATCTTTTTTTTTCTGTATTCTTTTATAGCCTCCATTTGCTTTTGTTCTCTTTTTTTTACCCTTCTTGCTTTTATGTTTGCAAGTGATAAATTTTTCCATGTTTTACATTTTATATTTAGTTTATCTCTTTATTTTGTACTCATTTTGCATCGAAAATGGAATGAGTCTTTAGAATAATACAGCTGATATTGAATTTTTTAAATTGCTATTGGGCATATACTGCATAAGGTGGTTATCTGATCTCCAACTTAATCATGTGAAAATATTGCTATGGGGAAAGCTGGCTTGGTAACAATGAGACCCCTATGCTTTCATAAAATTTATTTAACTATCAACCTATTATAAAGCATTAATATAGAATTCTCTTACATTCTGTGGCATTCAGGTCAGATTTATTGTACATCATTGCAGAATTCACACCAAATATGAATTCATAAACTTACAGTCTCTATGCTGTATGCTGTTTGAGCTTATCAAGATATACTACTGCAACGAGGATTTCCTAGCTACAGAAGTCAGTAAAAATAAACAAAATGGTGGGGTTTTGTAGTTCAAAAGTTGAGATTCGAGGGTGACATAGAACATTATGTATTTGTTCTGCTAGAACTAACGGTTATCTAAAGCTTGAGGAACAAAAGGTAGATTAACACCCTAAACATTTCCAATACCTCAGAAAACACACAGCACTGGAGTTTACAAATGCTACAGTCACAGCTCATGCATGTCTACCATAGCTGTAAAAATAATAACAGCACTTTTTCACAGTGATCATTTATTGCCAGTACACTATTAGTATTGTTTCAATGCTTTTGTAAATATTGGTCTTATGTTCTTTAATGGCGCTACTGCAATGTTAATTTAATACAGCACTGTGGAGCGTGTGGTCTCACTTGGCAAAACGAGCAGCAATCCTGTGGATGGAAATGCTCCACTCAGCATCGGTCTGGACTGATCAGCCAGTGCACATGGGAAGTGGAACAATGCGTCTACTAAACGCTGTTCTGCTAAGAGACCTCTGCTGCTGCAGCCCACCCAGTTACTTCTAGGTGCTGGATTTGAAATCCAAGTACTGCAGAGTGATTGACATGAGGAAAATCCAAAGCAAAATCATTTTGTTGGTGATTTTGTATTAATCTGCGCTCACACAAGGGTGACTGTGCACAACGTTTTGCCCTGTAGCCTGAACTTGCAATGCCCCAAATTGCCTCAAAGTGGAGATGACTCATCTGGCTGCAACAAGAGCAGATAACTGTGGGTTCGGTGGGGTGAACCAAAGCCACAACTCCGCCCTGTCCTTCAGGTCATGCCAGAGCCTTACCATGGAAATGTGAACAGCCACAGGGTGTGTAGGTTTGGGACCTATCGTTCATCTAGACTAGATGCCTGTTGAAGAGGGTCTCTTGCCTGACATGTGTTTGATTTCAACTGGACTGGATTTACCTATATCATTTTAGCCTGTAGGACATTTGACACAGATGGCACAACACAAGGCATGTTGCCCTTGGTTAGCAGCTGCACGTGTGGGCCTTTCACAGGAAGCTTGGAAGCTGCAGCCTTGTAAAGTTTCTTGTATCACAAGTGGGTTTTTATTACTACAACAATTCAATCTGTTCAGGGGCTCCAAGTGAAATTATTTCTTCCAGAATTTTTACTAAATGCAGTATTGATCGTATGACAGAATGATCACATTGCTAAATTGTAATCTCCATAATAACTGACCCTTGGAGCAACATCCAGATCACACTGTCTGTAGAGGATCCTGTCAAAACTAGGTGACTTTGGCCTCACCTGACTCCAGTGAAAGTGGAAGAAAGGCGATAGGTTTTGTTGGTAAGCCCCCAGATGGGCAAATCCAAATGTATACCGAAACAGAGGAAAGGAGAGAGTTAGTCTGAAAGTAAACAGTCCCTTTTGAGATATTATGTTGATTTCTCTTCACATTATTTAATGTGAGATATTATGCCCTAAGGATGCTATATATGAAGTTAGAGAATTACGCTAAAATAATGTGAATCTGTAAAGTGCTTTTTTCCCATTCTTAGCCCACCCTAAAATGAATTTTGGAGGCATTTATGTCAGGCTGTAGAAGCAAATGGGGACTCTTCATTTTCTGTGCAACCTAATCACTCTATTTTTAGTGAATTTATCTCTATAGGGCCATCAGAATTTCCATGCTGTGTAGGCAAATCCAACACATCTGCTCCAGCTCCCCTTTCCTCAAATGGCTAACATCAGAGATTTTTCCAAGGAAGATGATAAAATGCCTGAGCTGAGAGTTAACAAATACAAGAAACACAACAAAGCTACCATCATGCAATGATGTTTTATGTTCTGCAGCTTTTAGATAATAATATTAAATATTATTAATTATTTTCTGTATTTTCCGCAGGGACAGTATGTGGATGTTCTTGCTATTTATTGGTAACATTGGATGCTGATAATGACACAAATGACAACTTTCAGCAGTGAATTCAATATCTATTAATTTCTGAAGTAAAGTAGGAGTGGTTTTAAGTTGGTTCCCTTCTCATTTATGAGACATAAACTTGTGACAGACCCCCCGTGAATCTTTGTAGCTGTTACCTTACCAAAAGGGAAGGTGGAGACTTTTCTTCCTTTTGATTCTGGGAGTCATTACAATTGTCAGTATAAGTTGTTACACCTCTGGAACCAAAGTCAACCACAGCGTAAATCAATGGATGGATCCAGTCCGTTAGTTTCTTTATGTATCAAGGGGCAGTAGATATCATGTTTGATTTTTCAGGCAGTTGATTTCAGAGGCATTTGTCTGATGTAAAACCAAGTTAACAGAGCAGAGAATTTAGTCTACCTGAATCCAACATCACTTTCAATATACTGTTGTGGGTACAGATGTTTCGGAAGAGAGCAAAGGGTTAAAAAGGTAAGATATTGAAGAGATGAATACTTAAACAAAAAACAAGTATAGCAGAAGACTTTGAATGTTAACTTTCCTTTGAATGCTATTTTTCTTCCATTATGGAAATGGTTAATATAAAAGCATTTCATACTTGTTTTTCCAAAAATTTTTGCTCAAGCACATTGCATATTCCCAGTAGAGAAAAGCAATATCATACAATTGATGAAAGCACTGCACACTGATGAAAGCATGGCTTATTCAAGTCTCTGCAATTGTGATACATATTAGGATCTTCTGCATCTTATTTCCCTGTGTGAGGTGAGATATACAGCTGAAGTTAGCCACTGAACTACTACCTGGAAGTGCGTGGAGCTAGTTATACTGATTGTAGCTGGTATAGCCAGCTGTACTTCTGTCTGTATTGGATCTTAAGGCTTGCACCTTCAGCCTGTATCGAGTGAAGCTGATTTCCCTTACCAATACAGTAGGATTTGGTCCTTCATATTAATTCTAGTTTGGTAGTTCCCAGCTCACTCCTAAGGATCATCAAGTCATTCCTGAGGGTTGCAGTCATGTGAAATCCATAACCTCATGATCGAAAATCTCACTGTCAGAACTCAAGACACCTGTCTAACACCTACAAACATGACCTTTAAAGTAATAATATATATTTTGACTGGTTCCCAAGTTTACCTCATCTCCAGCATTTATTGTGATTTCAGACAGTGGGACATTCATCACAAGGTAGTTTTAATGTCATTCCATCAGAAGAAAAACTATTCCTCAAAACCTAGACTTCATTCTTTCAGGGCTGCAGAATCACAGTGCTAAGAAATTAAGCAAGGAATTCTGCAGCAACGGATGGGAGCTATAACAACTTTCCCCCATTGCCACTCTGAAGATTTTCTCAGGATTTGGGGAACTCAGAAAGTTTAATGCAAATTTCTTTATTCTGCAACCATTAAGAAACAATAGAAAAGGCTGTCGCTGTATGTTGACATACAGGCACTCAGGATCGCTGCAGATAGGACATGCTTCATGGCAAAGCAACGGTGGCAAATTCAGGCTCTGCACAAAGGCCTAACAGACCAGGCAGACCCAGAGGTCCCTCCCAATCTCAACCATTCTGTGATTCTGTGATGTGTTGCCTTATTCTCTCGGTCTCTACCCCAAGTATCAGGGCCCCAAGAGCACAATGAATAGGCCATAGCAGCCTCAGTCACAGATCCTGTCTGTGTTCACGTGCACAGACACACACATATCTGCAGGCTGCAGTTTCACCTTGGGTACGTCGGGCTGGAGCTGCTGAAGCCCACGGAAGCAGATGCCAACCTGCGTGTACCACCTCATGCACAGGTTTGGGCATTACACGAGCTACATTGCTTATAGCTCTAAAACTTAATTTTAAATGACTAATCATTAAAAGCAAAAGTTGGTCTCTGCCCTCTAATTTAAAGGTTAACTGGACAGAAGGAAGAAAAAATGTAGAAATTAGCTTATGGAAACATCACCCAAATGAGGTTACTCCTGCAGCCAGAACAGAGAAGCTGTGTCTGCCCCGGGCATATCACAGGGCTGGTGGCACTAACACTGACCATTAGTCCTCTGGTTCCTCTTCTGATGCTGATCCTCATCTGCTGCTCACAGCAGAGCACTGAGCATCCACAGCACATGATGGGGCCTTTCACAGTAATTTTATTACACGTTCTACTGATAATGGCCCAATTTGCTGGAGTACATCAGTGAATAAATGCACAGTACTGCAATTTTTTTCAGAAGACATACCTAGAAAGCATTGTTGATCTGCATAAGCAATATCGTTTGGCCCCAAGTTTTAGAACAATAGTGGTGGCTGAGCTGTGGGGGAAGGAGGGCAGGCATGAGCCTGCTGAGGTGCATGTGCGTGTGGCTGGACAGGAGCACGACCAGCAGCGTAGGCGGCCTCACTGGCTCGCCACCAGAGGCGAGCTCAGGAGCCAGTCTCTGCCAGCCATAGGCAGGTCAGGTACAAGCCTCCACATCGTGTCCTGGGGAGCAAAACAAAAGAAAAGAGGGAAGAAAAAGACAGATCTGAATTTTAGTAAAAGGTTTTAATTTTAAGCATCTTCTGTTTACTCCTCTCTTCTTGAGCATCATCGGTTAGTTAAATAAAAATAAATTATCTTTGCAAACCATGCAGATTAAAAATAGATCATTATTTTATTTTAGTTGCAGTCTGTTTCTCAGCCATATGCCTTTGCTAATCCTACCATGGGCACCATTAGTACCCTTCATTCCAGGTGATCTTTCTAATACAGCCTTTGTGGTCTTCTGTATCTTGTTTATATTAATTGGAGTCTAAATAGTCAGTTTAAGAAAATAAGCTAAATCTATAAATTAGTTTTCCTTCATAGCCCAGACCAAGAGTTTGCTGGGCATTGCCTGTATCTAGAGACCAAGGGCAAAATTAAAAGAAATGTTCTGATAAAGATGTGAAGGAAAAAGGAAAAAAAAATCATGAAAAATTTAAAGGCAATGGAAGTTTTGCCATTTTGTTTCTCAGGATGAGGAGTTTGCCCTTGGTGTTTATCAGCATATTCAGCCAGGACGTAGCGGAGCTGTGCTGGACCCACTTAGGGCAGGTGCCACACAATCTGAAGGTGGGGCTGAGGTGCCTGCCCCCTCCAGTCTCCTGCTTCTCTTCTCCCGGGGTGTGGCAGTGCCGGTGGGCAGCATGTACCCAGCCGTGCCCACACCCAGCACCCAGCAGTGCCCACACCCAGCAGTGCCCGCACTCAGCACCCATCAGCGCCGCTTGCCACAGCCAGACACAGGCCTTCAGGCTGCGGTCCCTCGGGCAGAGCCTCAGGAACCACATGCGTTCTCCTCAGTAACAGCAGCCTGAATTTCAGGTGCACCAGCCATCGACAGCTCCCACTACAATGCTGCCTGCCAGTACAGTTTCTTTAGGACAGAAAGAAAAGAGCTTTGACAGTTTTCAGTCAACTTACAACACTGCCCTGATCTCCAGGCCCTGCTCACACACCCTGTAGGACTGACCAAAGGCCTTGCAGCTCCGCAGCATCGCGGGGGGACGCATGGCAAGGTGCCTGCCCACCGCCTGCGCACCAACAGGACCCCGCAGGCCCTCAGTGCCCATCATGAAATCTGAGTCTGTCGCTTTGGTGTCAACAAGTGTCTGTTGTCAGGCTTTATGTACGGAGCCATCTCTAACACCCTGGCTTGCCCCAGCTGGAGACCGAGGCACCGCGCACCCCTGCAGCCACGCCGTGTGAGGGGCACTCACAGCAGCCGCGTGCCAGCACTAAGAAGGGATGTTCTCAAAGCCTGCGGTCAGGTATCTTGAAGTAAATCGCACAAGGCTGGAGGTATGCATTATATGTCAGTGTATCTAGTGAGATGCAAATTGAAACGTAAGATTTTTCTCAGTAATGTACAATGAAAATTCAATGCTTAGCAGCTGATACAAAGCATATAAATATGTTTTCAAATAAGTACAACAGCTATGAAATCAGGAATTGGTAAGTCATAGTGCATTTCAGCACAATACTGATGAACCCATTTTTCTGGCACATATGAAATAAGTAGCTCATTTTAATTCTTTATAAATAGCAGATAACAGCTTGAGAGGTATGCTCCATGCAATTCATTTTTATGACTCTGTCTCCTCCACACTTGATGCTCCCATGACACTGGGGTCGGGAGGAGAGGATGTATTATACATTCTTTCTTGCTTTTCTTTTCTTCGTTGCTTTAGAGTGTAGCTATCATTCCAAAAAAAAAAAAAGGCAAAACAGCAATTTAGTGCATCAGAGTACCATTTGACTGATGTGGCCAGAGATCATGTCATTAGTAACTTTTTCTGTAATTTATTTCACTTATTCATGCTACCTATCTCTGCTGTTGCTTTGTAATCATCACTCCCACTAGGCATTGTTTTCATATCAAGGCACCAACTAAATGAGCTGAGAATTAGATCTATATTACATCAGCAGTGGGCATTGCAGATATTACCCACACATTAAAAGAGAAATTCAAATGAAACAAACAAGAACATGTTCCTTCCTATTTCAGAAATTGATCCTGATCCCACAGTTTAGTGGCTGAACACTGTTCAGGAGGAAGAGATGAGTTTTGTCACAAGCAAGCTATTATATGAGATCATTAACTGAAATAAGATTACTGCTACTCTGTAATTTCATTTTTCTTTGTTCTTAGAAGATTGACTACGCTGGAAGAGGGCTGATCCTTTGTTTAGGTAACAATCTAAGGCTCTAAAATTTAAAAGTCTTGTTTATCAAGGGATTACACTTTTGCATATAAGGAAGACCAGCAAAAAAAACACAGGTCCACTGCTGGTGGAGGTAGTCAGTGTTTATCTCAGAGACAAAATGCTCCTTGTGTCCCTAGCCATTGCAGAAGTAGCACCACAGTGCTGTGGGAACCAGCCATCCTCTAACCCCCATGGAAAGGCAACAGAGTAAGGGGCATCAGAGCAACAGCAGCCTGACAACATCCATTTTGGTGGTTTTGCCACTTCTGCATTGCAAGTGAAAAAGCACAGCCTGCACCTCCTGAATCTTGTGGCTGTTTCAAATGGAGGCTAATCAGAGGTGCCTCTGAGATGCCTAATGTGGGTCTGATGAAGGCCTAATGAAGGTGGTAAGCTGCACATCTGAAAGCAGCAGTCAGGTTCCTTTTCTTCTACAAGAAGACTGGTATAATAATAATTAAATCAGGTCTCCATTCAGAAGAGAGCTGCCAAGTGTCTCATCTCAGCCTAATTCTGCATGCAATGAATTTCCCATGCTGTGTGCCACACTGCTCGACCCGCTGAGCTCCTCGCTGGGGCGCCCCGCACTGCTGCATCCTCCTCCAGCCGCTGCACACGGGGCCAGGGGGCTCCTCCCAGGTCCCCTCATTATTGTGGTCATTCCCCCACTCTCCCACCAAAGCATTTTGCCCTTCAGTGGTTTTATCCATTGCTGTATCTCCATTTACCACTGGCATATATTGTTTTCTACCCACTCTGTGACATAATAGTATTTTTCAGAAAGGCCATATTCCCCCAAATACCTCTTCCCTCATCTCTCTGTAACCAAAGGAGCAGAAACATGCGGTTGCAGTTAAAACCTGGAGCACAGTAAGCAGCATGTGGGACAAGAGTGACCAAAGCCACCACCATGAGGCTGGCAGCACCACACACCTTGCCCCAATGCCACTATGGTTGAAGACTCCTCACCCACTGCAGGCTACTCGCAGACATGGGATGTGTGATGGTCCTGTCCCTGGCCCCTTGCAGGGGCTGAGGTGCTCAGGGAGATGCAGGACAGCATGGGACAAAGAGCTTCTGTGTGGTCAGAAGCATGGACACACTGACAGCGGTGCCACCAGCCCTGCCAGCCCATCGCATCTTTCTTGTTGTGGGAGATTTGGCTCCAGCATCTGCCAAGGATGTGTATGGACACTTGATCACACCTTATTAAGACTGAAAACAATTAGCCTTCTCCTGTTTCACAGAGTCTTTAGCACGATAGAAATTCAACTTCATTTAATACACAGCACAACAGCAAACTAAGTGCAAAACGGCAGTTCTGTGGACTGTAGCAGCCCATGGAGAACAACGTGTGTATAAATTAAAAATCAGAGTCCTAGAAGGCATAAGTCTGTTGTGGAATGGTTCTTTGTAGCTGTCTTGTGAATAACTAATGATGAATGAATGTGTATTAAAAACGTTGAGTGACGTGGCAAACAGCAGACATGGAAGAATCTCCTTTTGCTACACTTGGGCACTGTCTGCCCTATGCCAAAAGCTGTCCTGTAGTGCTGAGCTTGATCTCTTGTAATGCTAGGATTGATCCTCATCCTTGTATCATGGTTGAGAAATAAATGGTGTGAACTGTGTGATCCATATGTTCAGCTGTCCTCCTGGCCTCCACTGCAGCCTTTACAGTGTCCCAGCCCAAGGGGGCATGGAGCTGGTGCACGAGGTTGGGCCATCGCACCGTGCCAGCGCCTCCACGCCGCTGCTGCTGCCGCTGCCACTGCTCAGGCCATGCTGGGTGCACTGGCAGTTCCTTTAATTGGCATACTTTGGATTTGCCTTACTAACCAAACCAGTTAAGGTAAAATTTACAGACAATTAAAATAAAGACAATTGCATTGGTCAATTAAATAAAACTGTTGGAAATCCAGTTAAAAGATAAAAATTAAGAGGAAATGCACATGAAAGCCTGGACAATTTCTAGAATATTCAAGAAGGAAATGTTAGCATCCAGGTGGTGCTGTAGTGATCCATCCAAGAGATTTGGTCTAGTTTTAGGAGTCATTGTGTTTATACAATTGTCAGTGATTGCACAACCAAAGCTAATTCTAAAATACCAATTGGTAAAGTTGAACTGCTATTCAACTTCTGCAATGTCAATTCAATCTACAGCATTCCACCATAAAGATAATTTATACCAATGACTTTCATAAATTTATACAGGCATATCTCACAGTAGCTTCAAGAAAACACTCAAAGAGCAGCTTCTGATTTCCTTTGGACTTTACCAGATAAGTGTTAGAAACAGCTATTTGTAACCCTATCCGTAGGTTATTCTAGGTTCTACTGTTACCTTAATTAATACTTAAAAAACAGTAAATGCTCTATCTTGCCATTTGTAACTCATTAATCCAAACTCCTCTCTGCTCATAAAAAGCTGCCAGCCTTGGGCAACACCACGAGCTGCCTCAGTCAGTCCCTGCAGCTGCCTGT
Organism: Cygnus atratus; assembly: GCF_013377495.2. Classification (NCBI taxonomy): domain Eukaryota; kingdom Metazoa; phylum Chordata; class Aves; order Anseriformes; family Anatidae; genus Cygnus; species Cygnus atratus. Next base: position 32,507,781 of record NC_066369.1, read on the forward strand.
GGCATGTGGGTGCTGTCCCCACTGCACTGCCCATGCACGGTGACACCACCCTCCAAGCACCAGCACATGCAAGGTGACACCCTGCTCGAAGTACTGCCCCATGCATGGTGGCACCACCCTTGAAGCACCATCCTGCTGCACCCCCAGGGAGACACCTCCAGTGCCAGCATGTGCCCAAGGGCCAGGCACTGTTTCTTGGCATTCAACATGTAACACTGGAAAGCAACACAAAATCACATGTGCTGCTTGCACACCTTAAGACTTGCTAGGTTCTTTAAAAAAATATATAATAATAATAATGTATCTTACACATATTTGAAACCCTCCCTAATAGCAATAATTTTCTTTCTTCCAAATAAAATCATTACTACTTGTCTAGATGACATGCGAAACACAAGCACTGCCATGCGTAGCTGTCTCTTCATAGCTGCAGTTGGGATCCAGCCCCATCTGAGCTGTCTTTGCTCCTCATCTAAGGAAGGGGGCGATCAGGGCAGAGAATAATATTACAACTTTCGCCTTGCTGATATTTTGGTGAAACACAGTTTGAGGCTTGTTCTTTGCATGTGTTACCTATTCAGAGATTTGCAGACAACGTGAATACTCCTACAAATGTTTTCAAATCCCAGTCTGATTAGGAGCCAAGGAAACACACAACCAAATGTTTGGGTTAATAGTGGCCATCCTTCTTCTGTTTCAGAAGTCTCCGTCCTTCCATCAGATCTGAAATATCATCTGACCAACTGGCTGAAATAATGGATAGCGGCTGACTCCTAGCTGATGCAGCTATAAGTATTAGGCAATTAGGTTTATACTTATCAGCGTGCTTTTCAGCAGTTCAGTCCATGCCCATGTTTTCTCTCCCCTTTTTTCCTTTTGCCGTTGCTCTCTGCTGCCTCTCCCCACAGCAGTGACAGCGCACCAGGACCATGTGCCCACCCAGGCCCACCACCAGCCTCAGCCATGCCCTGCGGGTGTGGAGACCAGTGTCCTGAAATTCTCCTTGTGATAGCGAGGCAGCTTAGAGGACTCCCAGCATGGCCATGTCCTCGCACAGCCTCCCTGAACATCCTCCCAGCACACGGCACGCCTGCCCCAGGGCTGCTTTGTTTCTTCTTCACCAGCAAATTTGCCTCTCCAAGTTTCTGTACGTGAACTTCCACGTTGTGCTCCAGCCTTAGGAGGGTCTCTTTTCTGCAATGAAAGAAGAAGTTGAGCGCTAGGGAGAGGGGACATGTTTCTGGAGGTTTGCTCCCTTGGGAGGAGCAGGACAAACAGCCTCGCAGGGCAACAGGCGCCAGGAGTGGTCTCCTGCAGCCACCCTCTACCTCTCTGGCACCCACAGATCTGCTTTGGCTTGCCGCTGCCAGCTGACTGTGTGCCCATGCTCCATTACCATCATTCCGGAAATGTGGAAAGGCTGCAAACCAAAACCTCTACAAATATTTGCTTTAATGTTTAATTAATTTGCTTCAGCTGTGTTTACCCTGCTTTTGTGTTCACTTTCTCCCAACACTCATGCATGAAAGCCTTGCAAATATAAGTCAAGGCTGAAGCAAAAGATCCATTAAGGCTTCCTGCAGCTCTCTAGCGGGAGCGCTGGGCGGCACGGGGCAGGCACTTGCGGCACTGCCCAGGCGCGGCACCACCCAGGCGCAGCACCCACCAGCGGCACCTGCGCTGGGACGCGGCAGCAGCCCCGGCAGCCGGCTGGGACCCTGCCACCAGCACAGTGTGTCCTGACGGCATGGAGCAGAGGCACTGTGGCATCCCACCAGCCCCATGCCCCCGAGGGCTCTCAGAAAGCTGGCATTTGCAGAGCACTCCAAGGCAGGCCAATTCCCAGGCATCGTCACCGTCTTCTGCTGGATGTAAACAGATGACATCTCCCACCCTGGGCTGAGCTCCCCGCTCACTGGTACCCATCACAAAGGGTCAAAGCATCTTCCCAGCATGGGCTAACCCACAAGGGCACTTAATTATATAGATAACATAGTTTGTGTCACAACTGATCAGACTTCATGTTACAAAAGAATCTCTTCTGAAGTAAGAGGTCAAATGCATCTTTTTTTGTGAATGACGGTATGCTCAGCTACTATGAGTAAAATTGTCCAAAGGGGATGTTCTACCCACACCATAATGTATTTATTTATTTATTTATTTGGTTATTTATTTATTTTGAGGAGAGAATTAAGTTGGACCACTGACATTCTTAACTCCAGAAATGCAAATATATATATATATGTCATGTGTGGATTGGTAAGTCAGGACAAAATAGAATTCAATGCACCTCAGTATATTTGAGAGTGATTAAAATCTGTCACATAACAGAAAAGGTGCCTGCTATTTTTTCTAGCAAGAAGTGATTGCAATTCCATTTTTGTGTTACTGAGAACAATGGAGGCACACTGTATATTACATTTATTCACATTGACTTTCACCTACTCCACTATAATCAATGTTAAAATTCAAATCAGTAGGACTATTTATATGCCTTAAGTTGGGTTTGTAAATGAAGGTCATCCATGAATTAGGGTCTCACAGTGTAATCATAAAGATTCAGAAACAAAATAAATGTTTAAAGCATAACCATCTGACCTAAACGTACTTTTTATAGCAAGCAATACCCAGTGTCTATGAATACTGTGAAACCAAAAATAAAGTCTCTCCATAATGGGGTATTTGTTTGCATTTATTGTGCAGCTGGATAAAGACAGAATAATTGTTAGTTTCTGTAGCCCAGAAGAGCACGTACAAGGCACTCCCATTTCCTTTAGTTCCTTCTACTTGGATTTCTTTGTATTATAGGCGATACTAAAAAGTTTGATCCATGCTTTTCCTTAGTGTTTATACATTATTTCTTTTAATAGAGGAAATAAAATGTGAGTGGGTACTGTGTCTTAAGATAGATTCATTGCCAAGTTAACATTAGATGTTATTTTAAAATCTCATAAAATTGACAAGTAGCATGGCTTGATGAGTTGTAATAAAGAAATTTTGTTTGCTTTGAACAGCAGTCAGAAGTAATGGTTATATCTTCAGACTTACAAGAAAATGTTTTTGATGTATTTTATAATTTGTACAAAGAGCAAGAACAGTAGTACATGGTGAGGCCAGATGCCTGGAGACTGAAGTCTGAATGAAGCCATTTAGATTAGACTGGGTGTTTTAGTGAATGTTTCTTGAGCATTGGCAAGAGGGAAAGCATACTGGGGAAAAAGGGTAAAAGGTAAAACTCTCTCTTGTGAGACAGTCTTGATGACGCTGAATAAAAATAAATAAATAAATAAATAGAAACACAATTAGGGGCACAGCGCTACATGGGAAAGCTCTCTGCTGTTGGGCTGATAGCGTGTTGGTGTTTTATGCAACCCAGGAAAAAGGAAAAAAAAATCAGGCAGGAATGTAGAGTAGCAGCATAAAAAAGTAATGTTCCCTTTGACTGCATTCACCTGGCCTATTCAACTGACGCATAATAGTTTCCAGAGCCTGGCTTTCCTTCCCAGCTGCATCACAAGATTAGGAAATTTGCCTTACAGAGATTTGTCAGCCTGAAAGTATGGAACCCCTGGCAAAGAAGGGAGCACAACAAATGCACACGAGGCCTCCAGTGGTGCAGGGGACAGGGGCAGTGGCGTGGCGCTGGGGTACCTAGCACAGCAGGGGCCCAAAAAGGGCTCAGGATGCTGGGTCCAGGGTTCTGCAGGCCCACGGACACTGCATGCAGGTGCCTGCTGGAGACAGGTTCTCCTCGGCTTGCTTTGGTTTGGGGGCCTGAGGCAGAGCCTAGCGCTTACAGATGCTGTGCCTGTTGGAAGCCCACAGCTCTCGCCCCTGCTCCGTGCCCACTCCACGAGCAGCACCAGGGCCTTCCTTCCTTCCACAGCCCCCTGGTGTGTATGCTGCTTGTGAGGATGCAGGGCTCTGCCAGGCCTTGTGCGCTCCCCCCCACACCCTGTGCTGCACCACACATGGGCAGGATTGTAAGCAAAGATCAAGCTTCACAGCCAACACTGGGAAAAAAATTCTGTTTTGTCAAGGGAGAGAGATGGAGAAATAATTCTAACACAAGTTGTGAAGGTTGGGATGAGAACTATTGATTCTGAAGTATTTTTATTTCCTTTAAAGCTAGGACAACAAACTATGGATATTAAATGGTACTTTGTGACTAACCAGCTTCTCAGACCTTTATGCTCTTGCTAACGATTTAAAATATAGGCAAGCATGGCAAGACAAGCTTTCATCAGACATTACGCTTACTGCTGTTTGCAGGACAGGAATAAAGTGCACATGCACCTTCTTCAGCTGTGAAATAAAAAATGCATTTGTTTTCTTAAAAGAATGAAAATACCCCATAAGTGCATTGTAATAATGAAAATCAATTCAACCTCTGAGGTCTCCAAGGAGTCACTCTCATCACTCTGTAATGAGTGCCTGCATTCCCCATGCAGGGAGGAGCCCTGGAGCTGGGTGGCCTGTCCCCAGCACCGAGGGATGCACACCTCAGGGCACCTGTCCCACAGGGAGAACGGGACATGCTCTAAATAACACCCCCCCTGCACATATATATTTATATATAAAAATATATATTTGTATTTATATGCAAATTTGCGGGTGACTGGCATGATGAAATACAGAATAAAATGGAAATGCAGTGGGGAAAACCACAGCTGAGCCTTGGTTCATGGCATATACCTCCCAGCTACAGCAAAGAGAATAGAACAAACTTGAATGCACGTGAATCTGAAAGCTGCTTTTGTAGCTTTTGTGCTGTATTTCAAGTAAAGTGCAGGGGGGCCTCACACCAGCACTTGAAGGAAGAAACAATTCCAGTTTGTGAGAGAAGGGAGGTCAGGATACCCTTTACATTTGTCCTTGGGAAAAAAAATGTAAAAGGAAGAAAATGTTGTTTGAGCAGCAGCGTTGCAATGAGCAGCGTTCCCCTGTGGTCGGGCAGAGGACCGCCGTGTTGGGGTGAGCAGCTCTTCCGCTCCGAGGCCGCAGCCTGCACAGGCCGGGCAGCGCAGCCCACATGGGCCATGGCTCTGAGAGAGGGCCTGGGCCTGGGCCTGGCCTTTCAGGAGCTCCGTGTGCTGAGCAGCGCGCGGGTTCATCAGTGATTTACCTTCCACCGAAGCATTTCACTGCCAGTCTTCACAAGGATCACCCGATGTGCTGAATGCTTTTAAAAACCTGTTAATCTGTTGTGGTGCCCAAGCATGGATTGAGTGCATGTGGAAGTGTAGCACCAGACCTTGCATAAACAGAGAGCTGTGCCTGCATGAATATGCAGGAAGGAAGAAAGGGCTTTCCAAATAAACTGTTCATGGCATACAGCTCCAACGGTTAAATGAAATAGATTCAGAGAAATGCTGACACGTTTTATAAAGTACATGTATCTGTGCCAGACATGATAGAGTGTTCAGAAGAGTGCTATAGATATTTATATATATTCTCTGCTCCACAGGGGTAATGTTTACAATGCTCAAGGCTTAAAAAAATAAAAATGTGATTTTTGTTTGTTTGGTTGTGTGGATTTTTTTTTTGCAAAAATGTTGTCCATGAGGGACCAGGGGAAGGCTGTGCCTCGGCGGGATGGGGCTCACCGTGCCGGTTAGTGCGGACCCTAGCTGCTTCCCAGCTGAGCCCGTCCGAGCCATCCTCTTCATTTTATGTCAACCAGCTATAACTGTGCAAAACCATGCTACTAATTCATATTTTGCAAATTAATTCCAGCAGCATCAACATATTGGAGATTCAATGAGCTAATTTTTTTATGTGTTTGTTTTCTTTTAAAATACCCATGTTGTTATAAAAAATGCCAGAACCTATTTCAATTATTATTACTTTTAAAGCCCAAATGACACTTTTAATATCCTCCTGGATGCTTATTACAGTAGGAAATAGCCACAGGAATCCAGTAACATCTCTCTTTATAATGGATATTTATGATCTTCTCGTTACTTCTTTGGCCTCACTCAGCACTCACACCCATCTTACCGTTACAAGGCAATAACAGGAGCAAGACTTTGCCACAAGGACTAAATGTGAAATAGAAATATTTTAAGATGGCAGACAGTGATAAAGCTGTAGAATAATGTCTGATGGACATCTGGAGTTGATCCTAGCTTCTCCTGGTCAAAAGGGGAAGCAGTCTGGCCACAAGTGCTCGGTGGCCCTGCTTCCCACCCCACCTGGCAGGAAGCAAGCTGGGCGACCGTGCGTAGGTGTGTGTCACTGGGAACTGCTATGAAGTGTACCTGGCAACCGTGACATCTGGGAATCAGCATACACAAACACCTGAGAACATGCTGCAGGGGCATATGCAGAACCTCGGTGCTTGCAAAACAAAAGCTTTCAGCATCCTGGGGTTTGGACCAGTGCACAGATGCAAAGTGTGCAGGACTTCCAACCATCCTTGTTGAATCCTTGAAGAAATAGAGATACACACCTTCAGATAGTAATTTGAACTACCCTTAGTAGTAGCAGATTACTACCCTTAGTAGATTAGTCTGGTGATACAATGCCCCACCAAATTGCTTGCTTATGTACCTAAAGCCAGAAATGGACCTCCAAATGCACTGAACAGAGCGGTGGAGAGAAGCCTCCACTTTCTATTTTCTCTTTCAGGGCAGTGCTGAATGCAAGCTTCAGTGATTTTGCCCAGAATCTCATTTTACCTGATCAATGATTCCTAGGAAAATCATGCCACAAAGATGTGAAGCATGAAGTTACTGATATCCTCAATAACACGTGTGCCCCCTCCTTAAGTAGGCATCGCTATTCAGAGCAAGCTGAGGTTCCTATGCCTGGGCTCAAAATGAAGGTGCTTTGCTTCAGCAAATGCCCATGCCTACCTCCACCTCAGCTGGCGCCCACTGCCGGCACCAGCATGTGCCATTGCCATGCCAGGGAAATGGAGCTCCGTGGTCATGCCCGTGCCGTGCTGCCGCAGCACTACTCCATCAAGGCCCAGTCTCCATGGATGCTAGGCTTTAGAGAGCAGTATGGAAAGGAAAAAAGGAGTGTGGATTACACTGAAAGAAGGCCTTGCATAAAGCCACTGTGACACACTCATGCTTCTGCGCTGGCTTCTGCCAGAAACTCAAGAGTGGTCAGCGGAGCAGGAAGAAACCCACCAGTGCCCACACTCCTCTCACCTACACCACGTTAAAATATGGGTCTAACAGGTGTTGGTACAGCCAGAGCATGACCTTAGGGCAGTAACTAAAATCCAAACCCATGACCAAATTAAGAATAAAGTACAAAAATAACACACTAGAGAGATGCATTAAAAATACCCATTTACAAATTTACCTTTTAGTATCTGCATCTGCCCTGGCAATGTTTGGAAGATCAGCTGCTTAGCATTTGGACTGGAATTTATTTTGTGAACTGAAGTGAAAAGAGTGGAGCTCAATGCTCATGTTATTGATACGCTGGTCGTCCCAAATTTCTCACCTCACTACCCAAATTGCTTTCTAAGGACCTGATCCAAAGCCTACTGAAGTAAAGAGGAGTTTTTCAATTAACTGCAGCAGACTTTGGATGGAGCCCTGCCTCTTGCAGGGGCTGTTGCTAAAAGTCATTGCTGTATAAGAATTGTATCGTATTTTTATGAACTGGTTCAGTAATATTCTCAGGCTGAGCCCTCAAAGCGCAATGCACAAAAGAGATTGTTTGTATATAGTTTTAATCATAAACTCTCACATCTATGAACAGAAATATATCCTCCTCCCCACACATCCCACAGGGCAGGTATCCATCACCTACCCCTCCCTGTCCGAGGCAGCACAAGCTCACACCAGCCTTGCTGTCCTTGGATTGCTCTCGATTTATTGCTCCTCTGGCTACCAGGGTTACGTTAGCGGTATGCTGTCCACCTGCACTATGGTACAGATCCAGAAGGATTAACGCTGAGGTTCTCTTATGGCTCCCCATAGCCGGGATCTCTGAAGCTGTGAAGAAGTGAGTGATGCTCCCACCACCCCGCAGTGCTCCGCTCCCTCGAATCACGGCACCCTGCTGCGCAGCACAGACTCACGCACAGCATATTGCAGCAATGTACTCCATCACAAATGACACTGCACACACAGCAGTTCTCTTGTTTTCTACACAAAATAATTGATGTTTTATCCATTTTCCACCAGCATTTTCCTTAGCCTGATTTTCGAATACAGTCCTGCTTGCAGAGCAGTTGGTGCACATCAAAAAGAGTCAAACCATAGTAGAGCTGAGCTCAATAATTAAACAAGTAAGACAGTATAAAAAGAAACGAACTTTAAGTGAAGCTGGCCTAGATTCTAACACTAGAATATCAATTTGAAAGCACAAGGCCAAAACCCGCATCCTACAAGGCCTTACAGCTATCAAGACACATCTTTGAATTCCTGCAGAGGGGATCAGCTTTCTACTTAAACTTTGTCACATCCTCCTCACAGGAGAGCCTCTTTTAACTTGCAGATGCCTCTGACTTCCACTGTAAATTACTGCAACTGTATAGCCTAAAAGCAGCAATTGTAATGGCAGGCCCTGGCAGTTTAAATCACTGCATCAAATGCTAACAAATAGTTCTCTCTTCTTCCTGTATAAGCTAAATGTATTCATTACAAAATTAATTGTGCAAATAAACAGATACCGGGACTCCTGTCTGTCCATGGCAGACTAGTATAATGTAATCAGCATCACAGACTGTAATCTGACCTCCTCTTCCTCCTTCTCTTACAAAACAAGGCTTGCACAGCACTTACTGGTAACAGCAGGTGTCTGTTTGAATTCCAGAAGTTACGCATATACAAAATGAAACCTACTGATCCCGGATCAATTGTTTTTAATAAGTCTCTTTGTTGACATCCATGAGTATAAGATTGCACCTCTCCTAAGACTGCCAGCACGCACCGCCCCCAGAAAGCCCCTCGAGCCCCTTGTGCACCTCCCAGGTACCCACAAGTTCTGGTCACCTCAGTGTCCCAGCGAGAGGCATCCCAAAGTGCGCCGCTCCTGGTCAGCCTGCAGCCGACGAGCCCAGCACTCCGCCGTGTGCCTGGCACTGCGCCTCCGAGCTGCACGGCCCTGGGCAGGGATTTCGCACATGGAGCAACCCTCCACACCCCTGGCCTCTTCCACATCGGCCATCCCTCGGCAAATCCCTGCTCTGTCAGTTAGCAGCAAGCAGCTCTTCCTTCTGTGTCTATCTGATGCATAAAACACCCCAGCCTCACCTCCTCCAACCCCTGCTGCTGCTGCAGTGTTTTGCTGTGGGAGAGTGGCCGTGGTCCCTGCGGGTTCCCTCCTCTCCGCCTCAGGGAGCGCGAGGGCAATGCAGGTAAACCAACTGTGGCAGGACATTTCTCATACATTTTTTCCCTTAATAACCGTACTTGTTTTATGCCCCGTGAGCCCTCTTGCTCTGCACCATCTCCTCAGAAGGCTACCCTAGGCCCTGGACAGTGAAAGAGCCTCAAATGAGAGAGATGGATACTGCAAGGAGGATCACTGCTGCTTCAGCCCCCTTCAAATGCCTTTCCCTTTGCCTTCTTTCCAGTGAGAATTGTCTGGTGCTTTGGAATCTCCAAGCCATTCCCAAAAGTGCATGCCTGTCTGCCTCTCCCAGAGACACTTCTCATCATTACCTGTAATGCTAGCTGAAGTAGTCTGATGTGAAAACATTAATGACAAAAGATGCTTCCAGTTTCTATGTCAAAAATCCTCCGTAGTGTAGGCTCTATCAGACTTTGCAAAGGTGATCGTTTTAATTTGTAGCCCTGTCTGCTTAGGAGGTGACAAAATATTCAAGTGAGGAAATGATAATGATATTAACATCCTCTCTTGATTTTTTTTTTTATCTAATTTAATATTTTTAGCTTTTTAAACTATTTGCCAGCACTATTTTCTCACAAGCAGGGCACAGCTTGTGACCTCAATCTGAGTAATGTCGAATCAAATGTGATGCACTCAGGAATGCACAAATAAAAGCCTGTTTTCTCTCTCAGCTTTCTGGCCATCATTTGTAGATGCAGACTTGGCATGGGAAGAAGTCTGGTGGGAGCTGTCTCTGATCTGGACTCCTCAGCTGCAGACAACCCAGTGTTTTCTATCTGAAGTGTCGTCTGCACAAAGCTTGGAACCAGCTCCCTCCACCAGCTGAGCTCCACATTTCCCCGGCACCCCACAGAGCCCCCAGAGCCCTGCACATGGGGGCATGGACAACCTCAGCCAGATCGGCCATGGCCACGCAGGCCATTCCCTTACCGCTGCGACGCTGCGACGCTGGCCAGCCCTGCCACCAGCAGCCTAGGAGCAGCGCCGTAAGAGCGTGGGCTCAGCCAGCAGAGAGAGAGTGTGCACCAAACCAACTGCAGCACATGTAAGGACAAAAAGTCTGAGCTTTGCACAAGATTTTGAAATAAGCCAGGTGTCAAGGAACATCGTAGACATGACATATCCCAGGATGATAAATCCTAGAATTGTGCAGACCCATGGAAAAACTCACAGTTATGTAAAATTGCAAAGGTAGGAGCAGGGATGGAAGAAGAGAAATCTCACCCCCCCAAAAAATGAAATTACAAGAGAGACAATAAATCTGAGATTATTCATATTTAAATAGGAGCTAGACTCCTAAGAACAGGGAATTTCACTTGATGAGATGAGATGCACGGGCAAGTAGACAGAAAAAGGCTTGTTATATCTTTATCTTCAGTAAGCCAGAAAATTAGCTCCAACTTCTGCTATCCTTACAAAGGACTGCTATGCCAACCCATAAAACTCTCGTCGTACTGCGATGCCATGGCTCAGCATTTCGAGTAACTTGAGTACTTTACCGCAAGTGTGTGTATCTGCTGGGAGAGGTACCAGCACTTCACCACCACACCCAAGAAAACCCTTCCATGTGACATGGATCTTTGAGGTGTCCCCTGGAGGGTTCAAAAAGAGGGAGATTTGGAGATGTGTGCTTTTCATTTCCATTGCTTTGATAGACTGGCATCATTAGCTTCCCATTTCCAGAGTTAACAGCAAACTTCACAGTGAGTAAATCCTCCCCGTGTGCCTCATGGAAAACTGAAAGTTGTCCTGTTCAACCAGGGCCAGGTTTTCAGCATCCTTTATGCTCACGGTGTCTCTAATTCTGCAGTGTCCTGGCAGAGAGATTAAAACAACCAAAATCCATTACAAGCCCTTAATTGACTTTCTCCAGAAAACAGATGTTTGTATGCATGAGTCATAGTAGTCACCATTCATTATGATGGTGTTCTTGTGCTGCTAACTTTAAATAAACAGCAATGTTTTGATAAAGTTTGCAAAAACATAATTAGTCCTATGGGCACAATAGCTTCGGATTTCAAATACTCATTCTTCAGCTGTAGTTTTTATAGACTTTTTTTTTTAATTTTGAAGGAGCTGATCACGGTCTCCACTGAAGCTCAAGATCGGGAAGGCTGGGGTTTAATGGCATTCAAACTTTTATTAAATTATATGCAGGCTGAGAGATGCAGTATGTACCTCTTCATTTTCTTTGTTATATGCATCTGTCACAATCTAAAATGGTGAAAAAGAAAGAAAAATCCACTATAAATACAGTCTTCGACATTAATTCTTTTGGGATTCAGTAGCATATAATCTTTTTTTTCATGCAGTCCTTTATTTCTTTATTTCTTTGATGGGCCAAAACACACTCTAATAACAGAGTTGCTCTTTCTGAAAAGCTGAAAAGGAAGTACTGTGGTAAAAGATGACAGGACGAGACGGGATGAGAAAACCACAATGTGTGCGTCATGCTAGAAGGGACTGTGGGGCGGGGGGAGCTGCCCCTCGGTGCACGCGGGACGGGGCCAGCAGAGGGGCACTTTGCAGCTGCTGACACGGGCACACACCTGCGTTGCCAGCAGCCCCAGTCTTATCCACAGCCGTGGCCATCGGGTTGCACGGCATGAGCTGGCACCTGGGGCCAGGTCACTCCACAGGAAGCCACGTCCAGTGCTGTAAGAAGTGCAAATCCCTAGGGAACAGGAGCCTTTGTACCCAAACAGCGGTGCCTGTAAGGCCCCCTGATGTCAGCTGTAATCAACATACTTTCAGAGAAATGGAGTGCTGCAGCATACTCATTTCCAACAAATTCAATATTTTGCTGTTTAGCCTGACTTTTAGATTTATTTCCCAATTGACTAACTCGTAAGAGCTTTCCTTGTACATGGGTGATGGCTATTCTTAGACTTTAGGAGCAGTGCATGGTCTGCTCGGGCTGTAGTGAAACAGTGAGTATTTTTTTATTTATTTTGCTCTCTTAAAATGTCAGGATTTAATACTGTTCAGCTTTAGCTCAGCTGCTTCAGCACAAGCACTTCATTGCAGTTTGCCAGAGCCAGGCTTTGTGACAGCTACAGCATAAATCCAACCACACTGAGCCAGGGCCCTTCCCAGCTAGGGAAAATTCCCACTGTGCTGGCAGGGGGCTTTGCTCATGCTTGTTTGTTCTTCTAGGGTCCAAACCAAGATCCCTTTGGGGCTAAAAAATGGTGTTTTTCCAAGGCTGGTGAGATGGAGCCTTTTAAGAGGCACAGCTGCGCTTCTCAGTGGCATTGCTGTTATGGCCCTGATGCAGGACATCAGATGAGGGCAGTAACTCCTCACCCTTACAGAGCAGTACTCTGACGCCTGATGACACCAGAGTAGCAATGCCTTTAATTTCCTTATTCTGCATAGAGCAATATTCTATAGAGACAAGGAAGATGCTGCTGCTGAAGCTGCGCCAGGTCCCCTAGCAGCATGCGCTGCTGGCTGCTGCTGGCTAACCCGCGCCCCTGGACAAGGCGCTCCCTGCCACGTTCCTGCACTGCCCCGGCAGCACGCTGCAGCCATGGGCACCGCCGGGCAGGCTGGGGCAGCCAGCCGACATCCCTCCAGTTCCTCACATGCAACTCCGGCAGCTCCCTTCACTCTAACTTAACATCAGCTCCATAGCATGTTATCACAACTGAATCTGAACAGACATGTCTGTATACATTCACCAGCTTATTTCTCTCTACAAAATTATAGCAGTTTTGGTTATAGTAATTTACTGTGTTTTGTCTTGGGAATTCTCTGTACCTTTCAGGTAGCAAATTCTGGGTTTTTTTGTGTGGTTTTTTTTTCATTGCATACCAGTTTTTGCTCTTTAATCCAGCCAGCGGCCATTAACCCAGCCTGATCCATAGTTCACACAAGCTACTGGTTTCCACAGCAAAAAAACAGAATGTGGTCTTTGGTGGTTTGACTAGATTTATTTCCCAAGCTAGCTAAAGTAAATAGCAATTACTTTTGAAAACCATGTATTTGCTAGGATTTATATTTGAAACATATAGATGTTTTCTTCACACCTGCCACAAGACCATTCCCTAGAAGGTCAGTGCTCTTGGAAAGCTGGAGCTCCAGCCCACAGGCTACTTCTGAGGACTTCCTGCAAGCTGGGTGGCAGTACTGCAAGGCAGAATAACAGAAAAAGCATGCACTTTCGACAGCAGTAACAGCATCAGGGAAGGAGACAGTGTGAGGGTGCATTCAAGCCAATAAAAGCTTAGGGCAAGCAGGAACCTCGAAATGTTACATTAAACCAGAAGTTTAAGGGCTTCCAGCTTGGACAACCCGTACTTTCTCTCCACTAGATTTGATCCATCTTTAATGCAAAAAAAAATGAAGTAAAATAAAACATTGAAATTGTCTCCACAAATATTCCATTAATATACTGCTGTGCCAGTGAGGGTGACATGGGAACGCATCATTTCTTTAAGGCTTTACAGATCATACCTAACATGTACCATCATTTCTGTACTATAAATTCCAATAATTTGGGAACAGTTCAGCAAACTGCAGCAGAAATGGAGAAAATGAATGCCTCGCAACAAAAGAGCCTTAACAAACCACACAGATTTTCAAAGCAGGCTGTGTTAGAGGTTAGTTATGCTCCTTCATTTGCTATAGCAACGGACACTTTAGCTGGAATGTGTACGATGTCACACCATTTTCAGCTTTTTTTTTTTTCCGTAACCTCTCAGATGGCCTGGAAGTCTGTAAGCATCTCCTAATAGACTCTTGTTATGAAAATTCCTTTCTGGGAAGCATCTAGAGATAAAAATCTTTCACTCTCAAAAAAAAAAAAAAAAAGGCTTTCTCTGGTGCAATTGTAAAGCAATTTGGCATGCAATTAGTCAGGAAGCAAGAAAATGTTCAGTTCTTTTTTATTCTTTAAATTAACGAAGGGGAACCTTGTGTATGCATTTTGCAGTCCAAGCATTTCAAAAACCATATCCCAGTGTTTCAGCGGACAGGGCAGAAAAAACAAAGGCCACAAGGACGGTTTTTTGTTTCCCGAGAACAGGCTCATTCTCCAGATCCAGACGCCCCTGGTTCGGGCTGGGGCCCCTTCACAAGGTGCTGCCGAGGGGCGCTGCTGGGCTTGGGGGCAGCGAGCGGGGCCCCAGCACGTGGCTGCCGCCAGCGCCCCCCGGGACCTGCCCATAGCAGCCTGCAGATATGGCTCCAGGCCCCTGCCCCGCGACATCCATTCCATAAAAACATGTAAGGTTTAGACAAAAAGACCTATCATACTCTCCCAATTCGAGAGAAAGTAAGATTTAAAAAAAAATGAGGTTTGTAAAAACTGATTTTCAGGAGATCAAATTAGTTGGCTGAATTGAAAAAAATATTTTTTTTTAAATGCGTACGGTTGACTTGAAACAAAAATATTCAGTATTGCCACCAAAGTAAAGATAGGAGGGAGTACACTTCCTATAATTTAAACATGGGAAACGTCTAAAGACAACGTTTGAAAAATGAAAGTATCTGAAGAAAAGTTCTGAAATTGTCTTTATTTGTGAACAGAATGCTTGATAGACAATTTGACAAAGCACACAGTAATTTGGGTTTAACTTTCTATTCTTTTAAAGCAGAAAAAATGCAGGTTGAAACTTTACCCACCTCCACCATGAGAGAGGCAATGAAATACTGAACCCTCTGCTGTCATCAGCACATCAAAATTGTGCTGAAACGTTAGAAACAGAATGGAGAAGACCTACAAGAATAATTTGCATCAGGAAGACTTCTTGCAGTAAGAGATTTAGGGAGATCAATGATTCATTTTACCCTGAAATGCTCAGGAGTTGACTTAAACTGATGGCAGAGGGCTTCAACCTAGCATACAAAACTATCTTCACATCTGTGAAGAAACAATATAGTTCTGAATAAGCCAAAATGGATTTTTTTCCTAGATAAAATGCTTTTACTTAATCACAAGGAAAAGGGCTTCAGGAAGGATTTACAGGTTTAATTTTAAAGCTTCTCTTACGCAAGAGGTCAGACTAGCAGATCATGCTAGACACATCAACCATACAATCCACACATCTGTCAATAAAGAGACACTTAACCTGTTTCCTGACGAGCAGGAGTGTGGTGTGCTTCAGGATGCTGAAGAGTTATTTGTCTTCATGGCCTTCAGGTAGAGGTGGGTGCGATGAACACACCCTCTGCTCTGTCCACCTGGCACGGGGACGCCTTTGCCACTGCATACACCTGACATCTGTGCTCCTTTGACATCTGCAAAGTACACGGCCAACACCTACAGCCACACAGAAACACAGGAATAAATCGAACTGAGGAAAGGCCACGGAAGGGACTCCTGTAATATTCCCCCTAAACTCACATGCAAAAGGGAAACTCAAAGGCAAATGTACCTCTTGTCCTTTCTCAGCATCAGCAATGACACAGAGCATTTCACAAGTAGCCCCCACCATACCGAACGGTCCGGCCCCCCGTTGGCACAGCTGCTGCAAGAGAGACTGCCAGGGTCCGTGCAATCAGCACTGGAAGCACTGCCTGTTTCACACCTCAGTCATAAAGCTGTGCAGAAAGGATCCAGACTCTTCACTTTCACAGGCACTTAAGGAGCTTAGAGGAAATTAAAGGATATTATAGAAACATGAATTATAAAGCAGGTATTATATTTTATGGGATTTTTCCTCCATTACATCCCACAGCTATTCTAATTCCTCTCTGACACCAGTAGGCTTGGCAAGATCCCAGGTCACCGAGGAGCATTTGTAGGGAGCACCAAAGGGGGCCTTGTTCAAAGCCATTGGAAACACAGCCCTGGACCTACCTGGGTGCCCGCTGGCCCTGGCAGAGCTTTGTTGCTTCCACACCAGGACCGTCCCATGCTTGTGCACATCCGCACCTGGGCCAGCGCTGCAGGGCCAGGCCCAGGGCACCAGCCCCCCAGGGCAAGCTTTCGCATCAGTTTTCTCAGTCAACGTAACACTGTCTTGGGACATGGGCACAAAATGAAAGGCTTTCCTCCTCCTTTCAACAGCCTTCCATTTCCTACATGCTTAGGGCCAGCTTTTAATTATATACACATGAGAAATGTAATGTCTAAAAGGACGGGGTTGAAGAAAACCAGATGCAAAACGGAAGGTCTCCAGCCTATTAACTTACATATCAATATGGTCTACAAGTATAAATACCTTCTTTTAAAAAGAACAGTTACCAGGGCTTCCTGACAGGAGCAATACGCAGAGAACACGTACCCCAGAGCACCACATTCGCACCACGGCCCTCCTTGCATTGATGTTATGGGGGAGTCCGGGCCACCAGCAGGGCAGGGAGCGCTGCTCGCCAGCCCGGCCCACCGTTCACAAGCCTGCAATGCATGCTTCCAGTTAATAATTTATTTCTGAATAAATGGCAAGTAAAATGTAAAAACTTCTACATTTGGACACAGCAGTATGTGATAATTGAGCAGCCTTAATAACAAAGATAAATTTCTGAGCACGTCAAAATATTTATGGAAAAGAGTCAAAGAATTAAAAAATGCACAGTGATTCCTCAGACACTCAGAGTAAAGTTGAAGACAGTATCCCATCTGTAAGATTTTGTTTCATTTCAGTTTCAATTATAAGATTTTATTCTTGCTATTAATTTCCACTGTCATCTGAAATCTAAGAATTTGACATAGTAAGACTCAATTGTGGTGGGAAATGGAAGCTTCTCTACTGTTTGCTGTGTTCAGTCACGAACGCTATATTTTTAGTATTAAAACAAAATTTTAGTGAGAATTATGCAAAGATTAACAGAAGTTGTAAAAGCACATCTTTATATAAATAATGCAATGACTTTGGTTTAGATGAACTCACCACTGCTGATTATTTTCTACCATCATTAAATTAATTTTTGTTGCTGACGTTGACTTGCCCTCGCTGGGATGCAGAGCTCTGCACACCCCCCACCCACCTCTGTGCTGCTCACCACCGCTTAACTCGTACCCGTGTTGGGAAAGGCAGGGAGGAGAGGCAGCCTCTGCTTCAGAACTCTCCAGTCACTTGTCTGTCTCTGTTCCTTTGTGCTCCTTTCCCTGAAACGCAGTAAATCTTCTCCTGCACACGGGAATTTCATGCCAGCAGTGGCCAATCTGAGAGTAAGGACTGCATGGATGAAAAGGAGTTTGAAGAGAGGTGTTTAATGATCTGCCTTCACTCTCATCCTCCTCTCCAGGCTCCTGAAGTCATTGCCAATGCATAGCTAAATGAAACCAAAATCCTTAGAAGCTAAAAAATGAGAAGAAATCAGAAAGAATCTTTTCAAGTGGCAACGGAAATGCAGGATAACTCTGTTTTCAGCTATCTGCAGGAAATTTTATGTTATGATCCATCTTTCCCTCTACTCCCCTAACCAGCACCAAAATACGTTTCATTTTTCACGTCACCTTCAACAAGCATGCAGAATCAGCTGCTGGATAATGTTCTGCAAAGAGAAATCCATGCAGGAGAGGAGGCACGAGTGCCGGGCTGCAAACATTTGATTGGGATGGCAGCACCAAACCTGGGCAAAGAGGAGTAGCCGGCCAGGCTGGTGCCCTTGGTGGTCTGTCTGCCAGCAGCCCAGCGTGGCAGCCCTGTGGCACACAGCAGGAGCAGGCTGTCAGGTGCGCGGCACAGCCACCAGCCCACGGGGGCCCAGGGATGGAAGGTGGGGGCATCCCCACAGCCCCAGCTCTGCAGCCAGTGGCTCTGGGCAGCAACAGCGCATGCAATGGACCAGAGAGCAGCATCACAGATGAAGCTGGGGTCCTGTTACTTGTTAGATGAATTATTTGTGGAAGAAGGCAGATGGAAAATATAGAAAACCATTATAAATAAGCAGTTCTGCATTTTGTCAGTTTTCCCATTATGCCATCATGCAATATCAGTAAGCAGTCATTTCTAATTGACTTTAAAATCCATTGTGAAGGAAGCTTTGCAAAGCAGCTGGGAACACACCCATCCCACCAGTACTTGGGGCACGTGCGCTTGTGGTGCCCACCAGAAGCCAGCCCCGCGTGCACCACACCAGCCCCTCTGCCAGGCAGGGAAGGAGCCTTCCCATCTTATCTGCCCAGGGTGGGCACCAGAGCTGGGGGACAACAGAGCAATGGTGGCTTTCAAGGGGCTCTGCTGGGGTTTTGGACTTTTCCAGACATAACTCAAGGTACAGTGAATTAGAGGCAGATTTGCAGGTTGTGTATCCTGAGCGGGGAGGTACAGCTGTATGTCTTTGACATTGCCAAGTAAATTTGAGAATCAGTGTTTTTTTTTCATCATCTGCGGATGAACAGTGACTTTCTTCCTTTGTTGTTTGCTTACCTGTGGGATTATTATCACTTAACAGCACTGCAGGCACAATTAGGAATGCCTTTCATTGACCAGGGCCTCCTTTACACAAATTTAACAACAACAACAAAAAAGAAATTCCTCCCTGAATTCACAAGCTGAACATATTATATTAGCTCCTGTGAAAGCTCAGAGTACTGTAGTGGTGCCTTTTGTCAGGTTCAACAGCAGCTGAGAATAGGTTGTCACCTGGGCACAGCCACAGCCGACACTGCCTGTTCTCAGAGCCTTATCTTGGGTACAGTGGCACAGTTGCAGCTGTGCAGCTGCTCTGCACCTTTGCATATCCGCTCCACAACCATGCACAGCCACCCCACATCTGTGCACAGCTGCCCCACATCCATGCACAGCTGTCCCACATCTGCACACGCGCACCCTGGCCTGGCTCAGGCTGCATGTCACAAACAGCACTAATAATTCACTACAGCTGGTGACACGCTAATGCTCCCAGCTTGCTTCCTTCAGAGAATCACTAATTTCCCTGTGATAAAAAGTGAATTTTGACGGCAAAGAAGAATTTTTAATAGAGCAGAGGCATTTCCTTGTATTACCTATGCCATTTGGATCGTATAGTTGTCAACTCCTTTCTCCTTTCCATGAGCGCTTCTCACCCGGTGCTGGAAACCGACCCTGCAGCGCAGGACACCTGCAATGCTCACACCAACGTCCATCCCTGTGCCTTCCCGTGCCATGCTGTGCTGTCCAGCCCTCAATCTTCACTCGTCCTCCCCGTCACGCTGACTACAGGTGAGGCCGGGGCTCTCTTGAAGGATGGACACACTGGATTTCAGGCGGGCGTCCTGCCCAAGCTGGCCTTGCTGGGGCTGCCTCTTGGCTTCTACACCTCAAGTTTTCAGGCCCTATTCCACAGCACTAGAGCCGGCTGTCAGACTACGTTCACAAAGGACATCTGGGCTATTGCATCAAGAAAACTTTTTCAATCCAGCAAAGATCAAATGCAGGCAAGTACAGAGCCAGATTTTCCAAATTTTCTGCATGCCTTATCCCTACTGTTAAGTAGTAATTTTGAACTGGGTCCTAACTGTATTAACCACTCCCAAATCAGAGAGGACAATGATTATACTTATACGGCTGCATTAAATAAGCAAGTAACCTCAAGGCCAAAATACTTGGCCATGGAAGAAACCCTCAGGGCTCATACTGGGATGGCTTTCCTGGTACTCAGTGGAAACCACAGAGGTGCTCCATGGGCACAGCTCTGCGTTCCAGGTCCCTTTGTCCTGGAGCTGTCTCATTTTCCTTAGCAAAGACAACACTGCACAGAAAACCAGCTGTGGTCTGCGTGCAGGATCCTGGGCCCCTCCGTGGTGGCAGGAGGTTGCCAGGGTCCTGGCTTCAGCAGGCTCCCGACCCACAGCGCTGTGGGCACCGCTGGGCCCAGCCACACTCACCCACCTGGCCTCGTGCCGTGCTCTTCATGGTAGAAGTGAAACAGCGAGAGCAGAATGGACCGAGATGAGAAACAGGGGTGTGACAGAGGCAGAGGCCAGGGCCAAGGCTGCTGCCACTCCCAGCTCCTGGCTGAGGGGCTGTGCTGCACCCCCAGCACCTCCCGTACCAGCCTCTGCTGCACACCACGAGTGAAGGAGCTCATCCGGAGCGGTGCTCCTGCGGGCAGCGATCTCCATGGACCCACATCCACAACGCTCACACATGAGGAAACAGCCCCACGTATCGCCAAGTCAAAAAAATCAACTATTAGAGCTGTGGACTCTAAGTCTTAAACTTTGTAACTATTTTCAGTGAAATAAAGCTCTTCTGCAAATGTAAGACTTTTGTGGGCATTTTTTTTCCATTGTGTTGAGGATTATGTTTAACTAGGAAAAAAAATGAGTCGGCAGCGTGCACACAATTTAGTCAGTAGTGGCAGAGTAAAATCTGTTTTTGATTCAGTTTATGCCACGAAGTATGCATTTTTTAAAAGCACCTTCAGCTTTAATGATGCTTCCCAGTTTGTTGTCTGCCCCACCCACACAGCCCCGTTTGTCCATTCAGCAGGAAAGCTAGCTGCAAACCTGCGCCGCCACGCTGCATGAACCACTTCCCACTTACAATGTTCACGGTGTATGAATCATATTTGCTGTGTGTGAAATTATTTTTTATACTCGTGAAAAGAGCATGAATAGAAGGGGCCTATTTCATTTTTATGTGGCAGTTCCCAGGACAGCACTGCAAATGCTGTGGCACATCTCCAGGGCCTGGCCCACTGAGAACGAGCAGCAGAAGTGGGATCCGTGGAGGGAGGCGAGGGAGAGGGAAAGCCTGATAGCAGAAATCATCTCTAACGGGTCTTTAACAAAGTTATCAGTTTTGTGTGTAAGCCACTAAAGACATGATACTGACAACAGCACAAATAAATTGGAAGTCTGCAACACAAACACTCCTGAAAATTTTATATTTACATGGCATCCAGCTTATTATATTTACATGAACATCTGCTGCAGGTTCACTAAAATCTTTAAAGCAGATGGACATGAAGAAAGAGCTAGTAATTAACAAAGCTATATGTTGATTAAATCAGCGTGTGGTTAATTTTAATGATTACTGATCTTTATTGGGGTCCATAAGACTTCTCAAAATCAAATCCACTTTAGCTGACATGTTGATTAGCCACAGAGCTGCAGAGAACAATGCTGCTTGCTGACGTGCCACAGCGTGGTGAACGCCCCCCAGAGTAAGTGGCAGCCTTCTTTGCTTCACAGGGTGAGGGTCTGATCCTGCTTCCAGTGAAATTAATTGGAGCAAGTAATTGTGGGCCCATGCCAGAAAGGGCTGTCGTGGGCATCCATTGTGGCTTGGACACAGAAACTTTCCAGAATTAATTCGTTTTGAGCTAGAGCAGCCCTTCCAGGAAACCACAAACCAATCTCCATTAAGACATTTTGGCAATGAGGAGTCAGCCATTAGCTCTGGTAGGATGTTCCAGTTATTAAATTACTCCCGCTGTACATAAAATGCATATTTATCTCAGCTTCCAGCTTTGGATCTTCTTATATCCCTGTCTACTTTGAAGAGCTTTCAGTTATCAAACTCCTGCTCCCTGTGTACATATCACAGGCTGAGACCAAATAATGCCTTGCCTTTCTCTGTTGAATTCGGCAGATCGACTGCTGATTCGACTCAACTGTTGGTGCCTGGGCCCTTCTCCTGTCCCCCACCCTCCCCACGACCTCGCATCATTCCTGCCTGCAGTCCCTGTCCCCCACGTGTGCCCACAGCAGCTCATAGAGGAGACCGGCAGTGCCCAGCCCGTGCCACCTCTGCTCCCCAAGCCACTGTCCCTGTGGATGGAGGTGAGGCCGGCCAAGCGCCTTGGAGGTGATGGTGTCACGGTCACCTCCAAACCCTGCTGCCGTGTCTGTGCACGGCAGCCCCACAGCCTCCTAGGTTCTCACCCAAGATGTCACGCTGCTGTCAGCAAATGCCATGCAGATACTTGTGTATTGATGCTTTTCCTCCTCTACCACATTTGTCATCTCATTTAAAAAAAGTAATCCTTATCTAGTGGTTCTTTTTTACACCACCACAAGTTGATTGACACTAATTAGAATACATTTCCTAATTGTTCATCAGTCAAGTCCCATGTCAGCTGTTCCCTTACCGTGCCTGGGGCCGTGATATGCTAACAGGCCCGGACACACTGCAGTGACCAGCGGGCCCCCAGCCCCAGCCCTGCTCTGATGCCCCCACCTGTGCTAGCAGCCCCACTCTCCGTGCCACACGCGGCGCCCACATACCACATGCTTTGAAGATAAATTGAAAACCCTGTAGGTTTGGAACATTTTTACAAAATTTCCACTTTTCTTCAGGCCAGTTCTATTGATGAGGAGAAAACAACAGCAAAGTGTTAATTTTAGAACTTTCAATTTGTGTGATTTGAAAACCACCTGAACTTCAAACACCTGCCATGGAAAAGTGGTCACGGTTCAACAGCCTCAAGCAAAAATGCTGCCCAATAGCTTAGGTCATCCCTTAAATACCACTTTAACCAAGAAAACTGAGTCAAGTTGTGCCAGTTGATGGAAGAGAACATGACCACCCCAGCTGGATACAAAGAGGCAGCTCAGCTACCCTGAATTATCTTACCTGTGAAAGCCAAAGTAATTAAAGAGCATGGGTAACACAGTTTTGGCAATCTCCAGCACAGCATAGCAGCTCAGCAGCAGGAACCTCCAGCGCCGGCTCAGTGGGCAGCAGCCAGAGGCACTGGGTTGGCGTGGAGCGGCGTGCCTGGGGTCGCGGCTCCCTCAGGCCTGCAGCCCCAGCACCTCTCACCAGCGGCCGAGCTGCACTGCTGCTGGTGCCACGGGGCTTCCGGGCGAGAATTGCCATCACGCATCATGTCAGGCCAAAGCATCCCTCTGAACATACACGTAGCAGGCAGGAGAGCTTCACCTGTCTTCCTGTCACTATTTTGGGTGAAGAAGGCTGAAAATGATTTCTGGGGGAAAATAAATAAATAAATAAATAACAGGGAACCTAGACCAGGAGTTGCAAAAAAATTAAATCCCTTCATGATGTCTGATTATGATTTCAAATGAACAAAGTGTAACAAGAGGAGGCCAATATTGTAAGGTTAATTTATATCTGAGCAACTACAATTTTTCTATGGAAAGCAAAGCAAAATGCCACTCTCACACAGTCTGGATTTTCTCCAGGGCAGCAATCTGCTTTACCCCGGCTTATTTTCTGGTAGGTATGTTCAACAAGTCACATTCACAGGACACCACATGAGCACAAGCTTCCTTTAATAGTTGGTGGAAGAGTGTTGAACAGCCATATAAACAGTTCAGGATAAAGCATAGAAGAAAATTCTCTCAAGGCAATTTCTGGCACACAATGTCTCCAGATAGCATTGTAGGGCCTTCTGCACATCCCAAAGAAGATATGTAGAATAAAATCGGCCCACTCCTGGAGGGGAAAAAAAGAAAAAAAAAAGTGTATTAAAAATATGTGGACTGATTCTGTTTTGTAAGCAAAACATGAGCTAAATAGGTGTAAAGGAAACCTGCACGCCCAGTCCCCACCAGCCCTCCTTGCCCTGTGACGAGTAGCAGTGATGCCAGAGGTGCCTCCCACTGCCCCCGCTCAGAGCAGCAAGGTGCCGGGCAGGCAAGCCTAGGATTGACACGGCTGAAAAGCCTGCTGAAAGTTACTCAAGGTCATTTCAGTAAAGATGGAAGAACAGGTTAAGTAATCCAAATAAAAGCCATGTTTATATTTTAGATGTTTAAAGTTTGATATACTTGAAAAAGAATGGCTTAAACAGACTTGCAAAGCCAGCCTGGTGTTACACTAATTACTGTAAACGAATTCACCAAAGTGTGCAAACTGCTGAGTCTGTACTATAAAAACCTTCCATAAATACCAGGCACTGGAATCCAAAATGCTTCAGCTCGTCCTTAGCAGACAGGATTATCATAGCAACTCTCAGTGTGCTCACAGTATATACATAGAGAAGCATTAGCAATTTAACAGTACTGTTGGTATAAACACATAAGGCCTGAAACCATACCACTGCCATCATTGGGAATAGTCCTGCCTTCATCTAGCCATATACTTATTTAAAAACCATTGTTCTCTCTGCAAACATTTAAAACTAATCAGCACTTTTTATACTTCAACAAACAGAGCATGTGTGCCACGCTACCTCTGTGCATTTCACTGTAGCAATGCCCTGTAATTTTGTAAATTGTTTGCTTCTGCAAAAGTCTATGGAAACAAAATGGGATTTTACAGACTATTTAAAAGCATGGTTTTATCAATGAGGAAGCACACAAAAATGGCCTGATCTCTAAGCAAATAGACAACTCCGATTAAAAGAAAATGGAATAAAAACACTCTAAAATGCTAAACTCAGCCATCACAGATAAGAAATGCTGCCATATGCTCCTGCATAGCTTCGCTCTCATTCAGCAGTCACAGGGATCAACAAAACATTGTTAGGAATTATTTCAGTTAGCATGGATGATACTGCAGAGATTATATTGATTAAACCAATAAATCCCAAGCACAGATCAAAAGCATCTGATACAGAGAAAGAAAGCTGAGTAAAAGACGGGAAGTGCTGCCAAGAAGATTTGCAAAGGTTCCACCAGTCCAGCGTAGCTGGCAAGCCCTGTGTGCTACCAGAAAGCAGTACATCCCAAGAAGTGGGGCTGGTGCCAGGTAAGGACACTCGTGGGTCTGCCTCAGTGGCACACCGGGCGCTGAACCCCTGGCGCCAGCCACATGGGCGAGGACGTGACACCGCTGTCACCCCGTGGCTGTGCTGGGTGGAGGTGTCATAGAATCACAGCATAGAATGGCTAGGGTTACCTCGAAGATCATCTAGTTCCAACCCCCCATGGTGCCTGCCGCCTCAGGGAGAGCCGCAGTGACCTCGCAGGAGCTCAGCCTGGACGTGACAGCCCAGGGACCTCCCCCAGAGGCAGCTCTGCAGAGTCCTTCCCCTCCGGGGCAACGCAGGTGGTGGCACCAGTCATTGAGCATGTAGCATCTCCTGGCCCGCCTTGTGTCTGGCACCTGCCTGCGTACATAGAGTCATAGCATCACAGAGACATTAAGATAGGAAAAGACTTCCATGGGCACAGCTTCTATCATTGCTTACCTGTGATACCGTGTTTTCATTCTGTCATTTTCAGAAAAGTGGTGCAATCATTAGGAAGAGTGAAGTGAAGAAATGGCATAAGGAATATTCAGAGGTATCAAAGGGAAACATACAGAGAGAGACCTTCCCCTTCCCAGCCAGCTACTTACCAGACGATGGCAATGCAAATGAGCTACAAGTAAGAAAGAGGTCGGTAATTCTGACCACAGATTTTAGAGAAAAGCCTTTTTCAGAAATACACTTTCAAAAGTAGAGGGAAGATGTTTACTGTAATTCATTTTATATAGTGTCTTTCTTCCTGCTCTAAAGGAGGTGACAGCATATTAATGACAATCTGGCAATCACAAGTGGCATTACCTTGGAAAATTAGCAAACCAGGAAATCACAGAATCACAGAATTGTAGGGGTTGGAAGGGACCTCAAGAGATCATTGGGTCCAACCCACCTACTGCAAAAAAGTGAAATAATCCTGTCATCGGAGGAAATACAAATGTAAGCAGAAACAACAGATAGACCTTCAAAATAAACCTGTGAAACTCATTGCCAATGTATATAACTGAGATTGAACATTTGATAGAATTCAGAAAAATATAGATATGTGTATGGGTGCAGAGAAAAAATGCTGTGATTTCAATAGGATTTTATGGAAGATTATATAAACACTTTTACTTTAGCAAAGGTTTCCATAATTACCCATTTCTGTGTTTTTCCTATCCCTTCTGAAGCATCTGAACCTGGTAAATTGTAGAAGAAAGAATAACAACACAGATGGATCACAGATCTGATCTCATATATCAGTCCCTAAAATTTTAGTAATAAGATGAGAATCGACTGGAAATAAATGAAAACTATTAAGCAAGGTGAAAAAGCACATATTGAATAGGAAATGCAAACCTAGAAAGGTAGTAAAAGCTAGAGACCCTGGGGCTGGATTGGATAAATTAGAAATGAAAATGCAATAGAATTTGGCAGCAAAAAAGGTCAATGCGATTTGG
Source organism: Cygnus atratus (assembly GCF_013377495.2). Lineage (NCBI taxonomy): Eukaryota > Metazoa > Chordata > Aves > Anseriformes > Anatidae > Cygnus > Cygnus atratus. The sequence continues at coordinate 32,534,078 of NC_066369.1, forward strand.
GACTATATGTGCCAAGAGTTTCCTTCACAGAGCAGGGAGGATAGAGCCCATTACCAATTTTCTAGATTTAAGCCACTTGAGTAAGTTTCAAATCAATATCCAAACATTTGGATGCTTAACCAAATCAAACCTGAAAACCCTTTTGGATTCTCACTTTGGTTCCTAACATCTTTATGTTTGGTCTCTTTTCTGAGAATTCAATCTATTGCAAAAAAAAATGAATCTTTCAAGATAAGCATCTGCAGTTGACAAGAGGCTATTGTGATAAGCTGGGGGATGGCTTAGCATCCTCGCAAACTGGGATTTTGGAAATAGAAAAAAATTGCTTTGCTTTTAGTAACTCTTACATTTCAGATGCCTGAGAACACAGCCATCGGTTGTCAGAACTTCTGTTTTAGTTACTCCCAACCCAAACCACAGCTATTTTACTTACACAGTACTTTCTTCTGATGCCCATTACCCAGGCCATTGGATAGCACACACCGATAAGTAAAGAGAAGTCTCCAAGTATGATACAAAATAGCCCTTTCATTTCCAAAGACCCAGCAGCAACCTTTCCATTGCCAGAGCTCCATTTACTGTCATTTACTAATCCATAACACAATGAAAAACATCCAGTGAACAAGACTTTCTGCAGGTTTTCCTCTGAAATGCAAGGTCCTTAATATACTGAGCGAGGACTAAGCTTCAGAGCCATCCGCTTCCTCTAAAAATAATCTTACTCATACTTAATGCCACAAGTATTTAGATATTATGGTGCAGTGAATAGTAAGAATTATTTCATCTTTGAATGTGTAGGTGTTGCACTCCTTTTATAACCAAAATTACATCTTTCAGCTGTTCATTATTGTTTGATGTAACTAAATCTTCAATGTCAGGGAAGTTAAAATCACTTCAGCCTAGACATTCACTAGTAATTTTCTTTGAAGAAGATAGAAATTTATTTGACTTGACCTAATGATTGAACTAAGTAGGTTTTCTTCAAGCCATCCACCAAGCGAGACATATTTACTTTGTGTGCTCTAGAGTTGCATTATAAATGTTCCTTTTAAGTACAACAACTAAGGAAGCTTTAAATGACCACACATTGTTGAGACAAATCCAGTGCTAAAACCTTGCTGTTTTTTTGAGACCTGTCTTGAGCTGACTTTGCCCCGGCGGGACTGAGTGCCAAAACAGCACTGCTTCACACCATCTTAGACCTGGGGCATCTGCAGGGAACTGGGTTTGAGGTGAGGAGTCTGTCCTCAGCAGTGCCATCCAATGCCAGCATCAGCACCATTGCCAAATTGTTTTACGGTTGCTCCAAAATAAAACAGCATTACAATACACAAACATCTGAGACAACAGAGTTCAAAATGAGAACTGGGTTCAAAATGAGAACTGGGTTTGCCAGTAGACATCCCATTTAATGGGATGGAGAACTGGGACTGCCCTAAATAGGTGGGATGGGCACTACTGCTCCTCATGCGTGGCAAGCCCATGAGAGCTGCAGGAATGATGTGGGGCTTTCCCTGATGACCCAGCAGGCTTTGAACAGTTGAGGTTCACAGTTTCCAAAGTCCCTTAAAGCCTCCACAGTCTGACTCCACAGCTGTAATTCTTGCTTTCTTTCAACTGCGTTGTAAGAAAGTCACAATTATTTCTTGCTGGTCAAACTCTTTTAATTTTTCTGTTGTTCCTTTTGACCTAAGCTGCAGGTTAACTGAGACCCAAATTATGTCTGTTGGATACAGCGAAGCACATAGCAAGTAACCGTAAAAAATAGAAGATTGTTTAAAAGAAACACCAAAAAGTCTTGGTGCTGCTAGTTATACTCAGTTTTTAATTCTTGGTCATTACACCAATAAATTATAGGCTCAAATAAATGTACTCTTTTCTGGTTTCCTGGAAGATGGCAACAAAAACCTGAGAAATTTATCTAATTGTCAGCCTCAGTACAATAATACATGGAAATTTGTATTTGGCATCAAACTACTTGAAGAGAAAATGATGCTGAAGGAACTCTTGCTCAGCATCACCCCAAAATGTTCCCCTCCATTCCATACCAGCTGCAGAGACAGCTAATGATGATGCTGGAATGGTTTGCTGACAATTACAGAAGGGATTGATGTACCTTAAACTGTCCCAAATGGCAATAGTTGCTCTGCAATGTGGGCAGAAAGGTCAGAAATAATGGAACTTTGCTATGAAGCTGTTCCCAGTAACACAGCAAACTCAGGGGCAGCTCCCCCTGTTTCTCTGAGGAAATAAAGCTTTGCTTCATTTCCTGACTCTGCACCTTTGATTACTACAGAGGTTCCTGCTCCCTGCATTGCACAGTGGTGAGTCTAATTACTGGCAGTTGCAAACTTAAGAGTCTGTCATTAAAAATTCTCTGTAAGTCACACTACTAAGCATTTAGTGGAAATCAGAATGAAGATGCATTACAATGAGGATATCAATCTGAAAACTAAATTGTAATTAAAAAAAAAAAGTTATCATTTGGTAGGGAGGGTTGACTAAAGTGCATTACAAGTTAATTTTTAAATCAACTACAATAAAATAATGCAGTGGTTGCTATACAGATCAGAGTGAGGCAGGCAGGAAATTAAAAACTAAGGTTTCTACCTGAACTCATCTGATACCCATAAAATACCCTATTCATGATAATGTTAAACAAATGTGAGTCTGTCAGACCTTCAGGTGGTATGAATTAAGAGATCTTCCATTTGTTTCAGTGTAACAGTAACTATTTACACCAACAGAGAAAGCATGGCTTGAAGTCTTCGTCTTCACATTTAATCTTTTGTCTTTTGCTAAGCTATCAAAAGACATTCTTACAAAAAATTACTCTTATTAATTTTATCAGGCTGCCTTCTGAGGCTGGAAGCATGGAGTCTGATTTTTATCTTGGCTAAGCTGGTATAAAATTGAAGGCATTCACTGCTCTGGTGGCAATACACTGAACTTATCCCAAGCAGCTGAGATAATCTGCTGACAACCCTCCAGGGTTTCTTTTTGAGTTGAGAGACCACATTCAAATACTGATGAAGAGCAAGTACTGCCTGGATTCCTTCACACTGACAGTCCAGGTAGACCCATTTACTCTTCCTGGACCCTAAAATGATAACTTTTTCTCTGCAGAACTTCACACTGGGGATCAATTAGTGTATTGCAGACACAACTGAACACACGGCCTTTAGATAAACCTTTGAAAAGGACTTTCTAAATCATACATTTATGGCAGAGAGAACTCAATTCTTTTTTTTTTTTTCCTTTAAAACTCAAATCCACCAGTCGTTCATTTATTCACTCCATAATTTCTGCCACGTAAGCCCCTAAGTAGTCATATAGCTCTTCAAAAATAATTTGAAACACCCTGTTGGAATGCTCAGCCACAGCCACTTCAGAACCACATGAAGCAGGAAATGGTCGGCACGCCACTGGTGATGATGGGGCTGCAGCCAGGGCCCGTGGCCGTGGGGATGGCACAGGACATGGGGCTGCAGCCAGGACCGCTGGCCAGGGGATGGCACATAACAAGGGTCCCTGGCCATGGGGATGGCACAGGACACCGGAGTGCCCCCAAGCAAAGCAACAGCTGCTGCCCGCCAGGCCTCTGCAGAGCTCCTGCAGTGCTGGCCCCAGGCCCTGTGCCTCAGGAGCAGTGGGTCTCCACCATGGCCTTGCCGGGGCTTCCTCCTGCAGTCCCACCACCACAGGGGCTGGGTTTTGCTCTTTCATGGTGCCACGAAGCAGGGAACAGCCTCACCCACGCTGTCAGACGGGGAGCCAGTGCCTTATGCAGCTGTGGCTGGCTCACGTGCTCTGGCAGTAACTCAAGCCTCTGCGTTCCTGTGAGAAGGTAGGGATCTGTGTACCTACCTGTATGACTTGTCCAACATCCGGCAGGCTGTCTATCGTAGAATGAGATATTGAACAGAGGTAGGATAAAAGGTAGGCTGGCAAATGACTCACTTCATGCCTACTGTGCTGTTGCTTCATTTAGCTGACGATCCAGCAGACAATAGATGGTTTGTAACAATGGCTGTCTGCACAGAGACGGAAGACCTCTGTAGTGCAGCAGAAGTGACACAGCAGATGATAACATCATGAAAACAAAGGAGTGAGAAGGTGAAATTGGAAAAGCAGTGAGCAGTGGGCATGCAAATGGAATTTCAGAAGAGAGATTAATTAGAATTTATATTGATTAGGGGAATCACAAACCTATTTAAAACATGCTTATCATACATGAACATGAATTGCTGTCTACTCCATGGTTACACACCAGGGCTCATAGCGATGCTACACAGTCCTACTGTACTGGAGCATGCCCTTCTGCTCTAGTATGGAAATCTCATTGAAACACATGCTATAGAAATACAGGATATAGTTACCTTCAGTCACAAAAAAGAGCTGTGTTATAAAGCAAGCAGGAACTCCATCCATAGCCAATATAATATATTCAGAGACAAATCTACTACGGTCCCAGTCTCCTCCCATTCATTGACAGATATCTAGAAGAGGAAAGCTGCAAGGTATCTGCACTGTCAGATGGAGCACCAACGGACACTCGAACAAAAGGCAAGCAACATGCTTGATGAAAATCAGTCCTGAAGTTTGCCCAAAGGCTACAAAGGGGCAATGAGCCTTGTAATGCTAACATCTTCCTTGGGCAGCATGGAAGGACTGCAAGTTAGAAACTGCTTTCAGACCTAGTCTTGGCCAGTATGAGTACATGCCCCACCCAAAAAATATTTAATGTTCACAGGCTTCACCATCATCAGGAGTTCAAATCATATGTACATCTTTTGTTTAAAGGCTGTGCTCTGGTGAAGCAGGAGGAGGTGAGTAGCCCTGTTTTGGTCCTGCAGTCTCTGCTCATGCCCGGATCTGGAGGACGGCTGGGCTTTGGTACAAGGAGATGCCTCTTGTGGGAAACTTCCAAGCTGTATACCTACAGCAGTCCTGATGGGCCCCATCCACGCTGCCTGGTGCGGGGCAGCCCTGGCTGGCTGCAGCAGACACAATGCCCCGCACTGCTGCCAGGGGACTAGCATGGCGGGCTGAAAGCCACTGACGTTGACCAAGAATGAGAGCATCCAGGGAACCCATTTTAAAATAAAATTATCAACTGTTTGTGAATATACTTTCACCCTGGCATATATCATTTTTCTGCTTCTGGTAAGGCTCAGCTACTTCAAACACAGGTTTCAGAGCCTTTCCCCTTTTTGTGTTGGGATAAGAAAGATTTTTTAAGGGAGTGGCACCAATTTTTTCACAGTTGCACTCCATGCCAGGCTTTCTTTGCTAAATATCAACCATGTGTTACTAGAGTACTGACTGCTCTTAGTTTCTGTTCTTCTGTACTTTTATTCTTAAACCATGCCCAACACATCCTGGTGATAACATTCAAGCGGTTCTCAAGATACACTTTATGTATCGTTTTCTCTCCAAGAGTTCTGATGACTTTGTAAGCTAATTAAAATAAAGCTTCAAAGGGTTTTCGTAATAGATTATAATATCTTTGGTTTCATGACATCTGTTAAAATTTACAACTAAGGATGTCATTTTTGGTGAAAAGTATGTACTTTTACATCCAGCCCATTTATTTATGTATTTATTTAGTGACAGAGCATCTAATTTATAAGAGACATGCAAAGGCAATCATTAATCATACATTTGTCATCCAGCACCTTCCCCAGTAGTTAACTAAAAATCTGCAGACAATCTGTTTGAATGTTCTGAAGCCAGTCACTGAAAACTTGCAAATAAAGCTGATAATCACCTTTTTATTATCCTTTTTTTTTTTTTCCTCCCCAAAAAAAGTCAAGCAGAGCTTTGGTAGAAGAAAAAATATGGGCAAATTAGACACTGGAGTCATCTGGAGTTGTCTTGTTTTTTTCAGACAGTCTTTGCACTCTGTTATCGGAATAGTTGCAGAAAAGGTTTCATGCTTTTGTATATAATTCCTTTTAAGGAAATATCTTCTGCTATATTCTATGCTGTAATCAATTTAAAATGCTGGCATAATCATTTAAAGCACAATGTCTGTTCATTTGATTTGCAGTTTGCCTTGATGAGCATTCTTAGCCACTGAAAAAGACTCTGGACATGAAATTGTCCATGCAAATAAGTTGTAAGTAATCTGCACAGGAGTTAATTTCAGTGTCTCAAAATACTACATTCCTCTGTCTGTGTGGATATCAGTGTTTTTAAAAAAATAACACAACTCCTCTTTTGCTGAAGAACTCAGCCCTGCCTTGCTCCCCAGCGGTGGTGGCTCTGTTCCCCAGTGCCTGCTGAGACACAACGCTCCTGGGAGCTCTGAACTGACAGCATGCCCGTGGCTCTTGCTTTTGGCCATATTACATACATTTTGGGGTGATCTCTTTGCATGCTTACAGTGTTGTTCTTGGCACTGCTTTCCTTCTGCAGACAGCTTCAGAGGGAATGTTGTCCTGCTCATTGCCTGGGCTGAGAATTAGCGTGTTTTGGTGTGCCTGACATGGTTGGCCACATTGAGATACAGGTATGAAGGTCATTATACATGCCAGTGATTAATGGATTAATATATTTGCTGAGTTCTTGTCTACAATGAATATATTCGGTGTTCAGTGTGAACCCAGAGGGTACGCAGCTCAACTTTTAAAACCTATCTTGCAAAAACTGATGAAAAGAATTGTCCATTACCAGATGGGCTAGATGCAGTGTATCATCTTCATAACAACATAGAAATACTAGTTTATAAAGTACAGTTTTATATCTAAAGGTCGCTGTTTTTTAAACATTAATAATAATAATAGAAGCCTTTGTGTGGACTGTGCTGCAGCAAACTAGAAATTATCCTTGTCAGTTGTTAATTTAAAGGTAAACGAACTTGAATAATCCAAAATTGTCCATTATTGTGATTTGTTTCTGAAACATTACCTCCCCATTTTGGAGAATATAGACTTTGAAACATAAAACCCAACTAACTTACAGAGGAGTTGGGTATCCGGCAAGCAGAACAAGAATTGCATGACAGTTCCACAAGGTAATTCTTCTAAAATGTGTCGTCAACAGCAGTGACTTTTCAACACCCTCAGGATTTTGAGTGAATACCCTAGAGCAGAGAGCAAATCAAAACTTAGCTAGTTTTCTCAGGGACTTGGCCTTTATCACTTGATAAGAACCTCTTTGTAAATTCAGAGGAAGAGTGCATTGAAACAAAGAAGCCATTACTTCCCCAGTGTGTTTTTTGGCAAACTCTGAAGCAGGATTACAGAAGGAGCTGGTGAGGACAACAGCACGGTCCCCTGTGAGAGCTCCAGCCACTTAGGCTGTGTCAGACGTTAACCAACATCACTCATGGTGTGGGTGGAGGGAGAGGAGCTCAAGCCTTCTTTGTCATCCAGGTCTGACACTGCCTTCAGTCACAGAACACGGTCACACTGTGTGCAGTCACAATTGTCACTCTTTTGCATAAAAAGATAAAAATATTAACCAGGTTACAAGTGAATCTCAGAAAAGTAACGGATTCATGCTAGTGCTACAAAAATGTCCTATACCTCCCATTTTAAAAAGGTTGTCTTCAACCTCTCACATTTAGATTTCTGAGCTTTAGTGCTTTTTAATTATGTAGCAGTGAGAAAACAGCAAAGGGCATCTTTTTTTAAAAAAAAAAAAAGGTTTAAAACTGAAAATTGGTTAGATCACTGATATTCTGAAGTACAAATATAGACAGAACCAGATTGCCTAGGCTACTTACACCACCTCCATGCATTGCAAAACTTAGCTGGCCTCAAACTAGCCTGAAACTAGCCTGATATAGTTGAAAAACACTAAAAAAGCTTAATTTCATCTTAGCATTTTTTTTCTAAACTGGCTGGGATATTCACAGCCTCAAATACTTTGAGTCTATTGTAGATAAGGGAATTTTTGCATTATGACATGGAGTGATTTGATACAGAACTTCCCTTGACTATCTTTCCACACACTGCACAATGCTACAAATATGCCAAGTAACACACAGTTATAGCAGATTTTTTGGAATTTCTTTTACACTACTGTGAAGTGAATTGCAACATCTTTTGAAGTAAAACACTCTTGCAGAAATAAAGCAGACCCCTGTAGCAGAAGGACGATGGTATTACATTGCTTCAGCATGGTACAGTATTTATTCTTTTTGAGAAAATGGCTTTTAGCACACCTTGTATTTGCTTTATCACATTAGGGAAGACAGAAATCCAATAATATTCACACAATTTCAAAATCTATTGCATAAAATGCATATATCTATGTGATATCAGCATGGGTTAGAAACATATTTCAACATCTGGAAGCGTGATAGAAGTGAACACTGCTGAATGTGAAAAAGGATCGCTGTGAAGCTACAACAATAACCTAGGCCTTGATTCATCTTGATCTCAAACATGTCTATATCTTCATGTAAACGAGTATCCCAACTCTCTATTGTCTTCATTAATCAGTACAAGGCTGACCGAACAACAAAACATCTTTTGTGTAATTCTTAGAAAACTCACTCCCACTTGACACTTCCACATGACACGTCAAATACAAAGGCCAGAGGTACAACTACGGGCAATGCTCAGCTTACCCACCATCAGTGAGTGACCTGCTTCAGTTTTACATACATTGTATTCTTCACATAAAATTTTACTCAAAACACTTTGTGACCTTCACTTGTGGCTTGTAACCAGGATAAGGAATTAAGAAATGGGGTTCCATCTTTTGAGATCTTTGCTCCTTTCTCCCTCATCTTCACCACTCAGAACAAGCAGCCTTCCCTACAGGACTGTTTATAAGAGCCTTGTCATTGATCAAATATGCTACCAGAATGGCAAGCTCCTAATGTAACTCAGTGGGGCAAAGAACCTTTCTTAGTGCTCTGAGAATGCCAGAAATCACAACAGTCTCTGTAGCATCACCCAAAATATGTTATTGTATTTCTCTGTTTGTCCCCTATATATTCCCCCCAAAGTAAAATTGTTGTGAATTAAGGGCTTTCACTCAGTCTTCTTTTAAGAATACTCTTTTTTTCATACCTATAGGAAATGGCTCATACATTCATACATGAGGAAATGTCATTAAGATTTGAGATGCCTTGGTGAAAAGTCAGGCATTAAATGCAGGTGCACCACAAATGCCATGGTGCAAGGCTTGCCAGGATGTTCTTACCTTCACTTCTTCCTTCAGTAAAGTGTTTCCAGAGGCAGGGCAGGGATCATTCATGCCATGATGCTTTCTAGAATCAAATCATCATTTCTGCAGTCTAAGGCAAAATATATCTGAATCAAAGGGCATCAATAGCAATAATATCAAATATGACATGGCAAGTATGAACCGGGTCTAGTAGCTAAAGACTTTTTGACTTTTTAAGATGTTCAATTGAACATTTAAAACGTTTAGTCTCATATCAGGTCTAGAAAGCACCCTGGGGGCAGGCTTAAGTAACTACGCCATTAGGCAGTGAGCTGCAAATTGTCTATTAAGTCTGACTGAAACTGTAAAATTGCTTTTCACAATGCAAATTAATGTAAATAAGAACAATTGGTTACACATATCACAGACTATCAAACTGATGACAGATGATGCATACTGTTTTTTTTTCTCCTGAATTAACATAGCTTTAAAGTTAAATTTAGTGTGTGTTTAAGAGGATGTTCCCAGGATAAATTCTACCAAGATGTTATAAAAAATATGTACGTCAGGATGTGTATCCTCTCTTATATGACATAGACCTGTTCTTAAGCACATCAGTGATACTTTCTTTCAAACCTAATAGAAACACCACAAAACAAGCCGTTTAGCAACATATTCATCTACATCTTAACCTCATTCAGAAGAGTGAGATTATGAATCTGTTATAAAACCATTAGGAAGCAAGGGAAAAAGCTGAGCATTTCAGAAGCGTCAACAAATGATCAAAGCCCCCGTGTCGATCCTTCGGGCTTCAGTCATTCACTAGTGGTAACAGCTGTGTGCAATAGCAAACACTGTCATTGCTGAGAGCTTTGACTGGGCATCATATTTTTTTTAAAATTTGTTTCAAAAAGATGCAATACAATGCAAATCAGAAAGACTTCCTTTTTGGCCTCATCCAAGGTTAAATTAAGTCACATAGGCGCAACCAACTTAATTCCTTTGGAAGAACAAGGTCTATGTCAAGTGATGGACTCAGTCCTAGCAGTCTACTTCTATTTCACAACTTCATCTTTTAGGAATGTTTCACACTGACAGTAAGGAGCAGACTTACTTCTGCAGCCAGAGCTAAGTTTTCCTATTTAGTGGTAAGGGAGTTGCTCTTATCAGGGATTTTTCTTATCAGAATTAACATTTGTTATCTGAATTTTTACATTCCCATTAGCTACAGAAATATCTGTCATAAGTTTATTACAGACTCTTGCATAAATCAGATATCCTGATAGCTCCCCAGGGGCTGCTTCTTCCAGCCTCTACATCCATTACCCAGGTAAAGGGGGCATGGGTAAGCAGAGCATTTGGTAAGAGCTGCCCATACTGCCCACGCACACGGGCAAGGGTGGTCGTGGGGCCGCATTCCCAGTACCATGCACCCATCTCAGCCCCGTGCCAAGGACAGTGATGCTCCACGCAAAGGACACGGGAGTGGCCGAGCCCAATGCCCTCTCTGGAGCAGCAGCCCACCGAAGGGTGTCGTGACCATCCCTTATTCCCTTTGGAAATGGGCAGAGGCACCTCTTAGAGGAAGGCTGAGATTACCCTTTAGCCACACGCCTCCCGGCTTGCTGTCTCAGGAATAATGTCATCCCATTCTTTCATTGCTGTACTGCTGTGTTTTCAGCAACATTTTCTTCTCTTTTTCTGTCATTTTAATTGCTGTTTTAAAGAACTGCATTTGGAAAGAGTGTCTGGTACAAGGTGCACAGGTCAAATAAACACCATGTTTGCTTATCTTTCAGAGTAATAAATTTTAAGCAAAAAATAATTAGCCACAAGCTGGGACAGTTTTCTTTCAGCCTTGGGGACCTTTCAGTGGCAATGAGCTTTCTCTGTCTCCCTCTCATTAACATATTGGTAGATATAGATTAATTAGACAAAAGGACTTACACCACATATGAAAACATTGACCTATATTATAGGTTGGTTCTCTCCGTGTCCTCTGGGGTTTGTTCAAGTCTTGCTGAGTTTGGCTTTGCTGAATGCATTAGAATCCTTTTATATCACATTACTCATTATCTGGAACATAACATTAAAAAATTTTAATCCCCACATCAGCCAAGCTGCCCTTCTCTTCCTATAACATTATGGCATTTACTGATACGTTACAGATGAAGGCTTCATTTAAATAAAGTGCAGCTTGCAAACATTCAACAGGAAGATAAAATGGCATCAACTATGCTGTATTTAGCAACCCCTCTCATTGTTAATCCCCTGGAAATGGCTGGAAGTTCAGCAGCTTCCTGCTCGAGGGGCCAAGCAATAACCAGCACAGCTCTGCTGGGGTCACCCCTCTAAGTCACCCCTCTGCTAAGCTCTGCTGAGCGGCATGGAGAGACCAGAGCCCTCAGCTATGAAACCTCCCTGCAGCCTTTCAGCAGCTTCCAAATGTTTTTGATGAGTCTCCACCTTGCCTCCAGGAAGTCTTTCTCCTGCATCTTCAGCGGTTTGATCATTAAGGAGCTACATCTTCAATGGCTGTTGCATCAGGCACTGCTCCCAAAGCTCCACAGAGCTGCACCATAGGTCAGAAAGGAGGCTTGGACACCTGCTTCCCAGATAACCCACAGCCCCTGTGCTGGCAGGGGATCAGACATCACCCTCTCTGATGGTCTTGCCCGACCGACATTGTCTCGACATCACCCTGTTCAGACTCCCCCAGCTATAGCATTACTCATGCTGGTAATAAATAAGGCTCAGGTCAGCTTCTGCAGTGGATGGAAAACTGTACTCTCTCCCTGCAGGGTCATCTTGTACCCACATACCCATGGAATAAACAGGAGCCCAGAATCTAAAAAATGGCTGGATCTGTAGTGTTTCCATTGCCCCAGGTCTCAGATGTGATCTTCTTTACAGTCAAGTAATAATTCAATGGAAGATGATATTGCACTCTATATCTGAATATAGTTCCTTGATAATAGTGCTCAGCATATGCACACATGCTGAAAACCTGTACTAACTGAAAACAAAGTATAAAATGAATTCTGAAAATCAGCAAATTTGAATATTAAAGGGCTGTTTTCTGAGCATCATGGCATTCCCTGTAAATCACTAATGATAAAATACAAGACTTTATGTTACTAGCAGACACAGATAATAGGAACAGACCCTTTATTAGGATTTTTGAAACAGCACCCTCTGTACATAAAATCATACTGATTTATTTTAATGCATGTTGTAAGTAAATTCTTAACAGATGGATGGAGCACCAGAAGGGTAACACAAGGGAATCAGCAGGTGGACAGAGAAGCCAAGAATGGACTGGCACTGATCAGATTATCAAATCCAAATACCTTGAGACAAGCACAAGCTGCCCACAAAATAGGCTGGCACTGATGAGATAAACAAGCAAAAATAGCATAGAAATGCAGACCTTCTCCAGACCCAGGGATCCTTCCTGGAAACTAAAGCATTGCCACAGAGATTTCCAACAGCCTTTCCCCATGTGCCCAAGGCTGACAAGGCCGCAAGATAGGAGACATAGTGCTGTTGATTCGCAGGACTTGTGGCAGGAATTAGTTCTCTCACACGTAGGCACAAACACATGACAAGTCTCTTTCACTATTCTATACACAAAACTAGATGTGGTTTGAGAGCTCCCCATTGCTAATGTGTCCTTATAAATACTCTTGACAGAACAAACCAAAACTGAATTATCAGACTGTCATTCAGTTCTTACTCCTAGTAATTTTTCCCAAGGGAAAAAAAAATTTGCTTTTTAGAACAATTACAATGCTTGATCTTAATGACCAGATATGCCTTTTTCCTGTCCTGCTTTCCGATGTTACATGTACTGTTTCACCCTTGTAATGACTTCTCTGGCTGGCTGCGCCTGTCATGCAGCTCTTACCTTGGTCCAGCTTTCACTGCATAAGTGGGGCTTCATCACAGTCCTCACCAGTATCACCACAGGAAGGTATTTGCACTTTGATCTGAAGGGCTGGCCAAGACTCAGTCCCTTGAGCTCTTTCTCCTGAGAGCTGAACAATTTGAAGTATATTCCTGACCCACAGCCTCCACTCAGAACAACCAACTTTAGTATCTTTAGATAAAAAACTTCCATATACATGTTGTGCCACAATTCGTAACAGGTCTCTTGACCAATTTTAATGCTTTACCATCCCATTTCCTACTGAAAAAAAAATAAATAAATAACATTAAAAAAATCTCTCTCTCTCTTTTTTTTTTTTTAAAAAAAAAAGAGGGAATTCTAACTGTGGCTCCAAACCAGCAGAGCTCTCACCTACACCCTTAGCTCACATCATATACGCTGGCCCATTGGACCAGAAAATTCACAATGTTAAGTGCTCAAAACAAGGAGATTCAAAACTTGCAGAAGAAATCAACCATTTTTGGTCTCTTTTCCACTCTAATGATTGTAGGTGTTGATACAACAATTACAAAGAAACTTTTTGATAAGAACTTGTAATATATATGTCAGTAGTACCTTTTAGCAAGATATAACCTGAGGGTCAATCAATGTGTGCCATTCCACTTGTTACTTTGCATTTTTATACATATCTCTTGACAAGTATTTTTATATCAGAAAAGACTGTTTATGATGTTTGGGAGAAAAAGAGCTTTAAGTCGCTAAACCAAAATCCTAACTATAACTGAAGATTTAGTTTAATTCTCTTATCCTTGAAAGTAATTATTTACTCAAAACACATTTACAAAGGTGATCTATTATATCTGTGTTACACATCTGCAAAAAGTCAAGGAGTTATGCTTGTCAAAAGAGATGTAAGAGCCTAACATACTAAAATGCAACTGAAACAGCTTTTTGCTATCTTATAAACATTGCCTGGATTAAATCTTGCCTTGTCCCTTGCCGTTCTGAGAGCATTTGCACGTGATTTAATAACATCTAGATGGGATTACTGTAATTCCTTGTTTGCAACTCCACCAGCATCACCATTACAGAATCTGCATTTTGTGCTCAACACCACAGCTTGAACCACCCAAAAGCAGGTCTGTCACAAGGTTTTGATACCAGTCCCTCCTCTTGCCACAACACAACATACCTGTCAAGTGTTCAAGACCCAAAGAGACTTGAGAATAGATTACTGAAGTGAATTTTTAGCTACACACTAAGTTCATTAAGGTCTCATCTTGTAGTCCAATGAGAACCATTAAATTCAAGTGAAGTCAGCCAGAGACAGAAGCGAATCTCAGAAGCCCAAGTAACATGGAAGGGGATTCTTCTTTCACAGCCAGCCTCACAGAAAGCTCTGGCTCTTTTCCCAAGCTTTCTTTTAAGCCCTTGCTTAAATTTAGCAGCCCGGCATGTTGCAGGTAATGGAATGGAGCCTGCGCATAGATCTGCAGGCACCATGCCTGCAGTGCTCGTGTCTTAAGGACTGCAGGAGCAGGGTGACTATTCAAAACCAAACATCGGAGAACCAATGAAAATATCGTGACCAAAGTCTACAGGCCGAAACAAGGACAAGGCAAGCTTTTTCATCAAACCAAAATCCCTCCCAAGTAGCTTGTTGCCTAGACAAAACAAGATACTGCTCCAGTGTTTGACCTTACCCCTTCTTACGCACTGGAGCAGTTACGCTAAGTGTGCACCGCTGGTTTGCTGGACCAACCCTTCTCAGCCTGAACTCTCAATGCCTCCATGGCCTTGTGGTCAGATAATATGCAAGTAAAATATCTCCCTCAGCCAGGGCTCATGAACAGTGACAGAAAATAGCATTCAGCTTGTGTGAAGCACAGAGGAAGCTAGAGAGCACAAAGTAAAAAGTTAATCAGTTGTGCTAGAAAAGATGCCAAGAGAAAAGTTCATCCTTGCACATATGCTGGACTTGCAGTGAAGCAGGGAACACTTACAGGAGGGCTGGAATATGCATCTTTGGAATGACAAGTCTGCCGCTCCTCCCAGCCCCAGAGATGTATCTGCTGGGAATACAGCCAGGGATGCCATTTGTGGATTATAGCTAAATGTTAAATAGCTAATAATGGACATCCTGGGGAACCCCCCGCTCCCTCCCCCCCGCCCCCAAAAAAGAAGAAACCTCTGTAACCACCGTTACAAAGTGCCCAAAAATCAGCATGAAAGCAATTTCCACATATGTGCTGTCACTGTACTCCTGTACATTTTGCAACAGAGCATTTAAAAGGTCAAATAAAAAGACTTTGTTTGCAATGTAAAAGTCAATGACTTGAAAACATGTTACACAAGTAATCTGCAGGCACCAAGCGGTACCTCCTTCGAGCTGCCTTGCCATGCTGATTGCAATGCAATTTACACAGCTGGGCAGGCCGACAGGTGGCCAAAGCATGCCAGGCAGGTGGCTGCCTGTTAGAGAGTGAAGGATTATGCAAGAGAGAACATTTCCCAGGGAATGAGATTTCATCAGCTATTAACACTGGCAACTGCCAATAGCGGGTGACTGTAAGTACAGGGGGCCATAAATACGGGTTTCACTGTAATGCAGGACACTCACAATAACCATCTAATCATGACAACTGTCTCCTGCATAAGGAAAGCCAGAAGCTGCCCCTTCATCCCAGAACTTTAAAATTCCCTCTGGTGGGTAGAAGTGGAATATCTAAAAACATCTGCAGATGCATGATGAATGCAACCTGCAGAGAAGTGCGCAGTTGAGTTTTACTGCTGCTAACCCAGCACCTCAGCTGCATCTTGGGGAAGCATCTGGATTAGGTGGAAATCCAGAGCTTTGACTGTGAGGGCCATTTGAATTTGTCTTCCCTATTTCTGTGTGTACCTACCAAGATAGCCATTTGGCTAGCTAAAGCAGCATTTTACAGATACCAAAGGAATTATTATCCCCAGTTACTTCAGGCTTGCAGCATGCCTGTGATTAGGGAGAATAAGAACAGATGGAAGAGAGAAGTTAAGTAAACTGGCCAAGGTTATATACAAGCCATGAGTGGCAGACTCTTCTTTCTGGCCTCTTGGCTGCTCACATTTCTCATATCATACCTATGTGATATGGAGGATTTAAATGCTACACCAAAATCTGGACCAGATAAATATACCTGCTTGCTTAGTCACTATCAAAAAATGTTTGTCAGTTTCCTCTTTTAGCAGATTCAGACAATATCTTAGCATAACTTACCAACTTATGACAAAGATTTAATGTTATATGTGTACAAACGAGACCAGTAACATAAAATAAAGGCTAACAAGCCACCTGCTTCATGACACAAACTTTCATAAATGTCATAAAATTTTATGCTGTCATAAAACAGTGCAATGGAAAAAAACTTCCATTATTTCACTGCAAGGGGCAAAAGCCTTTATGGTGCTTGCCAGGACTTGTTCAGCAAAACACAAAAATAAGCACACAGAAACATATTGAGAAGAAGGACAAGGTAATAAAATTCCCCAGAAAGAAGGCTGATAATTGATGCATACCAGCATGTCTTTGCATGATGGTGCTCTATATCACAGTTTTTGATTGCAAGATTTCTAGCACACAGACTGTGTCATCCTCCCTCCTAGAAATGACGCACATTTTTACCAAGAAATTTATCCTAGACTGAGCAAGTGTCATGAAACACACCTGTAAGGATAAGAAAACAACACTAACGCATTAGTTTTGCAGGTAGAGAGACTGAAGCAAAGTTGTGGAACAGTGAGGAGGGAAATCCAGTCAATGGCCCGCTTCATCCCAGTAATTATTTCTTAGTGTCACTGTATTAAAATATACTTCATTTAAATAAGGGAACATGATGTATTGGCACAAGCACAATCCAGATTACTTGCCTCCTTTTCTCTCCACCAGTATTCACATTGCTGTGCACATGGACAGCTCCCGAAAAACAAAAAGCAAGAGAACAACACTGCAAGATACCAAAATATTAGTGCTTTGTCCCTATGCTCTGTATTGTTTGGAAATTATTGGGATTTGGAAATTTTCTGTTCAAACTTTTCTGTTCACAATGTCATTTATATCAACACTGGGAAACATGGAAAGTCTGAAAAAATTAGGCTGAATAAAAAAATTAAACAAAATTCATTAATGTAAAGTATCCTGTTTTGAGTGTATACATTCACAGGAAGACATCAATCTTTCAACCCACATTATCCTGGAACTTTATTTCATGTTTGTCTCAACTATTTCATTCTCACTCTTTCAGAAAAAGAAAAAAAATGAAAAAGAAACGTTGGCATTCAGAATTCCTTACTGAGTAGAAAATTGAGATGAAAATTTTTTCCTGCTGACAGGGTGCTTAGCACTTTGCTGCACCCCAGCAGTGCTGTGGCCCTGGCACCTTTCATGGTCCGTGGCCAGCACAGCTGCACCAGTGCATGGCTGTTGGCACCACTAAGCTCTCTTTGGTTCATCAGTTTTCTGTCAAATCGGAGATATTCAGATAAATATTTACAGTCAGTGTTGTATGAACTTCCCTTTCATCAACACTATAAAACGTAAAACGTGACCAGCTCTCAGTTAGGACTCAGTTCATTTTAAAATTTCTCTCTGAATGAGAGAAGAAGAAAAGCTGCTTTGCAGGCTGGTCATTCAGGCATCTGCAATGGGAAAGGGCTGCCCAGGATAATCACCAGACCATCCACCAAGGCTGAATCCCCAGCCGGTCAGGGAGGCAAGGCAGGTATTTCTGGACAGCACATCTCATGCAGCCTCAGGCCACAAAGCTTCACTGTCGTGAGCATGAAGTCTGTCAACACCAAATACTGGGCTGGTGTAGGCTAAGGAGAGAGATCCCATCTCTGATTTGAAAGCAAAATGTGTTTTTGTGGAAGGCGCTTCTTATGATGTAAGTGATGTCTTTGTGGGACCTTCTAAGCTGTTTGCAAACATTACAGACCATCCCAGACAGAATAGATTAATGGGGTGACACAAACAACAACATTAGGGAACGCAGAACAAATGCAACAGCCATGGAGTTACACTATTTACCCTACTAATCTAAGCAGTAGGTGGTATATACATATGTTATTGGTATCAAAAAATGAAAGATTGTATACAAACCAGTTAACCAAAACACTGTGTGTTATATACCCTATGAGTCATACTTGTTAACATGAGGTTTTTACTGCATCATGTTTGCTACTGCAAATTTCTTGACTAGACATGTATCAAGAAACAAACAAAAAATCAGCTTGTCAGTGTCAACTTTTTACTTTAATTCTCATTCAGGGATCTGCTGCCATTTGTTTCCTGAGGTTCACAGGGTCATCAAAACTAGTTTCCAGAGTGAATTACTGAAGGAGGGCCAAGGAAATTTCTGCCCTACCCACTAGGCAGGTGAGCAGCATCACATGTTTCAAAGTGCTTTTGTGTGCTTTGTAGTTTAAGAGCACATGCATGAAATATTTGGCAGCTTTCCACACACCCAAGCAGGGAAACAACTGTGCTGTGTGTCAGATATTACATATTATTTAAATCCCAGCTCCCAGGATCCAGCATCCTGTATCAGCAATAATGACTAAAACTATTGAAAGTCATTAAAGAACTTACTAATCAGACTCCTAATTGAGGATATCTGCTTCCCATTACACAGAGACAAATTAAGCGGGTTAAAACAGTTCCCAGAAAACATCTGCTGAAGCAAGTCAAAACTAATGACAAATAAAATTGTGTTCCCTTTGTGGTTGATTTTTCTCCCATCTGTACCCACAAACACGCTATCATTACTCGTCGGTCCAAAACAACTTTGAAGTACATTCCCATCCTCTCACATCTTTCCAATAGCCCTTTAATCAAAGGTGAACGTAAACTGAAATATTCTCTTCCACACTTAAACATGTTCACTTGTCCACTTGCAGAGGGCAAAATACCATCTATGCCTGGTAGCACAGCTCGGCATGCTGTGCCTGCATCTGCATTCCTGCCCAGGCAGTCTGCAGAGCAGCACACCAGTGCTGAGCACGTCTTACTGTGTCAGAGCCAGACACTTCAAGGTGTGGAGCTTAAAAAATGCAGGGGCAGGGGTAGTGAACTGCATCCTAGAGGCACTGTTGCTGTGCTCCTTTTTTCCAGGTGACTTGCCACTCCACCCCAAGCAGTGCAGATGACGTGACACGCTGCAGATGGCTCAGCAGGCACTCAGGCAGCAGGCGTTCTGCTCGCAGCTCAGGCAGGATCTAGTAGCACAGGTGTTGGATTTTGCACTTGCCAGCTAGCTGGTTGCAGCCAATATTTGTGTGCGTGTGTGTTTTTGTTTGTGTTTTTTTTTTTTTTTTTTAAGGAAAGTAGTAAAATCCCAATACCAGACCCACTAAGAAAGTGCTAGTAACCATCCACATTGCCTGCTCAAATGCTAATTGGTACATTGGAGATATAGATGTAGTACACCATCTGGGCAGATCTCCAGAGTCATTCTCAAGAAAGGTATGTTCAGCACTGCATGTACCAGGCGGGCTCTTCCTCCTCTCAGCACTACCAGCACCATTCAATATAGCACACAGCATGCTCCGCTTATTGGCTGGTGCCCGAGTAGGTAACCATGATCTTTATTTCCCCCAGAGGCAGCTATCTCCAGACGTCAGTAAATTAGAGAGCCTCCTTGACACTGACAGACAAGTTGTCATGGAGCTATTTTTCTCTTTAACAGAGCTGCAGAGAGCTGTGCCTGCGTATCCCATTCATGATAAATGGCCTGAGGTATTCATTTGCTCACTTGCTTATTACATTGCCCACTAATATCTTTGCTCCAAGTACTCACATCGCTGTGGCTGTATAGAGCCTGTTTCCTACATTCCCCATGGATGGCAGCTGTTCTGACAGTACAAAATTTAAAAGGACACCAAAATCAAAGTCCTTCTACAACAGTTTCTTGGTCTAGCAGGTAGCTACACAAATAACATTTCCCAGCCCAGCAGGACCTTCTCCAGACCTCACCAGGCATGTGACAGCTTCCTTATTCACATGGGGCTCTCACACTTCTGCCGCTGCATCCCTACCGTGTTTCCCAGCTCTGAAGACATTATGCAGAGCTGGCCCCGTCTGAAAAGCCATGATGAGATAAACTATCCACTTGGGAGTTTACATTTGTCATCTGACATGGTAATACTTAAAAGCCAGACTGTTGACAGGCTTGAGGCATAAATACATGCCCATAGCCACTCTGATTTTCAAATTACCTAGATACTCAGCTTCTCAGAATGGTTAAGAGGTTGGAAAGGAGCTCTGGATGTCACCTGGCCAACCCCTGCTCAAGCAGGACCACCCAGGTTGCCCAGAACCATGTCCAGGCAGCTTTTGAGGATCACTAAGGAGAGACTCCAGCACCTCTCTGAGCAATCTGTGCCAGCAGCCCATCACCTGCACAGCACAGCAGTACTTCCTGATGTTCAGATGGACCCTCTTGCGCTCCGCTTTGTGCCCATTGCCTATTGCCCTGGCACTGGGCACCACTGAAAACAACATGGCCCATCCTCTTTGCACCTTCCGTTCAGGCATTTATGTGTATTGATGAGATGTCCCCAGATCCTCCTCCAGGCTGACAGTCCTATCTCTCTCAGGCTCTCCTCATAAGACAGGGAAGAGAGAGCTTAAAAGAAAGGGAAGAGTCTAAATTTAAGTTGATGAAAATACTATATTAATAAGAATTGAGTATATTTCCAGAACAATTAAGCTTTGAGAAAATCCTAGTAAGCATCTAGCTGCATCTTTAGAAGCCTAGAATCTTTTAAATAATGTCTTCCAGTGACCAGAAATTTCTGCTTTCAATCAACACACCCATACACAAACTCAGATAAAATTCCACGGAAGATGGTCAGGGAAAGTTTCATTCAAACTTTAGTTGCTTCAGTGAAAGCACGCAAATGAACATGAAAGGTCACTAACAGGTCCTGGCTGCCAGCCCAGTCTGGTTTTGGAGCAGTGAACGTGTGTAGTCCAGGCACAGTGCACAGAGCATCTCACAGATGTCAACCAGAGCTCCCCTCTGCTAACTGAGATGCATTTATTGTACATGCAGACTCACAAATTTGGAATCGTAGGGATGGTTATTTTCTGAAACAAAGTCATTTGAATCCCCCATCTATTACAGAATTTTTGCATTTACATTTTATTAAGTTTTCACCTCCTTTTCATATTTTACATGTGCAGATAGATTTGACACGTGCTATCAAATGCTTTTGTGAATGTAGGGATTTTTTTCTTTTCTAATAAGAAAGCTGTTCTATGAAATCTAATGCATGCATTGTCTGTCCTCCAGCTTTATCAGTGTCAAATTTCCAAGCAAGAGCCATCAGGAAGCTTTCGACCATATACTTTCAAGACAGCTGTTACATATGAAAAATAAAATAAAATAAAAAATGCCCCAAGACCAGCAGGGAGAGTTTTCAAGTATCAGTAGTACCTAGCTGATTAGTACAGAGGTGAGACAGAGCAGGAGCCTAAATCATGAACTTCAGCTGTGCAGCAGAACCAAAGCAAAGCAGAGGACAGCAGTCCTGGTAAGCGCAAACTCAGAGCATCATTTCATTGCACGTCCTTGAATAACTCAGCAGAAGAGATGCTAGTTATACTGGCGCGGCACAGACCCATCCCAGTGATCCTGCTTGAACAATGGATTTCACATTGGAGGCCTCCCAACGAAAGCACCTTGACATCTGAACCTAGGAATTTTTGTTTTCAGTTGTCTTACCTCAGCAAACATGGCAATTTACAGAGGCTGAGAGGATTTGCAAAAGCAACTCAAATCTTACAAAACGGACTAAGCAGTCCATATTAGAAAAATCCTAGGCAACCTTGCATAAAAGCACCTTCACAGTGTCACTCAAATTACATTGAGCTGAGCTCATGCATTTAGATCCTGAGAGAACAGGCAGAGGAAAGTTCCTGGGGAATCTTTATTTTATTTACAGATATATCAGTGCTCTGGAGAGTTTACTCAAAATCCACTATTGACATTCAGATTATGATTAGTGAAAAGGAGACCAAGACCTGCATGACTGCTACAGAAGTGCTCTGACCACACAGCATAAGACTCAATATATGTAAAGAATGGTGTTTTGGAGGTATTGCATGATCCTACTACACAAACAGGGTTCAAGAAAATGAAAACAATTTTTTATTTTCTTTCGATCTACTGCTAACACACTACTAGACTGATTCATGTTGCTGGTTGTGTCTATCTCTGCCCCTCCTCCTATATCTTTCATGTGCAAGGAGGTGTTTTACCTCACCTTCAACGCATTTCAGAGACATCACAGCTTTTTCTGCACATCAGACACACAATGTCCTAAAGCAAGAAGCTGATAGGGCGTATAAAACAGGTCAAATAGCAACACAAAAATGCTTAAGTAGCAGAAAATCCTTAGTTAAAGTCACTGTCTTGTTATACTCTCCTAGTCTTGAGATTTTTGTATTATATTTATAGAATATTGGATGAAAGATATTATCAGGAAAAGAGGTGAGGAAAAGGGGAATAATGTCAGAAGAAAAAAAAAAAAGCAGATAAGTTATCACAAATCTTAGCAAGTTACAGATTTCAAAGCTAAATTTGATTTAAATTCTCCTGTTCGCCAGACTCACAGATCCCAGAATCTAGTAATTGGCCAGTGAGCTTTTAGAGAGTTGTGCTGAGCTGGCAGTTCTCATAGTAGTCCACTCCTAAACCAACACCTTAAAAGCGTTCTCCTCTTGTCTGCATCATCATCCGCTACAGCAGGGACACTGAAAATGTTTTTCAGAAGGAAGCTGCTTCACAGCCCTCTTGTTGGAGACTGTCTATACTCAACACAGACATCTTTAGATGTGATAAACACTTCTGTACTAGCAGGGACTACACAAAAAAACTTTTTATTTTTTTTCTAATTCTGCTCCATCTTTCACCACATGCAGCTATAAGCACATGACTGGACCTAATATCTCATATGAGCTCACAAGAAGTAGAAAGATATGCATAAACATTTGATGAAGCTTTCTGGGGAAAAAGGTTGAAAAAAAAAATGTTCCAATTTCATCCAACACATTTTTCAGCTTTCACTTTGAAAATGTATGAGATCCCAATAGACCAATTCTGCTCCAGCACAACACAGAGGTCATCACACCTACCACAGAACAGTAACACGGGGTTTGACTCCCTGTGACCATCTCCTTGGAATGAAATGGGCAGTCATGATGTATCTATATCCACTACTTCTGATGGTTAAAAAAAAGTTAATTAGAACTTCTGAAACAATGAGACATCCAATTTTTCAAATATGATTCATCCTGTGTCTGAACTAGCCTCCTGAGGGTCATTTTCATAGTAAATTAATCTCTCTAATGTCAGACTTAAATTATCAGCAGTGACACACATGACCATGGTGTCAGCAGCAGCAATGGCCTTGCAGCAGATAGGTGTGTTAGTGAAACTGATGATACTGAGTCTGACAATATAAAAAATTAGCTTAAAATTAAAATAACTCTGATGACATCAAATGCAACAGAGACTCATTCAGACCCTGAATGTGTATGCCTCTAGCTGTAAGCTCTCTTTTTCCCATCTGGAAATGATGGGACTAACACTACTAGCCTTATTTGTACAGTGATTTGAAAAGTACTGTTGAAGAGTGCTATACAAATAGATAAAAGACAAATATTCCTGCTGCTCCTAGCCAGTGGAGCAACAAGAGTAGCAATGGCTATTGCTACTACTTTCTGGGGAGGGAGCAGACGTATGGGAAACCAACTAGCCCATATACCCCTGTTGGATGTGCACTCATCATATTGTCTTCTAGTCACCCAGCCATGGAGGACATAGGCCTTGAAACTGCTAAAATTAAATAGGATTTTCTTTCTGGGTTGATGCTAAGCACTGTGTATTACAGCAGAAGCTCCTAAGTTGTGTTCAGCTGTGAAATTCTAAGAGGTCACAATACGTATTGCCAGCTAGGTAAATATAATCTAAGTAAAATGTAGCAATTAAGTATTCTAACTATTCATCAGTCCAGCCTCTGCCTCAGAGACTACAGTTTTCTTTTATATAGTTTTAAGTCATGAGCTAATACATCGCAGAAATAATTTTGTCCACTGCCTGTTTGCAAGCAAGTCAGATAATGTTTCATATTTTTGTTGGCAACAAGATAAACATTTGAAATGAGTTCTAGCAAATATACTGTGGAATCTAAACCCTCATTTCATTTGCCATCAAAATTCTACAACACTTGACCAAAATTTTCTTCTCTTGGCAAGCACTCTTGCCAAGAAATTCATTAGCCAGAAACTGCAAAAAGGGAAGAAAAAATCATTATAAGCACAGGCAGAGTAAATTCATTTGCTGATTAACACAGGTGTTGCTTTCATTTTTCTTTTACAGTCTCAGTTATCATTGTCCATATACAGGACGTGGTAACTATTTAACCACATAACCTTTAGTGTCACTTATAAACTGGACTTAAATTGTGGCCAGGTTCCATATTGATTAAGCCTGGTATGGCACTTTGCTGAAGAATGCAATTGTAACTCTCATTAAAAAATACTATTTAAAAATAAGAGGCATGACTTTTTTCTTATGTATTTCCCATGTGACTGGTTGGGTTTCTCTGTTCTCCCTGGTACCTGTCATTTCCCACATGCACTCTCCCATGACATGCCTGGGCCCTCTCTGCAGCCGCTGCAGAGATGAGCCCTTTCCCAGGGCAGCTCAGCATGCCTCCAAGCTTCCATTTTAACTGCTCAGGAGTCACCCATCCTCCCATACAGCACACACAGAGCTGCAGTCCCACTCCAGGCACCTGCATTGTGTCCCTGGAAGGAGTAAAGACACCATTCAGTTTGTAAGCATGGCAGTACAAACCTCACAGGTGCATTAGTAGATGAGGACATTGATGAGTTTGAGACTACAGGATCTGACAGGTTACCCTGTGATGGGTGTTTGTGTAACACGAGCCCCTGGTGCAACTGGTGATAACTTGTCTGCATTGGAAGAATGCACCCTCTTCCAGAAAACACAGTCTGAACAGTCAATGCCATAAAGGAGGGAACATATCCACCATAGTTCCACACAGAGAAATACTTTTGAGAGCTATATTAAGCAGTGGAAACAGCTTCATGGCAGCAAATGCCCTGCAGACAAAACAAGGGCAACACTTCCACAGGTAAATGTGCTCATCCTCAAGAAGGCACTAAGAAAAAGTTAATCTAAATTAACAACAGCTGTGAATCTAAAGCAGATTACTTAAACCTCATTATAACTTTGTGTGGACAACATTATTCAGAAGTAAAATTCCCCTGATTGCATTGAATTTAATTCTTTAACAAATTATTATTGCAAACTGTCAGCTTTCAACCTTCTTTTGAGCGTGGACACGTAGAATAGGCCGGAGGGGGACGCTGCAAACCACCATGCGGCTGCGGACATGCAGCTTCTCAGGTTTGGCGTGCAAGCAAACCCCAGGACTCCCTGAACCTGAAACAGGGACTGAAAAAGTGGAGGGAAAGCCACATTAATTCTGCCCAGGAAAGCTTATGCATTAAGTAATCTATGCTAAGTGTTAATTTGGACAATTTTTCCTCAGTACGCACCCAGACAAATGGCTGGTAACACAACGTTATCAGTTTTCTTTGAAAAGCCAACCAAGGCCTATAGACAAATATTTTGTAAACTTCAGAAAAGCTTTGCAATTTACACTGTTATTTAAAAAAACCCTCCCAGACATGCAATTTAATGCTACATTCATAAATCTGATGTACAATTAAGAGGCACGTTTAAACACTGTGGATTAAAAGTCAATACACAAAGTATAGCACTGATAAGTCATTCTGCCTTAGCCATATTGTGCATCATTTTGGTACGAAAAAAACACATACCATCTCTGCTGCTATTATTGCCACAGTTACGCTAACAATTTAAAGAATAATTTAAATTCTGGAAGTTGATTGAGTCACAGAAGAATTCTGGGTGATCACACAGAGATAAAATGAGCTGTAATCCCGGCTGGAGAGAATTAACTTTCTTAATGCCCCGATAGCTCCAGAACAGATGTCAGACACAGACACAGATTTCTAGGTTGGAAGAGACCTCAAGATCATCGAGTCCAACCTCCGACCTAACACTAAGTACTCCACTAAACCATATCGCTAAGCTCTACATCTAAACGTCTTTTAAAGACCTCCAGGGATGGTGACTCCACCACCTCCCTGGGCAGCCCGTTCCAATGCTTAATAACCCTTTCGGTAAAGAAGTACTTCCTAACATCCAGCCTAAAACTCCCCTGTCGCAACTTTCGCCCATTCCCCCTCGTCCTGTCACCAGGCACGTGGGAAAACAGACCAACCCCCACCTCACTACAGCCTCCTTTAAGGTTAACTGTAGAGAGCAATAAGGTCGCCCCTGAGCCTCCTCTTCTCCAGGCTGAACAAGCCCAGCTCCCTCAGCCGCTCCTCGTAAGACTTGTTCTCCAGACCCCTCACCAGCTTGGTCGCCCTTCTCTGGACTCACTCGAGCACGTCCATGTCCTTCCTGTAGCGAGGGGCCCAAAACTGAACACAGTACTCAAGGTGCGGCCTCACCAGAGCCGAGTACAGGGGGACAATCACTTCCCTAGACCTGCTGGCCACACTGCTTCTTATACAGGCCAGGATGCTGTTGGCCTTCTTGGCCACCTGAGCACACTGCTGGCTCATATTCAGCCGACTATCAACCAATACTCCCAGGTCCTTCTCGGCCAGGCAGCTTTCCAACCACTCATCTCCCAGCCTGTAGCTCTGCTTGGGGTTGTTGCACCCCAGGTGCAGGACCCGGCACTTGGCCTTGTTGAACTTCATACAGTTGACCTCAGCCCATCGCTCCAGCCTATCCAGATCCTCCTGCAGAGCCTTCCTGCCCTCGAGCAGATTGACACGCACTTAGCTTGGTGTCATCTGCAAACTTACTGAGGGTGCACTGGACGCCCTCATCCAGATCATCGATAAAGATATTAAAGAGGACCGGCCCCAGTACCGAGCCCTGGGGGACACCACTTGTGACCAGCCTCCAACCAGATTTGACTCCATTCACCACTACTCTCTGGGCCCGGCTATCCAGCCAGTTTCTAACCCAGCGAAGCGTACGCCAGTCCAAGCCCCGAGCAGCCAGTTTCTTGAGGAGAATGTTGTGGGGAACGGTGTCAAAAGCCTTACTGAGGTCAAGGTAAACCACATCCAAAACCACATCCATGTCCCAAACAGTCTATCCCAGAACATCAGGCAGACACGAGTGCTGCTCAGGCCCTTTCCCACCAGTGGCCAATTTGCCCATGGCGTGGGGAAGGGCCTGGTTTGGTGCTGCCCCCAGCCCTCCCTGGCCCCTCTCCTCACACCCGTGGCTGCCATCCTGACTGGTCTGGGCCCACAGCTCCTCTCCCTGCTGGCCCCACATCCCAGCTTCTCAGCCTCCCCTCCCACAGGGCACCCAGGGCCTGCCCACCCATGAGCGGCAGCCTTGACCAGGGGCGATTCACCTGAAGCAGCCCCACACACAGCACTCCGCTGTCCCTTCCCTAGCTGTGCAAGCCGTGCAGGCATGCTGCCCTGTGTTTGTGTTCAGCCCTTCACGGAGAAAGTTTCAAGCCCCAGGTGTTTACCACTCCTGAAACAAACACACAAAATGAAACCCAGGGACCATCCTTGCAACCACCATCATTGGATAATTACAAAACAAACTAGGCAACAAAATAAATGAAGTTGGTAATTTATTATTGTTTTATTGCTTCATAAGTGTGCTGAAGAATGTAAATTGGGTGCTGTATTAAAAGTGACAGAAGTGCATTGAATCCCGAACTGAGAGCGTGATTTTACCAAGTTGTTTGTGCTCTTCAGCATCTAAAGACAGTGACGGGGAGGGTGGAAGCAGCAACGCAGAGGTGCCAGGAGCTGGTGTGCATAACCAGATAACACACAGGACGTAACTCGAGCATGCGAGCTATTAGACCTACTCTGAGAAACATCACCAGCAGAACACTTGATGAGGCTGAGGAACGGGTGGCTCAGCTCTTGAAAAGCATCAGAAGAAATAGGCATATGGACAAAAACATGACCACTGGCAGGGCGCAGGACATGAGGAGAGTGATGGTGACCAAGAAGACCAGGGAGCCTGGAGAGTGACACTAGGGAGCTGTCCGTCAGAAACAGCAAGAACCGATGCTCCAGGCACTTCTTGTTTAGTAAGGCTTGTTCCTCCTGAAGGGTTTACTTCAGGGTGATCTTGCATTATAAGGCAGGATTACCCTGGCTGCCTGAATTCTGCCAAGTACAAAGCACAGTTTATGAATTATTGAACTCTTCATTTTCTATGCGCACTCTGGGAAATGGCAAGGCTGCATGTTAACAGGACAACCTGCCGATTATTCAATTTTTATGTGCTTTATTAACATGGCATATCAAGTATACACACAACAACAGCACAGTAAAAAAAAAATGTTTGCTTTAGACTCAAGTATTATGCAAAGCAAATAAATTATTACAAAAAGGGTTCCCCCCAATTTGTTAAGCAGGTTCAATTATCGTGCCACTTAACCTGACTATTTTAATGTTCATCTCCTTCTTACTCCATGTGAAAGCTTTATTACCAGCAGTATAATCATTTAAAAAATAAGCTAAAGCCTTAGAACGCTGAAGAGTTTGGGTTTTAGAGCTTAACTCAAGGTGCATAGCAAGAATTAATGAATCAGAAGAAAGTTGGCACGTGCTGTGCCTGCTGTTGAATACATCTCTGATATCGTTGCAGGGAACAGAGAAAACAATCCCTCGTTGTAATTAAAGGCAAAAGTATGAATGTAGCTCCTCTGATGCCAGCATGAAACAAAGGTTCAGCAGTTACCTGTGTTCCTTATCACCAGGCAGACAAATTAATAAGATATTACATTTGTTTGTTTGTATTTGCCTCTATCAATCATACATATCTGCATGGGTAGTAGAAAATATGACCAAATCTAATATCTGTCCAGATCAAACAATTTTTTACACACTCTTTGAGTTACTTACTCAGCAAGAAGATAGACTGTGTTAAAGTCAAGTACTTCAACTAAACTGCAGCAAAGTGGGGTTCATATACAATACCACATAGCAGGCTTCATTGCCTGCACTTCATAAGCTGCTTCTAGGTGACTGTTCAGACTGACCAACTAGTGTTTTTTTATTATCTATTTGATAATGAAACAAATCAAATATGAAAAGCTCTTTGCTAAGACTAGTTTGGAATGACCACTACATTGTGTTCTACATAAAGCAACTTCATGAAAGATCTTCATGAAACCTACGAAAGTAGAATCAAAATGTAAATACAACTTCGTGACTTCCTTGCTGTTTGATTCTCTTATAGACCTGATTCTTCCAAACATTTAAACAGGTCTGTAGTGAAGTGCATTCAAAGAAAATAATCATGTAATCATTTAAGTTAGAAAAGACCTTCAAGATCATCAAGTCCAACCATCAACCTCTCCTACCGAGTTCCATAACTAAACCATGCTCCTTAGTGCCATGTCCATGCATTTCTTAAATGCCTAAACAATAAAAAAAAAAAAACCTTAAAAGACTAAATCCCAATTCCATCAGCCACTCCTCATAACACATATTTTCTAGTTCTTTCACCAGCATAGGTGCTCTTCTCACACATTCGAGCAATTCAACATCCTTCCTTCCATGAGGGGGCCAAAAACAAACAGTATTTGAGGCGTGGTCTCAGCAGTGCCACATAGAAATGATCAATCACTTCCCTAGCCTTGCTGGACACACTATTCCTGAGGCAGGCCAGAATGGCATTGGCCTTCTTGGCCGCCTGGGCACCCTGCTGTCCCATGTTCAGACAGCTGTCAACCAGCACACCCAGCAGCCACTCTTCCCCAAGTTGATGCTACTGCATGGGGTTGTTATGACCCTTATGACCCAAGTGCAGAACCCAGCACTTACCTTTGTTGAATGTCATGCGATTGGACTTGGCCATTGATCCAGCCTATCCAGATCCCTCTGCAAAGCCTTCCTACCCAGATTGACAGTCCCAGGTAACTTGGTATCGTTTGCAGTCTTACTGAGGGTACACTTGATCCCTTCATGCAGATCATCAATAAAAATGTTAAATAAAGCTGGCCCCAGTACTATAAGCCCTGGGGGACACTACTGGTGACCAGTCACCAACTGGATTAACTCTGTTCACTGACTTTTTGAGCTCAGCCATCTAGCCAGTTCTTCACCCAGCGAACTGTACGTTTGTCCAAATCATGAGCAGCCAGTTTCTCCAAGAGAATACTGGGGGAAATCAGGAAGGTACTGAAGGACAGAACTAATTTTCAACATGTAGACACTGTTGACATACATGGGATTACTTGTGTACATGTTAATCGTGCCAGTAGGAATCCTGATGAATCAGTCAATATACTGTGAATCCCAGCTGCACAAATCAGGTATGTGCCAAGAATGCTTCTGAAAAAAGACGTTTTAGCATCTGTTTAATTCTAATGAGGTACTGCAAGCTTTGTTGAAATAAGACCTATGTAAGACAGATGCAAACTTTTTTAAATTTGAAAGGAAAATGTACTTAACAAAATATATAAAGATGGTATCAGGAGTTAGTAAAACTATTCTTATAAAATACAACTATTCAGTATACTTATTCAATCATATTCTTTGTCATTTATCTGTCTTTACATATGTAGAAGAGAAAGATCTACTTCTATATGTTAGATGCTTAGCTTTTTGGAAGAGTAGCATAATAACTGAATTGATAAGTAATGAAAGCACTAACTGTCATGTAAAGATTATGACTCTGGTGCTTGGTGGTGCAATTAAATTTAATGTTTGTTTCTCTGTCTCTGTGAATAACGATAAGATTTCCCTTGTGACTATCTAGGCAGCTGACTGATAACATTAGGACAACTGCTCTGGTTAGCCAGTGCAATTCGTTACTAACCATGTCATTAAAACTAAGTTCTGCAATTACCCTAAGTGACCATAAGTGGTAAGCAAGAAGACAGTATTTAAGTCTAATTACCTATACAATATACCTGCAAAAATAAAATAAAATAAAATAAAATAAAATAAAATAAAACAAATTATTCCCAAATCTGGTCACGTCTTAAAAAAAAAAAAAAAAAAAAAACTCAATAATACTGAGAAGTGAAGTTGTATCCATTTTTTTGGTTTTGTTTTCTATTACATGCTGTAATACTGGTGTGATTAGATTTAGATATCAATTTATAATCCTCATTTTTTAATAAAACAGCTAGAAATACATTAATAACAAGTGAAAATCAATCAACATCAGAAATGGTCTCTGAAGAAAGGGTAAATTGAGAAACAAAACTTGGCACTTAAAACAAATAGTTCTTGAGGGAGAAACTTTATGTCTGATATATGTCAACTGTTATCTAATTAAATAAAGGAAAACGTTCTGGTGGCAAGTCATAAAGAACCCTAAAAATCACACTTGTTCTTCAGGAATGCTTATTAGTAATAATGGCAGTATTGTTTCAGAGTAATGTGCATGTTCTTACAGAGAAGTCAACACTATTCAATAAAACCCACTTTTGGAGACAGCAAACATATCACAGTAGAGCAGAATTTGAAGACTTCAGGACTGCGTAACTTTAATGTGTAAATTTAATGCAGATCATTTACCTAGCTCATACTGGAATTTTTTTGTGGAATGTATTGCTCACTGTTTTCTCCCACTACTTGACCAGCCTCAGTGGTGTCTCAGGTGTCTGGATAAAATGATCCATATTCAGTAATAATAGTAATGATAACCCTGTCTTCTGCTCATATAAACCAAGTTCCTCCATTTTACACAATAATGTCATGACTACCCCTGGCTGCAGTTGCTGCTAATGAGAAATTAGTGATGCCCTAACAATAGGAGAAAGCTGAACATATTTAAGTCAGGTCAGCTCTAATTGCACTGGGTTAATCACTGGGATCCTCCTCCAAGAAAAGCCCAGTTTCCATCGTGCATCCTGCATGTCCATTTCTTTGCCCACATAGGCAGGGCTGCTGCTGCATTTGGCAGACACCAGGTCCAGGCATGCTGGAGGTTCTGGAAGTCAGATGGCTTTAATGCTGCACCCATCAGGTCTCCTAAGTCCAAGCTTATAATTTTCCTTCATTTTTACCATTACAATCATCCAGGCATTACAGCAACAAAACTCTCTATTGTTCAAAACAAAGTTCAGACCTGCAACACCTACCAAATTTATTGAAGGCTTCCTCAATCACCTGAATTCTTGGTGATTTGAACTTATTTAATGCCCCCCAGGAGATTCAGTTAGTCAAGGTTGTACAATATGTGATATACAGGATGTGACTGATGTTAAATTGACTACAGGATAATTAGATGCTAATGTCACCGTTGTGTCAGGATGACATGAATGTCACTAGCACAGCTGTGTAATTTGAGTGACTACAATGTCACCCTGAAGCTTATTTAAGGCACTCCAATTGTGGTACCAATGACGTGTTTGCAGTATTGCCCTATCTGTAGGGTGTGCTATTTGGGTGTAGGCAGACACTACAGTACAGCTGCTTACAAGCACATAGTAACATAACACTACTTCACCTACAGTCGTTGAAAAGCATGCAACCAAAGAAGCAAGAATGAACTGAAATAACGTTCTTCACCTTCAGCTCAGCTCCCACCTAACTCATCTTTCCCATACACTCACACATGGAAATGCTTTTCTCTATTCTCCAAGATGTAGAAAATGTCTTGGACATTCAGAATCTGATAATCCTGAGTAAATGACTACAGTCCATGTGAGAAGAGAAGATAGATGAAGTGTAGGCAGATTTTGGTAGCTTTTCTCTTCCTGAGTTACCATGGACAGCCCTGGAGGAGCACATTGTCCTATGCCAGCAGTCCTCGGGGGGTGATCTAGGATCACAGGCAGGTTCCTCCCAAAGCATGTCTCTGTGCTAAGTGTTGGGTCAGGAGGAAGCTTGCCCACAAATGCTCATGGGGTAGGCACGGGGTTTTCTGCTCAGTACCAGCTCCTTGGCTGTGCAGACCTGGCCTTTGCTAACGCATGATGCACCAGCAACACAAGTCACCAGCAGTACAAGTAGGGGGGGAAAACAATTTGGAAAGGATTTGTTCAAACCCTTTGAACATAACACTTTAGAAGAATGAATTAGCAGAAACTATGTAAATCCTGATTTATTTATACTTTTTTTTTTTTTTTGCAATTTAATGAAGCATAGGTTTTAATGAAGAAACTGAAGAATTAGGGGGATGGGGGAAGAAGGGGCTTAAGGGCCACCAACAAGTAAGCGTAACATGTCATGTTGAATGTGTCAACAGATTATCATAAACAGAGCTGCATTTCACAAGACTGCACTTAGCAGTTATCTCCTCTCCCCCAGTTTTTCAGCTCAATAATCAATATCTAATCAGGTATGAATCATAATGTTATACAAAGGATAAGAAATTCTGTTCCTTTTAAGGTATAGGATTCCTACTTCTGATATTGAAGTAACGATATTTACACTGATCCACAAAAGAAAAGTATTTGTGAACTGAATAAACATCACTCATACCTGAAGCATTCAAAGCTCTCCTGTGACTCTTTCCCACCTCCTTTTCTTTTGCTAATTATACCCATGGGTCTCCTCCTGCTCCCCACCTCCTCCTGCACAGGTCAGCCTTCCTCCCCTCTCCTTTTCCAGCCCCTTCTCTCCAGCCTTGCAGAAGCAAAGGTCTATATGGATGTGCCTTGGATGGCCATACTGTAATTCCCATCCTGGCCCGAAGCTACTAGTTGTCCCTTCACTTTTCAGTTACACACTAATCTGCAATACTTTCCTACAATGCCTATATAAAAACTAAACAAGCACAGAAATGGTTCAAGCCATACCCAAACCCAAAATTGCCCTGCCTGATGCAGGTCTTGTCCATGCAACTCCACTTCTAAGGCTTGTCTTCTGAACTGTCTCCAAGGCAAGATACCTGGACATTTTGCAGTGTGTATTTTCCCTGACCATTCCTTCCACCAGGGCCTCTTCTCTGGGTGGCAGGGAATAATCACACTCACAGAATCATTCAAGTTGGAAAAGACCTCTAAGATCATCTAGTCCAACCTTTAACCTAGTACTAAAGTCCATTATTAAACCATGCTACTAAGTTCTAAATCTATGTATTTCTTGAAGACCTCCAGGGATGGTGACTCAATGACTTCCCTGGGCAGCCTATTCCAATGCCACACAACCCTTTCAGTAAAGAAATTTCTCCTAATAGCCAGCCTAAACCTCCCCTGGCACAATTTGAGGCCATTTCCCTTCATCTTACCACTTGATGCTCAGGAGAACAGCACAATCCCCACCTCACTACAACCTCCTTTAAGGTCATTGTAAAGTACCATAACGTAATATCATTTCATATGTACACATCTCTCTCCAGCGACTTCAGTCAAGCCACACAAGACTTGTGGGTGCTAAAATACTGACTGCACCAGGGAGGGAAACATGGAAGTCCAAATAGCAAAGTATGACAGAAGAAAGGCAGTTTACAAGGAATTGCGCTCCACCGGGAAGAAATTCATGTGGATAATTGCATATCCAAGCTCCACAACCTCAGCGAAGTGTTTGTGACAAAATGCCCTCTGCAGAATGAGGACTGAGCAGCACTTGCTTTCATTCCAGGCAATATAATGAGAGGATAAATGAGACTTCAGCACCCACTGCACATACATCTCTTCTGTTTTTATGAGATCTGGTATGTAAAACCTGTTCTCTTCTGCACAACAAAACAGAATTTATTTTAATCTCAGTTGGATCTTATCAGACATACTGTACCTATCATCTCTTTGACACAAAAATCAGAGACAAAACTCAAAATAAAAAGAGATGGGCATAAAATGAAAAAGGAAAAGGATATTTATAAAGATATGAAATTTAAGTGCACAAATGTAATTCAACCTCCCTTTTTTTTTTTTTTTTTTTTTTTTTTTAAAGTTGTTGTAGCCAGATGTCAGCCACTCAGAAGAAATACAATCAGGAGTAGACACACAGACACAGACACAGATTTCTAGGTTGGAAGAGACCTCAAGATCATCGAGTCCAACCTCCGACCTAACACTAAGTACTCCACTAAACCATATCACTAAGCTCTACATCTAAACGTCTTTTAAAGACCTCCAGGGATGGCGACTCCACCACCTCCCTGGGCAGCCCGTTCCAATGCTTAATAACCCTTTCGGTAAAGAAGTTCTTCCTAACATCCAACCTAAAACTCCCCTGGCGCAACTTTCGCCCATTCCCCCAATGGTAGCTCTATAGTATATATATATATATATATATATATATAGTATATATATATATATAGTATATATAGTATATAGAGTAGCTCTATAGTCTACAATAAAAACATTCCTACCTATCCTAGCTTTGAATTTAATTAAGAAGGCAACATTAGTCTTTTCATTTTAATTATATTCTGAAAACTGTCTTTGTTAGGTATCTAGAAGTACAGACAATCTAGGTCTTAATAAATATATTCGTCCATGGTTTGTGAGATCCAGACATGTATATTTGAAGCTTAAATGCCTTGTATTGGGAACTGTATGGAAAACCTGATATTGAAAGTTAAGCTCATGAGGCATCAATCATTGAATGCTAAGCAGCAGAAGTCAAGAAAATTAACTTTTTTTTTTTTTGCAGCTATGTCAGAGGTTGAGCTCCAATCGTCATGCCAACACCACTTTCAGGAATACTCACCCAATGAGGTACTAAATGCACTGCTACATGGACACGCACTGCCATGCGGAGAGCCATATTGCAGCAGAGTTTTATGGGGCTCCACAAGGGGACACCCCTGGCCACGCACATCCCACCCCTGAGCAGGAGCCATGTGGGATGGGGGAGAACACATCCAACAACCGCTGTTTCCCTCAGCCAGGCCAGAAAGAAATAAGGTAACTTACAGTACAGCACTACCATCCCATTCGCCAAGAGGCACTTTGCAACCCCAGCACTGCCAAGCTGCCACCTACCATGGGTCTGTCCCCACGCAGCAGCAGCCCCCCACAGGCATGCATTACAGCAAGGCCAGCACATCCCCAGGCACCAGGCAGAATGGTCCTGCAGGGCTGAGCGCCCAGGACTGGAGTGGTGCAGCCATGTCCACCAAGGTCCTTGAGACAAAAAAGCCAGACCTTCTAAATCTGCCAGCTTCTGCTTAAACAGCAGCAACTCTGGGGACACATCCTATGCCAGTAAACAATATTCATATATGCAAGTGACCAGTTAGGTGTATAATTGCCCCTTTATATTCATTCTCAGTTGGAACTTTTGAGTGCTGGGCATGTTCAGAAACTTGACACTAAAACATGCAGAGTGGTACATTAAGGCATCAAAAAGGGTAAATTAAAAGTCATTGCCATGGCTACATGACAACTTATTTTGCAGTATAATATGTTCTATGAAATATGTATGATCCTATTTAATACATACCATTTGTTTTTAGCATTTCATTTCTGATAATAGCCTTTTAATGATAATCACAGTCTTTTAATGATTGTAACAATTAAACTCTTATAAATCAAGATGTTTTATGTTAAATACACTGAAATCCTCTAAAAATATTTATTTTTTCCCTGCACTTTAAAAGATGCTTTGCTCCATTGCACTGTCTGGAATCTGTTTAGAGCAGCATTCAAAAGTCTTCCTGGAGCCTCATTTCCTTCCCCCAGCTGTGAAGGGCTCCTTATACCTGTTTCTTCTTTCCTTAAGGATGTAATAAAGAAGGCAAAATCAAGCATCCATTGTTTTCATTTCAAGTGTCATCAATCATTCTTCATCTTTTTATTAACCACAAATCAGTGAAGAACTAAATGTTGGCAATGAACTTGTAAACAAAGAGCTCAGGACAACAACACAACGCTGTCTCCAGACAGCTAGAGACACCACTTGTTCTCCCCAAAACAATCAATATTTATTTTTATAGATTTCACTTTTTTTCTTTCAGAGCTAATATTTGATAGCTAAGTGACTTAAAACTTTCCAACTCTTCGAAAAATCCACATCCTTTCAGTCTTGTTAAAAAAATATTGACAACTTTCAGTAAGGTAATGTATCCAGAGGGGAATCTCATAATTCATTTGATCTTGCAGTGCCCCATATTACATAGGAAGGTTTAATTATACATCTAACACTTACTCACCCTTTTTGACATAGTTTCATTAGATTTTTATTAAGGACAGAGCTAGGAAAATAGAGCACTATTTATACCGTTATTTATAATTCTTTACCTTGTTAAAAAAAAGCAAAGAAGTGCAGTGAAAGTGCTTCTATATATAATCTTCATATCTATATATCTTCCCAGGCAGATCTGCCCTGTTGGTTACGCAAGGGCAAGATTTTTCTCCAAATCGGGGATTCACCAAGAAGTTGGAGATGGGCTTGACTGAGACTGTGTATGAATTTGGGTCACATTCAGGGACTAATTTCATCAGAAGAAACATCAGCATTTGGCTAAGTTGATGTTTTCCACCCACCCAGTTTCCTACATGTTTTTTGAAAGCAGGCACTTGATTATCTTAAATATTTCCATCCGTCTTTCAAGCTTAGTTTGGCTTATCCAAGAGGTTCCAAAGATCTTTGGAAAAGACATACATGAATAGAATGTATCACCGTTTAAGTCTCATTCTCTTGGGAATTCACCTTACAGAAATGAATGCATAAACTCATTCTTACAAGTTCTTGGTACATAATGAAGTGCCTTCAGATACCCAGAAGGCTACTGAGCTAGGTCTTAGACTGAACCTCCACAAGTCCCATATCAACACGTTCACCATTTGTCAAGATTTGTAGAAAAAGCAGAACACCTTTCAGCTGTGGGCTTCAAACGGGACTGGGGCACACTGAGCATCCCATAGAGACCCACAGAAAACAAGCGACTGCCTGCTCAAACTGTGTTAAGGTAGTAAAGGTGAAGCTATTCTATTTTAGTGCTCCACAGCAGTTTTCATGACAATTAATGAGTGGTGCTTCAGTCTCCAAGGAGAGGTCTCTTAATATCTTCATTAGTCAGAAAGAGTCTGAAGGGAGAAAAGGAGGATTTTCAAGGTCCTAACATGAACCCCAGGATAAATGAACACTTAAATGACAGTTTGGCCCATTGCTTTTGTGCTCCTTTGCTAAAGCTTTCCTTCTGTGGCCTTGAAAAAACAGCAATTTGATTGACTTACCAGCATCAGCTTCTCCTCTCAGCTGCAACTCCCATTTTCAGCTGTCTTCTGCTCACACTCATAAATGGTCATAGCATTACAAGGTGGCATGGAAGCTGACATCCCTGTCCAGGCTGGCAGGGAGCTAACCCAGATGTAAGGATAGTTGTATTTGAAATAGATGATACTAAAGCAGATTTGAGAGCTCATAGCACTCCCGATAGCATAAGGTTAGTCGGGCCAGGTCTGAGACTACCACACCTCGCACACAGAGCTCAGCTGTAGCTCTGTAAAGCATCACAACACAACTGTCAAGTGACACAGCGCAACTGTAAGCAGCCAGCAGGGTTTTAAATCACATTACACTGAGCAGTGGCACATCTTCATCCGGGTGATGACTCAACCACCGAGCAGACAGCACTACCGGAGTGGTGTTTTCTCTGATGTTTTCCAGCAGTATATACACAGTACTTCTGGAAAAGACGTGAAAGAAGAGGTAAGCTACCTGCACCCGGCTGATGGCCAAGCCTAAGGAACAAGACTGTCTCTCAAGGGGACAATGAGCACTGCAGCTGTCTGTGTGCACGTGGAAGACACAGCACCTCACAGGCTGCCATGGCTGGTGCTGATGCTGTGCCATGCCTCTTGCCTCCTTTCCTGCCTGTGCCCCCAACATGGCCGGACCCTGTCCTGCACACCCATGACAGGAGGGTGACAGTGTCAGAAGAGGTAACTCTGCCCGGCCTGAAAATGAAGTATTTGGTAGAAGTATGAATCCATTATCATTCATCCAGATACTTTAACATTTTCAATGAATAAAAAAACTCAATTTAAGCAATAATTATAGTAGCTCTCCTCTCTATAGTAACAATGAAAAGTACATTATCACCACCGCTTGTGGCAACAACTTGAACTAAAATGGGTTAGAGGGGAAAAAATAATTAGAATGAGACATGCACGCCTGACTCTGAAAGAAAGATTGTTTATGCCTAATACATTAGAGAAATTGCTCAAGAAGAGTTCAGCAAGAACCTGGCTTATCTGTCACATACAGGACACTGCATGCTGGCTCCACAGGTTGCAGCAGCCCAACAGGCAAGAACCAATGCCAGCTGCCAGCAGGAGGTCCTGACAGCATGTGGGCAACATCCCCTGCAGACGGGTATGTAAAATGCACCTTACAGCTTTATCTCTAAGAGGCTCTGGAAAAATAGAGATGGAGAAGAGCAAGAGCATCATCTAGCATACCACCGGCCTCAGGAGAATTGCTCCACGCTGTTCACCATTGTAAACAGTAATGTAAGGCAGCATTGCTTATCAGGAGCTAGACCACGTGTCCCTGCATTCACGCTGCGGCCGTGGGCACACCAAATCACTCAGACTTTAACACTATAATGGACCACTCATTTCATTCTGTTCATGCAGCAATAAGTGGGCAGGACACACTGTAGCACCCTGGCCTCCTTCCAAGTGCAGAGCTATCAGAATCCAACCAAGAAGACACCAAATGAGAGGGGAAGGCAGCTCTTGTGCACCTATGTGTACACACACCTGTGTGGGCATATATACCTATATACTTGTATGTACTACATACTTGTTTTGGTGTGCATACTTACCTGCTTCATATACACAAGACATCTCAAAGCACCTCCAGTCAGCAAAGAACCCTCCTGCCTGTAGCCATACTCTGCCCCATGGTAGCAGAGGATGGATGAAGAGCAAAAGAGTTAAATTAATTGGATGGTCTTTGGTAACATCTATTGATGCTCAACTTTATATCTATGCTTGAAGCCAGAGGGGAAGGAACAAGTGACAACAGCACAGTTCACAGCCACCCTCTTCTCATCATGGCCCTTGGCTGCACGAAGTTACCCACAGACCTTGCCACCTCTGGACATCAGTGGGGTAACAGCTGACATGATCACATACATGTGTCAGCCACTGTAAGGTGATTGTGACATGGAAGGATCAACCTTTTTCCACCTCCACAAAAGCAGCATAGGCCATGCTCCGTGCCATAAGCAGAGTCTCTACTAGCTACCATATCTGCTGCGCTACGTGACTCAGGCCAGCTCCCACCTCTCCCACTGCTGCCCCACCAGCAGGGTGAGCTTGCTCACTCCCTGCTTTTACACACGGATGGGAAGGGGCTGCATAGATGTCAGTGGCAGGTGGTGGTAGTAGTATAAAGCAAGGGTTTTTAACTAAGGCAAGGCTTTCACAAAAGAAGCTGCCAATCAGCCCACTCTGGGGGCAGCACTGACCAGCTCCAAAACAAGAAGAAAAAAAAAGGAAAGAAAAAGAAAAAAAAATCTGTTTCCTTTCTTTCCCTATCTTTGAAGGTAAAAGTCCCCAAAACACATCAGTGCAAACAGTTGAAGGATAATATATGTATAATAAATAAGTGCAAAAGCAGCAAAAGCTATGTATTAAAGAAAAAAAAAAAAAGATATTGCAAAGGTAGAAGGAAAGTACTGGCAATAAACAGAAAGAAATATTGAAACTACAATCAGGAGTAGTACAAAAAATTATGTCCCACTGCATTAGCATCATGTTTTGCTAAGTATACCTAGAAGACACAAGATTTTGTTACAAAAGCTGACATTTGCACACAATCCTGAGGTCAGGAGACCTCCGCAGGGCCAAATGCCCGCAGCGGTGTGAGGAGCCATCCCTGCCCCGTGGATCCCTCGGCTGAGCCGTCGCCGGCCACCCTGCACCAGAGGGCATCTCCCATTGCAGGCAGCAAGAGGGCCATGTCCACAGACAGACAGGGAGCATCCATTTCTATGTGGTGCTGCAACATGGGCTGCATCGAAAAATAATATTTCAAGGCACACTTGCTTTTCAATAGCTTGAATCAAATCCTTGTTTTAGCATTAATTCTAGACTAAACTATGGATCACAGGCCTTAATTTTCCGGGGGGGGGGAGGGAAATAGCCCCACACCCCTGCTTTTCTCATTTGCGTTTCAGGCCTGAAAAAAATACCCTACAGTCAAACAGGCTTTCTTCCAATTACTTCACTAAAATTTTTCTATTGAACTCCTGCAGTGTGCTTCTCAACAACTTCTAAAAGGATTTATTAGCATTAAGATCAATAGTTATCAAATATTTCCTGATTATATCAAAAATAGATGCTTGTAAACAACATCGTAAGAGTACATTTTGAACTTTTGTAAGCATTTCCTTCATTTTCCTAATGATTTTAAATTCATTTATTTTAAACACTGAGTATATGCTGCCATCTACTGGAATGATAAGTTAAATGATACATTAAGCAAAATTTAAATGGTTTTTCTCCAGAAAACTTGAGAGTATCAACTTCACTTCCCTGCAGTTGCTCTGGTTAATTCTAAGGGACTGACTATCACTTAACAAACATGTATAGAAAGACTAGGCTTAAAACAGTGGTAAAAAAGCAGAAAAGGTGCAAAAAAAAATCCTAATACTCCTTAAGGGTTTGATCTCCTTATACAAGGGGCAAAACTTACCTCTAACTCACTGCACCTTCTGCAAGTTTACTTGTCTTCTTCGAAGCCAATTAGTAAATTGCACTTTTTTTCCTGGACTACATATTTAGACTTTTAGTAAGTAAAGCACTAGGTGGGATACAAACTTTACAATTGACAAGGACTTGTCCCTGCAGCTCAGCATCAAAGCCGATGCCCTGCCCGCTCCATCCTGATGTACTCACCTCATTGGCACCTCCACACCGGGTCCAGAGAAGGGCTCCCAGGGCACAGAGCAGCGTGTGCCCAGCGCGGCCTAATACCCTTTTAAAAAGGGAATTATTTTTGCAACATTGGACAACTAGAACAAATTAGTCATGCTTTAGCTTTAAAATATTGTTACCAGGTAACTTGATTTACCAAGAAGAGGAAAACAAACTGTTGTCTGAACAATTCAAGGAAAAATATTACCAGGAAAATTACCAGAAACAAGCAGCTATTAATTAGTAAAGTACAATATTTAATTATCTCTGTATATTGAGGGTTCTATAGAGCTCAGTCTTGACCAGCCCGTACTTTTCAGTTCCTGTCCCTCCACTAATAACTCGTTGGACAATGTGCAGTCTGACCTAAACACTACATGAATGCCAACCTGGAGGAAAGGGCAGGGCTTGACCCCTAATGAGCTCCTGGACTGGCTGCCAGCTGGAATTGGTACAACAGCCCTACCTTGCTCATCAAGTTTTCAACATCTGATATTTTGTCACCACCAAGAGATCAGAGCTAATGCCAAGGCCTGAGATGCCAAATTGGCCTGGTGCAGGACACACAGGGAGAAAAGTTTTAATGGCTTACACTACCAAATTTCAGAATGAAAAAAAAAGAAAAAAAAAAAGACTTAATGTTACTACTATTTATTTTTCAGTGAAAAATAAGTTTGTGTATCCTTCATCAAGCTGTGAGGAACTTTGCAGAATTAAAGCTATTCAGTGGAATCTCATTTCATTTCTAAGTTCACGTGCCTAACAGGCCAACCTGTGAAATTAGAACTAACTAGTTAACATGCATGCACACACAGTTGTAGCTCTGCCACACCAAAAGTGACAAATTCTCCTAAGAATTGTGTGCATATGGTGCAGCTACTGTCAGTATTTCAGATGTAGCTGTACCAACAGTGGGAAGAAACCTTCGTGACACCTTCTGGTGGGTGAGATCAGACAAAATGGGCATTTCAGGTGGAGCCGCATGCTTCCTTTCCAGCACTGTGCTGTGAAGACGGCGCATGCAGTGGAGCAGGCACAGACACAGGCCCTGTACGAGAAGCACAGCTGGTGCACAATCACTGCTGAAACTAAGAGACGATACCAAACCTTTCATTTCCAGAAAACACATCATGAATAGTCCTTGTATAAATTTGCACTGCTCTTATCAGCTGGCTAATTCAAGCAGTTTCAAGGTCCTCATCAGCTATACTGTTGCTTAGGTGAAGAAGTCCTCTGGGCTAAGAATTTTTACATGTCTAGCCTGTGAAGGATGTTCCTGTTTGAAGAGGAGACTTGTGAGCTATCAAGCACTCGCTGCTCCCACTCCAGCTCACCCACATCCCGGTCCTCCACCAAGGCAGAGTGGGAGCATGTTCATACCTAGAAAAACCACTTGCAGAGCAAAGCAGAGCTCTCTCATTAGACATACAGGAGCAAGGCCACTCACTGCGCTCTCCCAGGCCCGACTTTCTTCGCCAGGGCGGAGGTGCCACAGGCAGCGGCTCAGCTCCCCGGAAGCTCTCGCAGTGCTGGCACAGCCCAGGGGTCGAGGCAGGGGCACTGGGGACGGCGGGTGCTGATGCGGGACGTTCTGTGACGTTGCAGCATTTCCCCTGCTCTAGCATGGCCAGCAGCACAGGAACAGTGAAACTTCGGGTCACTGTGTGCACTTGTAAGAAACACTGAAGTCAGGCCTATTTTTAA
The DNA here is from genome assembly GCF_013377495.2 of Cygnus atratus. Lineage (NCBI taxonomy): Eukaryota > Metazoa > Chordata > Aves > Anseriformes > Anatidae > Cygnus > Cygnus atratus. The sequence continues at coordinate 32,577,741 of NC_066369.1, forward strand.
TTATGAACCATTTAACAGTGTATTTTAGCTAATGCATGGCTAAAAATACTCAGCAGATTAAAAAGACAATTTAAAATGCAGAAATAATCTGGATGAATGATGAAAGTTGTCAGAGAACGGCTAGACCACACCAAACAATGAAAACACTATTGGAGATGGGCTATTAAATAAATATCCAGAATTTCTGTAAATGCTGAACAGGAGATATGATGAAATGTTATTTTTCCTAATCTTTTCATAACATAATTATGGACTCTATACTCCAGCTAAAATGATCATTTATCTTACTCTAAGTATTTCAATTGCTTTTTCTCCAATAAATTACAGATATTACCTACAAATGGTGACTAAGCACATCAAAGAAGTTTCAAGCACTGCTGATAAGCCTATAAAATATTTAACATTTGTCTAGCATATGACTTTAATAAAGTATTTTGTGTCTATTGTTGTGGAAGTTTTTTCTAACTAAATTAGATATTGCTAACTAATTAATTCTACACAGACAAAATAATGGAGGGGGGAAAGCTATTTACAGGTAAATATTCTGAACTGTATTCCTTTTTTTTCTAATACCACCAGTAATGTTAATACTAATAGCAATACATATAAGTTATTCTTCTGTGATTTGGTCTGGGGCCTATAGGCAGATTTCTGTGTAACAGCCACCAATACATAGCGGATATATTTCCATAGTAACACATATACACAGAGAATTTATGCAAAATACACCAGAGGCATAATTAACTGTATGTATGAAAACGCATAATTACCATAATCAAAGTAGAAGATGTGTTAATGGCAGCCAGCAGCCAGGAAAACACTTCCGTGTCACAGGAGGTTGGAGAGAAGGAGAAACCCCTTCAGCCATTCTCACAGCACGCAGCCACCCAGGCAGCACCGCTGCTCTCCTGCTGCACATAGCCTTGGCACAGGGGGCATTTAGAGTCTGCTGCCTTCACAGCAGAGGAATTTCAACCCATTTTGGTGCGGTGCTAAAATCTAGTTCTAAGAAAATGGACAGGCAACTGCACGGATTTGCAGTACTTATTTTATCGATGTAAATACTTAATGCCACGGCATTCCACCCAAAATACCAGTTATTTACTGTTCTGGATCACCAAAAAATCAGGGCTAAATAAGAGACTGCAGTGAGGTTGTTAATGCAATTTATTTTTATTTTTTTTTTAGCCAGGTGAATATGACAGAGGGTCTAGTATCACAGTTTTGTGATTTCTAAGAATGAGTGCTTTTAAGAAATATTACCTCCTTGCACTAAGTCTATACGAGAGTTCAGCTCAAATTATGAAAGTGACCTGAAATTTCAGCATTTCCATAAACACTCATAGTTTGAACATTTCATTTGAGGCAGCAAGGTGATTGTATGTCTTCTACTAGAAGCATTGGTTACTAATTTCATATTGCAAATGTAAGATAGCAGTTCCTGGAAGAAAAACACAATTTGATAAGATTTGGGTTTAGCCTGATTATGTGAAACAATGACAGTCAGAAATAAACATGCTTGTTTTAAATATATTATGCTCTAGTGCAAGAGTTAGTAAAGTAATGCACCTATTGAGAGAGAAATCTAGAAGTGGGAGGAACCAGACCAAAGGAATTGCTCCTCAGAGCAGCAACTTATGTGCATTCAGAATCATACCCATTGACATCTGGACAAAAATAAGCATTTACTGATTTACAGCTAGAAAAAGACTACTGTGGTTATCTAGTCTGACCTTCTAGATAATGCAACCAATTTTAATTCTGTAATTCTTATATGAAACCCATAGTTTCTGTCTGACTAGAGCACAGACATACAATTTGATTTAGTGACTTCAAGTGATCGACCAGATCTCTAAGTGGGCTGTTCCTGTGGCAAGTTACACTGGCCGTTAAATAATTGCAACTTGTTTATTCTCTAAATTTGTCTGTAGCATCAGCTTGCAGTCACAGAAAAAAATTCCTCACAAAGGGTTCTCACAGACAGTGATCACATTGCCTCCTCACTGTCTCCTGGACAAACAAGATAAATCCAGTCAATTCACATGGCTCTGTGTAATTGATTTATCTTCTGCAACACCGTTTTTGTTTTTTATTCCACTTAGCCTGAAGAATAAACAGCTTAAGGGGAGTGAGCTAAACTCAATTACATTTTGTGCATGGTTTATTAATTTACTATTCATCACAAGTATAAATCAAAAGAACACAGTTGATGAGCTTTGGTGTCACTGAGGTCATAAACTGAGGAATCAGTGACACAGCTGTAACTTACAACATCCTGCAAAATGTCTACAAACAGTAGAGAAACACAATATGGAAATGAATTCTCTCTCAGATCCAAAAAACATTAAACTTCACATTTATTTTGAAGCCAATTTTCAGAGCAAAAGGCAACTTGTAAAGTGCCTTTGAAAAGAATACTTATAAATAATACAGTAAAAAAGTAATTTCTGTGTATAGAGAAAAACATATTAGGCGATTTATTTTTAGCATTCATTTAAAAGTATATATATAGCATTTATGGTTCTAGATAAGATCTTATCCTAATTGAACCAGGATATATTTCAAAATTCACACTGACATGCTTTATTCATTATTGGTTTTTTGGAGGCAAAGTGGCTTAAGTTAGGAAACAGTTCTTTGCCTTTCCTTTACAGTGTCTTCACGTTTCCACCATCAAGACTTAACCAACCCCGTGTCAAAGTAACATGTCAAGCACAGAAGTTTTGACCTAGTGAATACCCAAATGGCTTTGTTTCTTGCTTTCTAAGAACTGAGCATGCATTTGCCTCACATTTGCAGTAATCTTGATCTTTTCATTTGATGCTGATGTAAAGCTCTTACAGTTCTCAAGCCCTCTTCTTCAAATTTTTTTTTCAGAATTCTGCTTTCTTTCTCTTCAAGAAACTCTTGAAACTCTTGAATGTAATGACTATCTTTCTCTGTGGTGATTTACATTTGTGTAACCCTATGCAGCATTTGAGTTTGGCTGTCATGTTGCTCATCCTCTGAGTAGATTATTATCTATTGCAGAAAACAGGCCAAATCGCCTAGATCCATGTCAACAAAAAGAATGTATGGCATGACACACATCAAGCATGAGGATGAGGGTGGGTATTAGAAAGAATTAAACACAATTAGAAATTCTTTTTTTATTTTCTTTTCCCAACTGAAAGGATAAGCATTATCATCGTTGCACATTTATTTAACTACTTTTGTATGGTTTGAAAGCATCAGCACAGCTGTCATATTTGTATCCAAATTTTATCTTGGAAATAGCTAAACTTCTCCTAGAATTAGACCCACAAGTATCTGCTCCAATGTCAAAGCATGTGTTTGCGAAGGCTTGATGTAGCTCTGCACAGCTCTCCACAAGCAGGAATGCTGGGAGTCACCTCCATACCAAGCAGCATGACCACTCTGCCAACATGGGGCCAGGAACGAGGGTCTTTCATGAGGCACCCAGCAGTTCTGGGTGAGATTAACAGCAGATATCACACCTGCTTATGTGCATGGTGACATCTCTTGTCCTCGTACAACAAGTTTCATCTTATTTATGGCTGATTTTTTTTTACTTCTCGACATATTATGAAAGAATTATGACCATCCCTTCCTCCATGGAGATTTTTCTTGTCTTTTCTAGTCTGATGCTAATCTTTTCCTTTCACAGAATGTCAGCCAACACACTATTTAGTTTTACCCTTTTAGTTCAGCCAAGCAACTTAGCCAGATTGGCTGTGATACACATCCCAATGCCCTCAGTAAATGATATGCTACCTGTAGTTTTCTTTCAATGCAAAAAAAATATAAACAAACGAACCAAAAAAATCACTTCCGGATACAGTGCAATGATGTATGACTTCTTATCTTACACATTTAATTAAAAAAAAAAAAAAAAGCAGTAACCATTTCTTTCAGTGATGAAATTATATTTTTCCTAGTGTTGTCTCACTGTCTCCCAAGGCATGTCTCTGAAGACAGATGTCAACCTACTGCCAAATTTAGATTTAAATTTGTTTCATACACTGTCGATCTGCGCCAGAACAGAAGTGACAGGTTAAATATAGTATTTTCTATCTGAGAGCTAATGCCCTGATTCATCCAGGGGAAAGGAGGGAGGAAAGATGCACAGGAGAAAGAAACTAGTGGATCATTGTTTGGGGGGGAGGGGGGAGGGCTATATTGGTTGGATGTTTTTTTTTGTGGTAGTAGCCTTTCGTAATATAAAGAAGATATATCTCCTACAAAAGAACAGTTGCAGGATCTAGCTGTGCAGTAAGGTCATTAGTTAAGAATATGCGAGAACCAACTCTTATAGAAAAGACTATCTCATTCTAATTAGTTATGAGGTATATTACAAACCTGGAGGACGACGCTTTTAAAACAATTTTTAAAATTTCTATTACTTATGGAAATTCACCACACTGATTCTAGACCTAGGCCAGAATGCATTGCTGCACTGAAAGCCTAGTGACAGTTTTAAACTCTAAGAATTCCTCTAATAATTCACAGTAGGTAGAACTTAACACAGTGTGCCATGGGGAAGTTCCATTTCTCCCTGTAGTGGCAACCATCCTCCTGTTTGTTTGCCTTTCTCTAACGTTAACTTATATTCAATCTCTAGCACATTTGCCACAAACTTTGTACTAAAAGAAAGGCAACATAAATATGAAACCCTTAAGGCAATTGAGGAAATGTTAAGAGCCTGATCTCCTGAAGCAAGTGACCAAACTCATAAGAATAATGCATAATATATAACTCTAATACTTCATAAAGAAAACTTTCATGAGGAAATGCTCCGTGGACTTTTCTGTTCTTCTTGGAGCAATGGCAACTACTTGAAGCAGTGGCAAGAAACGTAACATACTTTCACTGGACAGACGTGACAAGAAAAAAAACCACACACCTTAAAGACTACATAAGTGGTTCTTCATTGTGTTTATCATTGAATACCTGGTTCCCAGAAAATATAGCTGAAGCTAACTCTTCCAAAATGTTTGCTTCTTTAAGTTTCAGATAATCAGGATTGTTAGTTTTCAATTAATCATAATCTCACTCCACATTAAGACAGGAATTTTCCATATGAAAGTCATTATTGAATTACAATTGTAGAATATAAGCCCATTTAAAGGAATAACAGATTGATGTTGTAAATAAATCACCTAAAAAAATGAGAGGTACCAAATCCAACAATTCTACCAACATTCTTTACTCTGAATTTCCCCTCATCTTTCTTACCTCTTTTTTTTCTGACATATGGCCTGCATGAAGTAATTTTGTTATTTTTAAACTTAAAAAGAAAAAAAAAATCCCAGTCCTGCTCTCTGAAGAGAAAATTATCATTAACTGACGAAAGTAGGACAAAACCATCCTACCTTTTAACTGTAAAGGGTAAAAAAGTGTAGAAAAGGCAGAATAGCAGAGAAAGTTATATCTAAGAAGGAAGCAAACTTTTTCATCTATTCATAGAAGTGGGTTTTCTAATGTTCCTTATGCTTGATACCACTAAGATAGTACAGCATTTCTTACTTCAGCGTTGTAATATATGGCACATCTAAATACTCCCCTTGTTCTGAGTGGCAGAGAGCTCATGTAGTAACAATACAGTAAAGTGTTATATATGTATCAATGTATCCTAGAGATTATTGTAATAGATAAATACATAAAATGCCTGTCAGTTGCAGTAGCAATGAAATCATGCTGTAGTAACAGTGCATCAACAAAATTAGGCAAAAACAACCACCACCACTACTAAAGGCCTTCAGCTCCTTACTCCCTGTAATCCCCTCCCTCTCATTTCCGCACTGGATCTTCAGGAGCTGACTCTCAAGTACTAGGACCTTTAAAGACCAGTCAAATAATCAAGGATTTAGATTTCACATATGTAGGCACAGTAATTAAGCCTAGAGATCTACCTCTATCTTGTATTTCTATCATACGTAAACTTAGCTGTAGAAGGCTAACAGTGTCCTGTGCTGCACTGGGAGGAGCATTGCCAACAGGTCAAGTCAGGCAATCCTTCTGCACTGCTCAGCACTTGTGAGGCCATACCTGGAGTGTTGGTTTCAGTCCTAGGCCCCCCAGTACAAGAGAGACACGGAGCTATGGAGAGTCCAGTGAAAAACCAAGATGATGAAGGGCCTGGAGCACTTCTCCTGTGAGGAGAGGCTGAGAGAGCTGGAACTGCTCAGCCTGGAGAAGAGGCAGCTCAGGGGGATCTTATCAATGTCTATAAATACCAGAAAGGGAGGGTACAAAGAGGATGGAGCCAGGCTTTTTTCAGCAGTGCCCAGTGAAAGGAGAAGAGGCAATGGACACAAAGTGGAGCACAAGAGGGTCCATCTGAACATCGGGAAGCACTGCTGTGCTGTGCAGGTCACTGAGCACTGGCACAGGTTGCCCAAAGAGCTGTTGGAGTCTCCTCCTAAGAGATCTTCCAAAGGCGCCTGGACATGGTCCTGGGCAACCTGCTCTGAGTGTCCCTGCCTGAGCAGAGGATGGACCAGAAAGAGCCAGAGGTCCCTGCCAATCTTAACTGTTCCATGATTCTGTGATATTTTTTTTTCTTTATATAGTCTCTGTTTCTAACAGACTTTTCTGAAATTCTTAGAAATATACTTTCCTCTGTTTGCAGAGCTCATTTTTCTTATCAATAATAATAATAATAATAATGCACTTACTTGTTTCCCAGATGAATGCTTTTCACTATTAGTGTTCTGTTCAGGTTTAATGCTGTGATACACGAAGTTTTTCCAATCACACACTGAAGGTGTGCTTTGACTTAATTTGTTCACCTTCATCTCTGACATAACGTCTCCACAGTAGAAGTTTAGGCAAAGGAATTCTACTATAAAAACAACCTTCATGACTATTTCATAGTATATAAAGAAGTAGGAAGTACTCAAAAATGAAATAAACAGGATTTGATATTTTCATTGGAGCTGAAATTAAATGAACCTCCATACTGCAATACTCATTTAATATTAATGAAATACCTAGCCTGAAAGTTTAGAAATTTTAAGAAAATCCATAGTTGAGCTCTTCAAAGCTTATTTTGCGTATCTCAGAAAGGTGGATGAATAATAAAGGACATTTTCATAGACAATATGCCATGACATATGCAGATGAGAAGTAATAAAAATGTAAGGTTTTTCTCAGATACTCTGTGCACGAATTCTGCCAGAATGGGGTGGACTGACCAGCTGCATCTACAAGAAAGAAAATTGACTGTAAAAATATCTGCTTACATCAAAGTTAGACCCATCCAAACTTTGAATTTCACAGCCAAGAGACAAGATGACCCTGTCTGTTGAGAAGGGTAGTCTGCTCTTGGGTTACTGCTTGACTTCTGTCAGATAGCTTGCTCCCCTGGTGTGGATGTTAACACAAAGAACATAGTATTCTGGTAAGCATGATTTAGTCTTCCTTCTATTTAGCTGATTACCAACAATGATTCCACTTAAGTACAATGAATTGTATCTTTATTGTCACTTGAACAACATCAGACATAGCCAGTCTCATACAGATACAGCCCAAGAAAAGATGGAACACAAGAACTGAGCCAATGACACACCATGAAGACCAATTTTTCCCACGGTACTGTAGCACCACCGTCAGGCAGTGAGAGGAAATCTTTCTGCTCTCTGATCCCAGGTTTACTCGATTCCTCTGCCACAAACCCGAAGCTGTATGTATGTATGCCCTATTCCCTCTTGCCCAGCGTTCACCTCACGCACACCAAGTGCATTCTCCCACTGAAATCAAATACAAGGATTTACCCAATGAAAACCAGTGCAAACTACAGTCTTAACTTGGCGGGGCGGGGGGGGCGGGGAGGGGAGGGGGGAGTTTGATTTATTGATAAACTTAATTGATTTCTGAAGTAACCATAAAATCATGAAAAGAAACTGCTATCACAGTAGACCATCAATGAAAAACCATAATAATAATGTGTAATAAATGAGTACCACAGAAATTAAGTTGGATACAGTACCACTTTTGAGGTCAATTGTGTATTCTCACCAAGAAAACTGTTCAGTTCTAACAACTAGAAAAAATGTAGGGAGGAGGAAAATTCACTTATGGAAAATTATATCATGTGTAGCTAAGCATTCAAATGAAGATAACAAGTATTGATGAGGGGTAAAATAAATGTGCACATTGAAAAAGTACTCAAATTCTGTAATGATCAGAAGGGAGACTCGATATTCCCACTCAGTTTCTAATAGAACAAAACGGGAAAACATAATTTAATTTAAAAATACCAAATCCAAACAGGTGTCAAAATAATTGTCTTCAAGCAATGCATACTTCTGCAGAAGGTCAGGCCAGCCAGGATGGCATGGCAATGGGGAGAGCAGCATCTGTGCCCAGGGGAAGGTGAGCCCAGGCTCTGCCCCCAGAGCCACGGCTGCTGCAGACTGTGGAGCTGGAAGCTCTAGAGCAGCATCCCCTCACTGCCAAAAGACGGGTTTTTTAATGTATAAAAGCATCTTAAACACATGCTTTTAAATATTTCATGCTCATATGCTTACATATGTTTCCATGTGTTTAGCAAATGAAAATAAATTAATTCTAGAATTATGTTTTTTAATGAATTTTCTTAATCTTCTTGAAATGCAGCTGGCACTGGTGACTGAAAAAACAAACACTACCAGGTTCATCTTTCATTTAATTTACATCTGGGTTTGTTACTTAAGGAGCATCAGTCATTCTACATTAACTTTACACGGATACTCCTTGTTCAATGGTAGAGATTGATTTTAATGCAACAGAAATTAGAAAAATTATGATGTTTTTTATAAAAAGGTATTTTTTGTCCTGAATGGTTTGACTCTGGTCTGTTATGAAGGGTTTAATCGAATGAAACATTGTCTGGAAGAGATCTTCAAGTTTTAAGGAAATCCTTGCTAGTCACAGTTAATATTCATGAAGTACAAAGAATAAGTACATAATTCTTAGAATGTAATGTACAGCACTTTAAGAAGATTGACAAAACATTGCCTGTAAAAAGCTTCATATTAACATGCTAATGAAATAGTTTTCAAGCCATTATGGAGACACTGAAGTTTTTATGGTAATAGGTAATACAGCAATAATGACCTGTAAAATGCACGAGCATAAAGAAAAAAAAATGTTAAAGGTCCATGCTTTGAATAGCTATTTGTTTAAGAGTACAGCTGTGTTTGGGAATTGCTGTTACTTCTCTCTGGCAGAAAATGATCAGGACATTGACACCATTTCTCCCCTGTCCTAGAATGGAAACATGAGACTTCCACAGAAAATTCTGCAAAGCAAGTCTTGCTGCTCTGTTATAAATAACACAGCTCTAAATGCTACACTGGAACAAATAAGACAATGTGTTTTGTGCCAAATTTGTAGAAAAATGTGCAAACCTTGTCACTGGGACTATGTTTGTATTTAACCTTCCTATCTGTCTTAAGATCCAAAAATTACTAGTGTACAGTAATGCTCCTTGTACTTTTCTGGAGTATTTTGTATCAGACACCAAATACAACTGGTGAGAATTAAGCACATTAAGTCCTCATTGGAATCATATTAGCACACACAGATCATTTCCCAAGAAAAAAAAAAAAAAAAAGCTATCATCTGCTCCTTTTACCCTTCCATTCATAGCCCCTCACCAGCTTGATTGATATCCTGCTGTGCACCTGACTGGCTCCTGAACCGCCTGAGTCTATACACTGCCTTTCAAGCTGTGCCTCCTGCTGCTGGGTTCACTATTTCTGCTGCCATGCCATGCCATGCCATGCCATGCCATGCCATGCCTCTTTCTCCCTGCTGTTTCTCCCACAGTTCCTCTCCCACTCTCTCTTCTCATTCCCTCCATTAATTTTTCCCTTTACTCTTCTGCCTCCCTGCCTCACGCTCCAACATCTCCCCAGAGCTCCCCCCCATCCTGTACATGTTGCCCACCAGGATGGAGATGCTGTGTGGCTGCTAAGGCCTCTGGTATACGGTCACCTCCACAGTGCACAGCTCATCCAACAGCAGCAAGCAGGCACCCTTCAGCTCAAGGAAGTGAGCTGAAGCCTTCTGGGCAAGGATAGCAGCTGGCAAATATTTTTACAGTACTTTGCATCATCTGGTCTTGGTCTTGACCTTGCTTTGAGGATCTTTCTCGAGAAAACTACAACCACACCTTTAGAAATTCTTGAAGAAATGAGGCACAGTACTGAACTGGCAGCACCCACAAGTTTCTCTAGTGTAAGATCCTGATGTAGTGTTCAGATTTTCTCTTTCTACCTTTCAACTCCTGTCTTTCATTCATTTATTCAATCACTTAGTTAGTTAGTTAGAAAGCCTTCTTTTATCTCAAAAGAATGAGATAACTTTTCAGTGTTGGCTACCCAATACAGGACACACCACTGTGCGCGGGGCTGCCTGCCCTGGTTCAGACAGGACACATGAACTGGAAACTATTCCCAGAAGGGTAAGTGGGGCCCTCAAACACTTGCAACACCTCCTCGAGGAAGAGGGACAAAACAGATTGGGACTGCTCTGCCTAGAAATGAGACCAGTGAAAAATGAGGCTAACGGGGCAGCGTAAGACAGAACCCTAACGCAGCGCCAGTGCTGCTGCTGTGGCCCCACACTGCCAGTAGCTGGTCCTCAGCACCTCGCACCCGCGGCGCTGTGCAGGTGGCACCACTGCCATCACAAGTCACCGCTGACCTGGAGCAGCACATGTTCTGCCATGCTGTGGCAGTGGTTCTTCTGCCCTGGGGCTGTAATTGGCAGAAAACCCTCACTGGCTTTTTCTGCTCCACTTGGAGATAAAGCTGCCATAACTAGGGAGTTAAACACAACGGGCAAAATCATGCAGCTTGCTGCGGCAAAACAGAAAATCAGAAAATCACAGGTATATTACTTCTCCATCCTAACACCTTTTCCCCTCACGCACCCAGAAGACATTTCTAAGAGATGTTGCTGGTCACTGAACAAGTGTGGTGGCCCACACTCTGCCCGCTCCCTCTGCTTCTGAGCACCAAGGCTCTTCAGATACTCTGTGTCAAACAGCATGAGCAAAACCTCATTTCAGTGGTTTCAGGCACAGCTTCTGACAGACCAAAGCCACCAAATAAAATTTGGCAAGGTTCTCCAGATATCCCACATGGACATCTCAGTTGTAACACAGTGGTTAATAACCAGCTCCATCAGCCTTCTCCAAACACAGTATACTACTCTGGATATCCACAGCATTAGTGTTTTGAGACTGTTTTTAATTTTCTAGCTGGAGTGCGAAAATGTCACTCTCCCAGAGGAAACACTTGATCTTTCAAAATAATAATACAGACACTGTCACTCTTAGTAAGCTTAGTAGTTCAAGAAGACTATCACTGGAGCACAGCAATTTTTTCTTTTTATTTTTTAATCCATGAAGTAAAAATAGATAAAAATATCAGTAAAACAAATTGAAATAAGAAGGATCAATAAGCAGAAAAATAATGCCATGATCCTTTCTCTGTCTTGATTAAAATTCTGATGGACAGAATACAATCACCCTCAGGAAAGAAATATGAGTTGAGGAAATACAAAGACTGAAAAGACCCCATTATAGCACCAGTCACGAAAAGGAAACTTGTCACAAGATCACCCAAAAGGTAAGTCTTCCTCTTGAAAAAATAACCACGAGAGCTTTTAACCACACATAAAACAAACACAGCATCATTTAACAACAGAAACAACCACCTCCACAGAGTAAACTCCATGGAACATTGCTGTCACTACAGAAAGGTCAAGGCCAAAAGCAACTACTATACCAAAAAAACAGTTCTGTAAAAAATTGATAACCAAAGGTAAGGGTTCACTTATGCCATTTTCAGGAGGGGAGGAGTAATCTAACTTCAGAAATGATCTGTTATTGTCTACACTGAATGACATTAAGCAATGGTATATTTTATCTGCTATACAGGCATTCTTCTACATTGCTGACTTATTTGTTCATGAGAACACTTGTTCATTCCACATATACAAAGACAGAGAACAGTGCATAAATATATTACAGCTTACCAAAGCTTGTGAGAATCAAAAGAAGTATATTCTGTAAAATGTTCTTAGTCCCTCTTACCCCACTTTTGAAACATAATAATATTTTCATGCTCTACTAGTACATTCTTATACTAGACAGCAGAGATGGTAAATAAGAAACATAAGATTTAACCTCATTCTAGAAGGCTGCAACAAAATGAACATCCTTCATGAACATAATAAGAAAACAACTATGTTAAAATGACAGTAAACTACAGAAAACTTCCAGGCCGAGGAAAATTACTCCAAGGCAAGTACACAGGTATATGTCGAGAATAACACAAATTGTTATATCCTGTAAAAGCAAGCTGGAAAGAAAGGCATATAAAATAAAATGTTACATATAGAGTTAGGATGCTCTACGCTGACTTAACAGAGAAGACAAATGAAGAAATGGTTTGACAGGCAGAACAGCATCTGCTACTAGAATAACAACAATTCATTTGCCAAATCAGAGAACAACTCCATGTCTTAGAACCACATACAGAACCACATACCCAGTTAAACCAATATAACCTATTACAAAAATAAATGGACCTGTACTTACTGCCTAAGACTCTTTCAGTAACATGCTTTCATCTCAGATACTTTTAAAAGATTTAGAAAGGATCCTCATTTTTCATGTTGGAGAAAGAAAGCTGAACACATCAAAGTCCAACAGTTTGAGCACGATGATGTGACTCATCACAGTTACAGCCAGAGCCCATCCTTCGTGACCACAAATACTCTGCGCTGCCACTGTTCTAGCAACTTGGTAACACAAATATTGCAAGAAAAGAAAAATTCTGTGGGGGATAAAAAAAGAAAGGGGAAGGGGAAGGGGGAAGGGGGAGAGGGAAGGGGGGAGAAGGGGGAGGGGAGGGGAGGGGAGGGGAGGGCAGGGCAGGGCAGGGCAGGGCAGGGAAGAAGCAAACTGTTGAGAATTGTCTTTTTACCTGAATAATTCTGACATATTTCAGAGATCCCTTACAAGATCAAAATCTGTTCTTTTTGTGAAAATGTCATTTACCAGAACCATAAGGACGACTGTGAATAACATTTATAAGTATTCCACTCTATTTTTGAGTCAAAGCTTTCATGCACATGTATTGGTGCTGCAGTTGTGACAGTGTAAGTTGAACTGACTAAGCGAGCCACGCCATGTTTCTAATTAAATTGTTTTGACCATTTACAGAACTCTGCTGCTTTCAAAAGCAAATCCTTGGATTTTGATACTAGGAAAAATGTATCCTGGTATGATTTAATTTTTCTTCAAAGAAACTCAACTTTCTAATGACATGTTATTTGACTCCTGGTGTTCCAGTCCTTTTTAGATGAGTATGTTAAATACGTAAAAAAGGCCTTCCTTCTTCAAAATAGTAAGTGACATAATTAACTAATGACTTCAAATTAGTTCCTACTTTCAGGCCTACAGTGTTTTTCCTAAACACATCAAGTCTATTAATTCTGGTATTTCTTTGTGAACACAGCTTGAGTTTATCACCTTATAGAAACACAAAAACCAGGGAAGAGATGAGAAAAAGTAAAGACTGGCTCCAAGTCAGTCAATAAGCTCCCAGATTCCACCCTGTTCCATGTTTGAGGGAGTCCTATACAGCCAGGATTAGCATGCAGCAGCATGGTGAGGTATTTCATAGAGCATTTTATCATATCATTATATTTCTAATTCCCATGTGTCAGCTGTATTAGCTTCCATCAAAACACTGGATGTATTGCCAGCAGACCATCAAGAGGCTATGGCTCTGGTGTTCCCAATAACTCTGCTGTTCCTCCTGCTATGGATATGAAGTTTTACACTGCAGAATTTTAGTCTTTTTTCTTTTCTTTTCTTTTCTTTTCTTTTCTTTTCTTTTCTTTTCTTTTCTTTTCTTTTCTTTTCTTTTCTTTTCTTTTCTTTTCTTTTTCCCCAAGCTGGTCTACTTGTCCATACATGATAAAAAATTACTTTATTTCAGCTGCAAATGAAGGCTGGGAGAATGGGCCACGTTTCTGCACTATTGGGTATCTGTCTTACAGCAAGGAAGGGCTAGATAAGATAGCAATTCAATGCAGTCAAAGACTGTTTAATTCACTTCTACAGAGATATTTGTTTGCACAGGGTTTAAAAATTCTCAGAGCAATGTCCAATATTGCATACAAAAGAAATTAAATGCTGGAAAAATTATGTTGGTGCTTTAAACTGTGCAAAAGACGAGTGAAATAACAGCTTTATCTGGGGTGGAAGCTGGGCCATATGTAAGTTCAACTAGATCTCACCTTCTTTTAGCCATTTTTGATTGTCAAAAATAGGAATTTCTAGTAACTTACAGCTTAGTGAAACACCAATATGTAATTTCAGCTGGCTTCCACAGTTCTCTTGCATTTTTTTCAGCTTCTCTGTCTTCTTCATGTATTGCCAAAATTATAGTCAAGCTTAATTCACCTTACAGCAGAATATATTTGTGAACAATGAAGTATAACAGTTGTTTTGATAACACTTACATCTCTCAAATCCTCATCTGAAAAACATCTGCAGATATAATAAATAGGCATATTCAAATATTCTCAATAATAAATAATTTGAGACCTTACTGCTTTTCATTCCCACCTGTATGTTGACCTTTCAGACAGACTGAACATCACCTTTCTCTCGGTAAATAAAGCAAGATTTATTATGGCATCTGTAAGATTTATTATGGCATCTGCTACCGTCCTGCAATAACCTAAATTCTCACGTGAGGAATAAACAGTTAGCTCCATTCTTCACTTGGAGGCTTTCCAGTATAACAGCTCTAAAAAAAAATATTCCAGTTGTTTGCGAAAATATTTCAGTTATACACACTGCCAACCGTTAGTCTGTTCAAACAAAAAAACAAAAAAGGAGCTAAAAAAGATGCTTCCACAGATGATTGATTGGCCATATGTGTTGCCATTTGATAGTTCATCCACTTGTTCCTTCATTCCTGTTATTCATTTAGTCATTTTCTGTAAGTAACTGAATGTCAGGAAGGGTTCCTCAGCAGGTCAGACCTCTGCCTTCACATCGTGCCTTGTGGTGGGTCTGCACTGCCTGGATCTCTCTATGAGAAACTCAGGGTGAGGAGGAGCCTTCCACTCTGGGGCAGCTCCTGAACATGTATGGCAGCCCCTGCTCTGCCACACGCTCCTGGCACTATAGCGCTGTTGCTTTGCAACACTGGAGACACATTCAGGATTCATTAAACTCGATCCCATTCTCACCACATCCCCCCTTCAACTGTGTGTCCTGGGAGCTTCTCACAAAAAAAAGCCTCCACAGCAGTCTGGGCACTGCCACACTTGCTGAGATCCAAACCCTGCTCTAACTTCCCTGGACAGAAACTTCCTGCCAACAGATGCACAAGGAGGACCTTATTTATAATGTAACTTTTTGAGAGGATAAATATTTTAAGTGAAAAAACAATACTGCAAATGCCCTACATTCTTTTGATACAGCTCAGGTAACCTCTCCGTGACTTTCTAGTTCTTTTACAAGACTTTGATCAATAGTTTGTCCACATTCAAACACTAGATTTTTTGAAGTAGGAATAAGTTATTCAGTATTCAGTTAACAAAAATAAATAAATAAATAAATAAAGCTATGTGTAAAAAGAGAGTTTCGGATAACTGAAGAAAATGTCCAGGTATAGGTTACAAGCTTACTTATGAAATACTATACACCCAAATGGTAGAAAAAATCCTGTGACACTAATTGTTTAAGCAAAAATATTGTTGTGCTATCAACATATTTTATCTGACATATTGCATTCCAGAGGGCAATATAAAGTAATTTGCTCTTGGCATGATTTCTTACCACTTACATTTCATTTACTCCACCAAATGTTCATATACACATACAATGAGTTGTGTGTTAATCCATCATCTCCACTTCACGCAGGGACTGCAGACCTAGGCTGTATCTAAGGTTGTTTACACCAGACACTGAAGAACAAGACAGGGATAGCATTATCAGATAGGAGGTGAGACATCATTCAGCAAGTCAACAAAGTGTTTTCTGCTATTTGTGAAAATACTTTTCATAGTGAAATGCAACTTGGGGATTTATACTTTAGTTACAATATCGGTGTAAACAGTTTTGCTATTACAAAAGCTCTCCTGGGATTCTTTACTATGCACAGCAAATCATAGAATCACAGAATGGTTTTGGTTGAAAGGAACCTTAAAGCTGCCCAAATCCCATCCAGCCCGGCCTTAGGCACTCAGGGATGAGGCATCTACAGCTTCTCTGGGCAGGCTGGGCCAGGGCCTCGCTACCCTCATAGTACAGAATTCGTTCCTAATGTCTAATCTAAGTCTCTTTCATTTTAAAACTCTTTCATTTTGTCCTATCACTACACCCCAACTCCTGTCCTCCCCAACTTTCCTGTAGCCCCTTTTAGGTACAGGAAGGCCACTATAACATTTCTCCGGAGCCTTCTTTTCTCCAGGCTGAAAAACTCCAGCGCTCTCAGCCTGTTTTCCTAGGAGACATGCTCCAGCCCTTTGATCATCTTTTTGGCCCTCCTCTGGACAGTCCTTCATTTCAGGGGACAAAGAAATACGGTATAGATGAAAAACTAGTATTTCCTGGAATCAATTATTAGATTAACAGATTCTAAACTATTACTAGTAAAAGCATGAATAAGCATTAATCTGAAATAAGTACAAAATGAATGATTACCATGAATAGTTGGATTCAGTAACAGACTTTATTTTAGCAAATGCAAACAGATGCTTTAGGAAGTCTGAATAATGACCAGAAGCTCAAAACAAAAATGCATCACATGCATCACATAAAGTCCCAAACTGAAAGAGCAGTGGTGAAGTATTTATTTATTTAATCTTCTGCCAGCAGTCTACAGACATAGAAGAACTATGGATTTTTGGCAACCTTTTTTTAAAAAATAATAATAATAAAAAAAAACTTAGTTATTTTAAGTAGCTGCTTTTCAACACCTCCTGCAGTGCTTTTAGAGCTACTTTTACGGTAGGATTTACACACAGTGAGATTTTATGCGCTCGGCCCCAGCAGCCGGGCACCGAGCACCGCCGCTGTCTGCGGCCGCCGCAGGCTCCCGCCCCGCCGTGCCGCCGGCCCGCCCCCGGCCCCGGCCCCGCTCCGAGCCCGGCTCTTCCGCCTAGGCCGCAGCGGCGCCGGGCAGGGCGCGGAGCCATGCCGGCGGTGGGCGAGCGGAGCGCGGCGCGGCGGGAGGCCACGGGGCGGCGGCTGGCGCGGTTCGCCGCGCTCCGAGGTGGGGCGGCAGAACCGGGCCGGGCCGGGGGCGGCGGGGCGGGGGGCCGCGGGCGTGGGCAGCGCTCGGGGCCCGCAGCGCCGGGAGGCGGGCCCGGCTCCGGCCGTGGCGCTGGCTCTGACTCTGACTCGAGTTCCGCTCCGCCGGGCAGGCAGAGCCGTGCGCCCCGGAGAGTTCTGGGACCTCGTCGGGATCACCGCAGCCGACGGAGAGCAGGAGCTGGCGTACCGGCGGCAGCTGTCCGCAAAGCTGGCAGGAGGGGAGCTTCCTCTGGGCGTGCGGTACCACGTCTTTGTGGATCCACCGGGACCCAAAATCGGTGCGCATTTTATGGCCAGTTCTTTCGTTGCTGTGGCGGGGAGCAGGATTTCATCGGGCAGTCCGTTGTGCAGGAAGGTAGCTTTGACTGCAGAGGGACAGAGGGGCCCCGTGGTCCTCTCTGGTCAGTCCCCAGTGATCAGGATCCCGCTGAGCATAGGACTGCTCTGACGCTAGTTCCTGCAAATGTTGTTGCATGAGTTGTACTCACTTAATGCCCTATGTATTCATTCCATCTTCTTATTCCTCTATCCTGTGCTTATATAATTATGATCACCTTCAGTCAGGCAGAAGTCGGCTTTGTGTTTAAGTGCTTTGACGGCTGTCTCTTGCAGTGGAAGGGCTCCAAAATTTGCTAAAACTTGAAGTATTATTTGGAATACAAATGTAGGTTCCGCATCATTACATAGTATGTTATTTTGATTCACATGCACAGCTGCAAACATCACAGGTTCGGTGCTTTTTGGACTGCGTGTAAGTATATTTTGGCAATTAAAATTTCCATTGTGGTAACTGGGACTCTATCGTGGTGGTTTTGAGTGAGTATATGCTGATGATACCGTAGGGCGCTCTTCCACATATAGAATACAGAATATCACTAACTGATGGTGGTTTTTTGTTTGGTTGGTTTTTTAATAAATTCTTACTACTTACCTTAACCTGATAAATTTAAACTGATGATAACTGATTCTATTCCAATACATTAACCACTGTGCAACAAAAACCTAGAAGAAAGTAGTCTTACTATCCATAATATCATCCTATAATAAGTAGTTCACTTTGCTGTAGAAGGTAACTAATCTCAGTAGTATACCTGCAGTATAAAATAGTAGGCAAGGATTAGTTTTCAGCAATCCAGCTGTTCTAAGTTGTAGAAGCACCAAAAAAAAATCCCAAACAATTATACTTTTCCCTCATTTCCTTATTGTAAATGTCAAAAATACTTGGGAAAGCTTGCATCAACTCACTAGTGAACTTTTGTGTGACGTGTTTCATGCTGGAGCCAATTTTCTTGGCAAGTTATGGCCTGTTGAAATGATGAAACGCTTCAAATGCTGAGGTTGTTCAGAGAAGGAATAGGAGGAAAAAGCATGTCTTTTCACAAGACCTGCCTATTCGAGGTGCCCTTCTCTTTGAGTGCAGAGTTTCCTGAGTGAGTGTCCATCATCTTTGTATGATTTTATCAACTATGGTGCAGTAGAAGGACTATGCTGTCAGAACTGGTTGAGGAAATTTCAGATGGATATCTGTGCATCCATTTACAGTTTGTTAAAAAAAATTATCTCTGCAGTCACGAGGACTTTTAAAAAACAAATCACAGCTTATTTTCTACAGCAGAATGAAGCAACATTTAAAAAACAATACCTGATCACCCAACCATAGCACCAGATCCCAGTGTGCTTCACATGTCAATACATACATTATTGGTGTTCTTTTCAGCCGGTAATAAAATATTTCTTCCTTCAGGAAATGGTGGATCAACACTTCATGTTCTCCAGTGCTTAGAGAATCTCTATGGTGATAAATGGACTTCTTTTATTGTGCTGCTAATTCATTCTGGTAAATACTGTTTGACATGCCACACTTTTAAATCATACCTTTTTATTTTTTAAAAAATATGTTGGCAGGTAAGTAATAAGAGTTCTGAAATATAGTTGCCTTAGAAAAATAATCCCAAACGTCGCTGATCTGATCATTTGAATTTCAGCTGAAATTTCTGGAGGTGTTGCCGTCACTTAAGCATTTGTTTTCAACACTTAAGTTGTTCAGTCAGTCAGTGGAGAAGAAAATGTAATTCAAAGTATCTAAATTAATCTTCTGCCTTGACATGCCAGTTTAAGCAGCCTGGTCTGCCCAAGGGGTTCCTCATAAATACGTACAGAATGAATACTTACCACCTTACCCAACTAGTCAGAACACTTCCAAAAGGTGTTAGCTGGAAAACTCTGTCTCTTTTGCAGAGGAAAAAGAAACAAGGTAATAACCGGTCACCTTACCAAACTGCTGCTAATTTGACTCATCTCTGATTTAAAATTGCTTTGAGGCATTTTTTCTTTCTTCTTATTTTCAAGCAAAGAGCAGGAGTCATTTGATTTCGTCACTTTAGTTAATAGACACATGGTTCAGATTCCAGCTCTGAAGCAAAGTAAAGGTAATGAAATCAACCACTGTTTAAATAAAAGCTACTTAAGGCATACTAAATTTTGGACATAAGGTCAGATCTGCCTTGAGAAATGTTTAAGAGGAAGGATGATTTTTTAAAAATTTGACATTTTCTAAGGAATACATAGTATATGATCAAGCTATGTAGCCATACAGGTTTTGTTTATGCTTACTTACACTTTCTTAAGAGACTGTATATATACTCTGTAATTAAAAATGTCTTTTTTTTTCAGGTGGTTATAGTCAACGTTTACCAAATGCAAGTGCACTGGGGAAGATTTTCACAGCTTTGCCTTTTGGTGATCCTGTTTACCAGATGTTGGAGCTTAAGCTTGCTATGTACATTGATTTCCCCAGTCACATGAAACCAGGAATTCTCGTTACTTGTTCAGATGACATAGAACTTTACAGCACTGGAGTTGCAGAAACAATCACATTCGATAAACCTGGATTTACTGCTTTAGCTCACCCTTCAGATTTGACAGTTGGGACCACTCATGGAGTGTTTGTTTTAGATCCATCCAGTTTTTCAGGAAAAGGAGGACTTGAATACACATCTTGCCATCGTTTCCTACACAAGCCTGATGTTGAGACAATGCGCCAGTGTGGTGCAGTATGTGTGAGAGGGAATTGTTCTCAGCCATGTTCCTCTGGAGACCACAGTGACTCAGAAATGGACTCAGAGTGTGTGTATACAGACAGTATATTTTACATGGATCATAGCATTGCAAAACAATTATTGATATTTTATAAGCAGATGAATACTCTTTGCTGTGAAATAGATGCATATGGTGACTTCCTTCAGGCCCTGGGACCTGGAGCCACTCAAGATTACACAAAAAATACAAGTAATGTCACAAAAGAGGAATCGCAGTTAGTAGAAGTACGGCAGAAGCTATATTCTGTTCTGAAAGGAACTCCACTTAATGTTATAGTCTTAAACAACTCTAAGTTTTATCACATTGGAACTACTCGGGAGTACTTGTTTCATTTTACATCTGATAGCAAACTGAAATTTGAGCTTGATTTACTGTCTGAGGCTTTTAGCATCTTTTCAGACAAAGCTGAGACCTTGGATAGATCAGCAAGTGTCATTCAAAGCATACTTGAGCCTGGGTGTTTTATAGGACCTGGATCCGTTATTGAATACTCTAGAATTGGACCTGAAGTCTTAGTAGGGAAGAACTGCATTATTAGTGGATCCTACGTAAATTTGAGAGTAGACATACCTTCAAACTGTTTCCTGTGTTCATTGAGTATAAAAATTGATGATCAAGTAAAGTATGCAAGTATGGTATTTAGTGTAGAAGATGACTTGAAAAAGAGTGTGAAATTGCTTTCAGATATATATTCACTACAATTTTTTGGGGTCAGCTTACTAGAATGCTTGGACCTCTGGGGTGTACAGGTTTCAAACCAGCTCTTCTCCAGTGATAATACCCAGTTTGGGTTGTGGACTGCTAGGATTTTTCCTGTTTGTTCTAGTTTAAGTGAATCAGTTAGAATGTCATTAAACATGTTAAATTCTGTGCAGCACAAGTCGGCTTTTAAATTGCATGGCTTTAAGCTCCTGTCTGTTGAAGAAATGCTATCCTACAAAGATGTGGAAGATATGTTGAAATTTAGGAATCAAATTTATGATGAAATCTGTCTACAAAGACAAAAAGAGAAATCTGATTTGTAGAAGGATTGGTACTTGAAGAAATTTCCCGTCTTTCATTGTGGATGATGTATTACTTCCCAGATTGTAATAATCATAAGGAAAAAGTACACAGATCTTCTCATTGGCTCTAGCAGCATGATATAGTTTAACAGTAATTTATGTTTCTCACTGTTCCTACTGCCTTTTTACAATAGTGTTTCAAATAGGTGTAGGTAAATTGATTTTATTTTTTTTAATCGGGACATCCTATCGAAGCATTAATAATTTTCTTTCTTTTTTTTTTTTAATTTTGTATTTTTTTGTACTTACTGTTTTTCATAAGAGAAAAAGTATTTGTGTGAGAAATCAACCTTTCCTTTATGAGTAATAACATTGGGGTCAATACCTGCTATCAAGTCATGTCAATTTTTTGTAGAAACATAGAATATCCTGAGTTGGAAGGGACCTGCAACAATCTTAGGGTCTACCTCCTGGTTGTACACAGGACTAACTAAAATTTAAAACATATGTCCAAGAGCATTGTCCAAACACTTGAACTCCAGCAGGCTTGGTGCCATGGCCACTTTCGTGGGGTGGGGATTACTGTTTAATTATTTGGGAGGTATTAGATTGAGTGGGCAGCTATCAACTTTTTGTTATCCACAGAGATACTGATACATGTCATGGGCAAATTTGCATTTCTCTAAACTGAACTGTCATAGTCCTTGGAGTGATATTTAATCCTCATGCAGACCAGTGGACTAAACAACAGAGAGATTAAGTATTTTGAGTGGTACCACAATGCACATCTTTGGGGAAACAGATAATATTACCTATCCTGTAATAACGATAAACAGAAATCTTTTGGTTTCTATTGCTCCATCTAGCTCCATATTCTGTCTTAGGTCGTGGCACCACAAAAATGCTATTCACAGAGAGCATACAAGCCTATGTATGCATTCATTCACAGTATTTTCAACAGTTCATTATATAAGTAATCAGTCCATGCTTTTGTAATACAAGGTGAAAAAAGGTTTGCACAAAGTTTATATTCAGATAAATCATTTATTTTTAATTTGTCTTCTGTAATGACTGCTTTTTTATTTTTTCCATTTCACATTATTAAGAATGTGTTGTGTATTCTGTAACCGTAATTTGACAGCAACATAATGCATCTTTTTCTCTTGCATATAACAATGGGTTTTCATGTTTCATTTTGTGTTGTATAGTCTCCTTTTTAATGGAAAAAGAAATTGACCCCTAATTCTCCCAAAGTCAGGATTCAGTTTAGCTTCTCTTTTTTGAGCCACATTGGTGGTTTTACCTTACTGGGCAGCTGAACTCCCAACATAACCGTTCCCTCACTCCCCCTCCTCAGAAGAAGAAGTGGAGAAGAAAGTATGCTGGAAAGAAAAAAAAAAACTCATGGGTTGGGATAAGAATAATTTAATTAAAGGGGAAGGGAAGAGGGGAGAAAAAAAAAGAGCAAAAGCCTCACAAAAGCATAGAGAGGAAAAAAAAATTATTCTCTACTTCCCATCAACAAGCAATGTTCAACCATGTCCCAGGAAGCAGGGCCTCAATAGGCGTAGTGGTTGTTTGGGAGGACAGTCGTCTTCATAATGAGAGCCTCCCCTCTCCTTCCCCTTTCCCACATCTTATTGCTGAGTGTGGCACTATATGGCATGGAATATCCCTTTGGTGGGTTTAGGTCAGCTGCCCTGGTGATGTCCCCTCCCTACCTCTTGCACGCCCCCAACCTGCTGGTGTTGTGGGGGACTGGGGGTGGTTTGGAGTGAGTCTTGATGCTGTGCCAGCACTGCTCAGCAATAGACACGACACTGGTGTGATACCAGTGCTGTTCTAGCTACAAGTGCCAAGTACGGCACTGTATGGGCTGCTGCAGGGAAAGTTAACTCCATCCCAGGCAGGGATGTGCAGTCATTTTGGAGGTTAGCTCCGTTTGCTTTTACTGAACTAGTCTGATTTCTGGGGAGTCTATCTTCAATGTGCTGTCAGAGGTAGGACACCTATTCGACTTGTCCATTCTATTGCTACTTGGAGTATGAGATTCTGTTTGTTTTCCAAAATGTTCCCAGAAACTAACTGCTACAGTTACTTTATCATACCAGCTTCCCTATCACTTCAGGATACCTGAAATTCTCTGAGCATACCTATGTGTAATAGCTGCATAATAACTAACAATAGACTCTGGCAGATCCTTTTCAGAGGTCTGGCATTGAGCTTTGGTTTTGGTTAGTTTTTCTTACATCCACATGTATCCTGTTAACACTTCAGGTTTCTCCTAGAGAATAATGTTTTCAGTTTTCTTTCCATGTTTTGCAACCCATTGAAAATTTCTCTCTTAAAACTCTGCAAGTTCTATTTATGAACAATTTGAGTGCTCTGATAATTCTAAGCACTTCTAAAGCTGATAATTTAATCACATTAGCAAAATATCCTCTGTTGAGTTGCTTCAGAAGGAAGAAGAGAGTTGGATTATAATCAAAGATAGGGGAAAAGATGCCAAATCAGGTAGTAATTTGGCCTGCTTTTCAAAGTCACTCTTATTTTAATGCTCAGTATTGTAAAGAAGGACAAATATTATCTGATTTTTTTTATCAAGCTTCCTGTAACTTCATTATTACAGTGTTTGTCTCCCTGCTGACTGAATTCCCTAATGGCATCTTTCTTATGCCATCTACAAAGTAGTAAGTACCATGTATTTCATTGCTGAAAGCAACCTGGGTATAAATGGGAAATGGATTTGCTTCTGACACATAAGTAATGGGAAAAAAAAAAAAAAAGTAAAAATAAAAGTATACTCACTAAACAGTTTTGCATAGTATTGGGGTAGATATGATGAAATAGCAGCTGGTGTGGTCTTATATGCAGTGTTCCTTCCCAGCAAACACAAATAAGGAAGGAGTGGAGACCTGGCCAAAGTCTTACACTGTCACGGTTGGCACCTGGGTCAACAAGCTGCCTCTGTCAGTACACCAAGTGCACAAGGAAAAGAAGGAAGTATTGGAGTATTTCTCTCTCAGAATTCCTTTCTCGGAGTGCTCCTGACCTTCCTTGAACCACTCAGATGTGCTGGACCGGCTGCAGGCCAGAAAGGTAAAAAATGACTGCCTCTACTCACACTCCTGCACAAAATGTTATCCTCTGAGACATGCTAGCTAATACTGTTATAATTGAATAAGCATATATTTGACCTTCCAGGTAAGAAACGTTACTCTGCTTTAAGTCTTTATGCCATTCCACACTTTCCTTCTGCAATAAATATTCTTGTCTAAAATTTTGGAAAGCAAATTTTGGTCAATATTAGCCATCAGTAATGTCAGTAGAATGAATGAATTTATTCCACAGATATTGAAATATCTGGATTTGTATTATTTTTCATTTTTAAACTAAAATCAAATATATTGTAATATATATGAAAAACATTAAACAGAGCTCTGTGTTAAAATACTATTTTTATAATTTTCCTGTATGTTTTTATATAGAGTTAGTTGTGTGCATGTTCACATACATGTTCTGTAATTTCATTCTTGGATTCCACATTTATTTGTAAGTACTTTTTTATGTATAAGCTTCCACTGTTTTCCACTGAGCCACAGGAACTGTGTGTTTGCCCATTAAATTTCTAATGTATCCATAACCCTTTGTGGCTTTTTTTATTATCAATAAAATCATTGTTGTGAAGTAAGAAATTAGAAAGTTGTGGAAACATTCTAACAAATAGAGGAAAATGGACCGTGCCATGATAATATTACTGCATGAAGATTGATAATGGTATTGGCAATCCAGCCATACATTTGCCAATGGCTAGTCTAAATGAAAGATTAAAATACACATCCATTGTACTTGATTATTTTTGTTGAAAGCCTTTGGTAGATGCGTCATATTTTTTGCAGGCTTCTTTGAGACTTTTAAATGCTGCAACATGGATTTATCCTGTCAAGGTACAGCAAGTAGCTAGTTTTGCTGAATTTGCTGTATCAGCTTTAGAATAAAATCTGAAAACTTGGAATGAATTCTGTGTTTGATTGAAGTCACTAAAGAGTTTTGCCTGCGATTTAAGCAGGGGGCAGGACTTTGCCCTGGGAAGCATGTTGATTGAGTAAAGGATGAGCAGAAGATTAGTAGGCAAAGAAAGTGTGAGAGCTGCAGAACACAGAGTAGTGGCAAGGAGAATGTTTAGTCTATAATGGATGTAATGTCACTTCTGAATGAACGTGATATTTTTGTCAAGAGAAGAAGAGAGAGGAAATGACATTATCCTTGATGATACAATTGAAAAATAATGTCTTTCTTTAGGCACTAAATAATTCTTTACTCTATGTATTACAGCTACATGTGTAGTGTGGATGTTCTTTAGCTAAAACAAATTATAGTTCTTAACACAATGGATATCTTATAATGTGATGAAATCTCACTAAATTTAAAAGGAATTCAGACTGGAAAGTTCCTGATGATAATAGTCTAAGATTGATGTACAAAATACATATATCTATTTTATTTATATTGAATTTTACAAAGTTTAGCTGATCTTTCACAATTTGACTGTTAAGGCAGTTGACAACATTTTTCTTATTCAGCCAGCTGAAATAAATATATCTCAGGGCAATTGAGAGACTTGTCCAAGGACACACAGTAAAATTTAACAGTAAGATAATTGTTTCCAGAGAGTTTGTGGAGTCTCCTTCTCTGGAAATATTCAAAACCCGCCTGGATGCCGTCCTGCGCAATGTGCTCTAGGTTGTCATGCACAGCAGGGGGGTTGGACTAGATGATCTTCAGAGGTCCCTTCTAACCTCGGCCATTCTGTGATTCTGTAATTCAGGGATTGCTGGTTTCTAATACCAGATTCAGAAAATGACTCACTGTGGAATCCTGGCTTATGATTTTCCTCCAGTCTGATTAATGAAGGATGCAATGCTGAAAATGACAGTCAGGTAAAACTTTCTAAGAACAAGAGGAATCTATTGAAACCTGGAGTTTAATTTTGAGGAAGGCTTGTTGAGTTTCCTAGATGGATGCAGAATTTCTATGGGCCTCTAGATCACTGCCTGTCTTCATCCATGCTGAAGCGCAACTGAGGCTGCTACAGTCTCAAAAAAAAAAAAAACAAAAAACAACCAAGATGAATGTTTAATCATTTTACTCATGTCAGCTTTGTTTATTCAATTAGTTTTGCTCTGTTGTGCAATAATAGGCCTCATAGTGAACATCATCTTAATGATTTCCCTGTCTGCTTTGAGAGCATGCTATAATCAACAGAGATTTAGCCATATTGTATATATTATATTATGAACTGTGAGAGAAGGGGATTATTTCAGTAAGCTTTTAGGCAGGAAATTGAAATCAGAGCAATTGGGCACTTAAAAAAGAACACAAGGGAAGGCAGATGAAATAAATAAATAAACAAGAGCAGTTGGAAGTTATCTTTGCCAGAGGAATTTGGGGAACTGAGTTAAGAAAGAAAGTTCCATCATTTGGATCTCAAAAGAAATTTACATTCTTAGGATATGATCATAACATAATGATATTAAAGTAAGCATCGATTTTTTTTTTAATTTAATCTTCTCAGTAAGTGATGTAAATGGTAAAATGTAAAATGTAAAAAAATCCTTAACTTGGACAAGGAGTTAGTGCTGCTCAGCATTTCCAGCTTCATGTTCCTAAATCTCTGATATAATAGATTCATTTTCTCCTCTCTGCGCATGTGGAAGATTAATCCCTGTGCAAATGCCACTGTAGTATTTTGATAACAAAAATAGCAGTACTAGTCTTCTGTACACTTCCTTTAATCCACTGTCACATGGAAGCTGTTGTAAACACCTGTTTCATTATATGGACTATAGAGCTCCTTCTGCTTTAGTTTTATAATAGCATGTTTTATTTTAATGTCCATTTCAGTTTCTGTGACATATCTGAATGTTACCACAATTACATGGAAATGTACAGGAGCAGCTTACAGTAAATTTACTCTTTAAGTAAATGATAGATATGAATATGTTCTAATTAATTTGAAATAACGGTCATTTCAAAAGACTTAGTCCTGTAGGGCCTCCCTAAGAAGGACATTTAAACCCAGAAATGGGAAAAGAATTTTGCACTTGGTACCCTGTAAGATGGGACATGACAGCTGCACATTCCAAACATACAGGCAAAATGAAATAAAACCTCTAAAAATTAATCAAATGAATTTGTACACCTGAATACTCTGTAAACATTACATTTGAATACAATACACACTGAAAAAAAAATTGCTTTTGACATGTTAGTGCTACTTGTATACATGTTAATTAGAAATTGCCTAACACAGTAGTAGATGTATTTACTCCTTTTTTGTTTGTTTGCAAATAGTCGGTTAACAGGTTCTGCATTTTTTAATTTTTTTTTTTTACCCATATATTCAATTATTCTGCAACTGCTTCTCAGGGACAATGATATGAATGTTTCAAGAATTCACCTGTTAATTGTTTTCAGAAGTGTAATACTGATAACTAAACAGTTATGTTGACTTCACTGCCTCACTGCATTATGCTCCCTTGCTGTAGTTTCCAGTCAAAAGCTGATCTTCCCTGAATGTCCATATGAGTTACTGTTCACCCTGAGTGTCTCTATGAATGAACATTCACCTACTCACATTTGCAAACAGTGAATAAAATTATACTATAGAAGCTGATGATTTTTTTTACCTAACTTCATGATGTAGAAAGAATTAGAGAACAAATACTACGCACGTTATTTGCATCTTTCAAAGCCAATAATTTTACATCCATCTCATGGAATTTAAATGCTGTTACTTTATAATGCTGTTGTAGTGTAATGCATTTTCTGCTCTTCAGCCCATGGCTTCTTACCTCACCTCCCACCTCACCTTTATGCTTCTGGCTTTGCTTCACCTCGCCTTGCCGTCCGTTTAGATGCTGTTGAAAGCCTTTTCCCTCTAAGCAGTGCCCCATCAGCTGCAGGAGCAGGCCTGCAGACAGCAGCGCTGTGCATGGCACTGACAGCAGCCCCAGGATGTCCCCCACAGGCAGCACAAGCTGCAGCACCAGAGCCAGCCAAAAAAGGGGGATCCCTGGGCCAAGGAGCTGTCATGGACCTGTTTCAGACTATCCCATGATTTCTACCTGAACTGATAAATTTCCAGTTTGGGTCCTACTGTGCCTCCAAGACTGTAACTGACCACCGGGTGAAGCCAAGCCCCTCTGCAGGCCAGCTGTGCGTGCAGTGACCGCCATGGCAAGTCCCCCACCTGGTGCTGAGCCCGCTGCTCTGTGCTGCCCAGCATCTCTCACCTGCTCACCCAGGCCAAGTGGGCAGCTGGGGTATCGTCCTCAGCTGCTCTGTGCAGGAAGCCCTGTGAGGGCAGAGAAGATGCAGCGATCAAGCCACAAGGCACGTCCTGGAACGTTCAGGGTGTTGTGGGGAGAGGGTTATATTTTTATGTCCTTGACTGCAAGGGTTTTATTTGTAAATCTCAGACTTTTACAAAAAAGGACAATATTGTTGCTGTTTACAAAAGTGAAAGCAGAATGCTTTCATCCATAGTAGTGGAAAAGTCTGGAACAAGGCATGCCTCTCCTGACTTTGATCACGCCACATGGCCGTTCTTCCACGGACCTGCTGTAGGATGGACACTGGGGGGCGGCCACCTGCCTGAGGGCCAGGGCTGCTAGGAGTGCCTCGGTTGTCGGCTGTGAGGGAGTGCTGTGGGCACGTAGGCTGATCCAGCGCAGCATAGCTGAAGGCAGAGCCTTTCCAGACATCCAAAGCTGGTGCAGCTGCCTTCAACCACACCGCTTGTGCACAGAAGCAAGGAGAGGGCAAAATGCAGCAGTGCAGACATGCGCACAGTGGAAATGGGGAAAACGCCGAGCCTCACACACCTGAGAGGTAGGTAGTCGAACTGCACTTAGCAGTGGCAGCTAAGTGGCAACCTCTGGCTGCTCCAGCTGCAGGCCCCTCTTCCAGAGCTGCTCCTAAGAGCACTGGTGACAAAGAAATAGGCAGATCTGTCTTATTTGACAATCTAAGGCAAAATTCCTTAAGATTGAAACCGTCCTGCATGAATGAATCACAAAACGCTCAGAAACCTCCGTTAATGTAAAAAGAAAAAAAGTTTGTTACTGAGTTCCTTAATCCAGACCATGGAAATAGATGTGTGCTGGGGTGTCCTGGCAGGCCTTTTTACCATAGCACGCTAATGGGTAGGGGAGGTGGCCAAAAACTTGTCTTGGGCTGCACAGCCATGGCTGCCTTTTAGAAATTTGAAGAAAAACAAACATTATTAAGCTAATAAAAGCAGCGGGAGAGCAGACACCCTTTGCTGTGCTGTATTTACAGCTCTTCTGGTTGCTTGGCAACTGAATGAGGAGTATCAGTTAAGAGGCTGGTGCCTTTTTGCAAATATTTGGTTGCATATCACAGGGCGTATTGTCAAAACAGTTCAAAGTCTTCTGAAATACATCCGTGGTTTTATGTGTAAATCAGTGCAAATAAATGGATGAGCTCGTGATGTGTCAGGAACTATCACAGGAGTGCAAGATTGTTTACAGTGGGATGCAGCAAGTTGAAGATTTCATGTATGTGTATTACATTTACATATCTTCTTGCCTGAAATCCATAACAGAAAACTAAACAGAACAGCTGCCAAGGTCAATCAACAGACTTTAAACATATATATACATATATATATATATATGTACACATATCACCATACACATATATAATGTATATATCAAATACATTTTAAAAAGCAATAAAAGAAGGAAAAGAGAGAGACAGAAAACAGCACAAATCCTAAAATGGGCTGGGAAAATGAGTTTAAAGTGGTTCCATTTGATAGGAAACATGGGTAAATGGATATGAAGGGGGTAAACAACAGACGAGCACACCTGCGCTAAGCAGATTACCGAGGAGATTCAGTTTATGTGAGTGAAAAGCAATACTATTTTGCAATTAATTGGTCTTCTTTCTGGGTTCTTAAGCGGAAGAATCATCTGTGCACTCAGTCTAGATTCATTGTGTCATGGTTTGTTCGTGTTTGTGTTGAGCTCTGTTCACTGTTCAACCTAGCTGGATCATGTTTTTTCCTACATTATTGTGACATTGGGTCCAAACTAATATAATAACAAACAGTACAAATTAGATTGAGCACAGCATTTATTTATGTATTCATATAGATCCTGGCCCTCAGCTGTCTTGTCCATGGTCTGCTTGGATTGTGAGGAAAGCAGCTCAGATACGTCCTCCTTCATTTCTGGGGAAATTCTATCTGGAGCAGGAACCGCAGCACAACAAACTCAGGAGTCTCCTTCATTCTTAGTAAGTCTGAAAGAGGTACCAGCCCAGTCTTCTCCAGGTTAAGTCTTTCATTAGCAGTCTGATGGACATGTTAGCCTGTAGAGCTGATGCTGCCTGTGGTTGTGAAGGGGCTGGAACTCTGTGGTGGTTCTTTACATAAGGACAGAAGAATGCCAAGTGAACGTACTGAATTCCTGACAGCAAACTCATTTTCTAGTTTAATTCACTGAGACTTCCTTGGCATAGCAACACGTACAAATATTACTTAAGTGCAAGAAGTCAGTACTCTCTGATATGATACAATTTACACTTCATGACTAAAATACCCAGAAGTTCCAAAGCCATTCTGTATGTTATAATACATTTTAATGTTAAGAGTTGAGATCATCTCTAGCCTCTTCGAACTAAGGACCCTCAGCATGCCTTGGGGATCCCTAAAGTATGCTTGGGAGTCAGCTTCATAAATTCCTTTTTCCGTACAAAATTGGGAGCAAGCTGCCAAATCACCTCCTTCCCACCAGTTTTAGGTATTCAACAGATGAACGCAAATATTTCTGTTGAAACAGTAGATATTTAAACAAGCTGATTAGGTACCTTTATTGTTTTTTTACACTTGACAGCACACACCGCTTTGCTCTGTGTCATTGTTGCATGACATTCCATTTGGCGCAGGGTTTATTTTTAGCCAGAGACTATCAAAGTATTTTTCAGTGGGACTGTCACTGCTCTTGAACAAGGAATCGTATTACTGCAAGACTTTGCTGAAACAAAGAAGATACATTGAACAAATGGGAAATTATAAATCTAGACCAACCCAAACTTGTACTGGTAATTAATGTTGGCTTTTTTAAATACAATATACCATACCTCCATCTACAAGAAACAAATCATATTTGATGAAATAACTCATTGCTAATTTACTCTTGAGTTCACGGATAAGGTGTTATATTGTTCTTAGTTTACATTGAATAATCCAAATCATATATGCAGTCTGTAAAAGACAAAAAGCTAGTAAATTAAATTTCTTTGTGCTATTATGTAAGATCATATTAGCTTAATTTATTGTGTTGATTTAACTCATAATTCATTAGAAAAACCTTAAAACTTTGGTCTTTCTATGCTGTGTGTCTATGCTAAGATTTAGGTAATAAGAATTGAAAAATGCAACCTATGGTTAAAGTTTTCTCTTGTACAAATTAAAAATATTTCTGATAAGGATTCATATGTATTAGTTGTCCATGAAATCAGTCTATATGTATCTATGTGGGTTGTAGCAAGAATGGTTTAATGGCTGTCACATTGTAATTAAACTTCAATACTTCATTAGAAAAATATATGAAATAGTGTATAATTGTGTGTTTAAAATTTAGTGTTTTGGTTAGTGGTACATTCAGATTTCAGTTCCTGGTTTTTTGTATGTTTTGAAGGTTTCATGAGTTGGTCTTTTTTGTTGTTGTTAGATGAATGGAAGAAGAAAGTTAGTGAATCATATGCTATTATTATAGAACGATTAGAAGATGACCTGCAAATCAAAGAAAAGGAGCTGGCGGAACTGAAGCATGTTTTTAGGTAAAATATTCAGGAAACCTGCTTATGAATGCCTTTCAGATGAGTATTTGCTATTAAACAATATTTTGAGGTTCAAGTGTTTTCTTATGGAAGGAGCCCATTCTTTAGTGTATTTCTTGGAATATGTCCTTACAGTTGTGGGTAAAAGTCTCACGACATAGTGCCAGAATTAGTGGCTGTTAATTACTAAATCAACATTTTGTAGCAAACATCTATACAGTTTTGTAAACAAATTAGCTTTAATGGTATGTCTAATTTTATTATGTACTTTAAGTTTTGCTGTGTGTTTCTTTAGTCAGGAACAGGAATTAAGTAAAAAATCTAAAACACTTAAGCAGATTGTCTTCCAGAAGTGAATTTCAAAATCATAATTGCAGTCACTTTCTAAGGACAACACATGCTAATAACCGTGTTTACCCAACAAAGTAACATACCTACATGTTCATCACCTGAAAAGCTCAAATAGAGAAAACACCCAGCCCATTTACTGTGAATAAGTTAATTTAAGAAAATTTTCTGGTAAATAATTTCAGATATCAAAGCCACTTGAAAAAATAGAGGATTCTAATCAGAATACATCACAAACTCAAAAAAAAAAAAAAGTGATATAAATTATCCATCTTGGTCAATTTCAGCTAGAATAACTATCACTGTTTGAGCTTGTTAATTGAAGGAAGTCCTTGGGCTTGATTTTGCAATATGCTAACCATTTTGGCTGTGATCCAGTAAGATACTTCAGCACTTCCCTAATTTTAAGCCTGTTTAGTAGTAATTATCTTAACAAACTGTACCCAGAGTACTCATTATTTTAGAAAAGCAAAACAGTTGCAATACACTCAAAATTGAGATACACCATATAGAGATATACCATATAGGTGAAAGTGCTTAATTCCTGTATTAGATAAAAGAAACAAGAAACAGCAATTTTAAGGCTAGTACATCTGTTGCAGCAAAGTTTATCAGTCCATCTTGCCAACTGAAGCAAGTCTCTTTAAGATGTCAGCCAAACTCCTCTTCTTAGATAAAGAGCACTGCTCAGAGAAATGGTGGACACTGGTTATGTTGCATTGACAAGGCTTTTTTATTTTATTTATTTATTATTATTATTATTTGGCCAGGATTGAGGAACCAGCCAGATTTCTAAAATATCTCCAAATCTGGCCTATTAAAAAAAAAAAAAAAACAGTTCTCTACAGTAGCAGCGGTTATTTTCTGAAAACTTCTTATCTCTGAAGTACCAGAAAAAATAAGTGATTCCCCCCTCCCTCCTCCCCAGTAAGTTTTATTTATTAAAAGAAGTTAGGACTAAGAAACAGGATAGTTGTTGGAAGATAAGTAGAAGATGCTAATTTGCCTGATTGAAATTAAATAAGTAGCTGTTAAAATCCCTGTCATGAAAGATTTGGAAGGTAAATAAAACAAATTTTTCAAAGCCCAGCAGAGGAAAGAAATGTCATTAGCCCCACTTTACACTTAGGGAATATATACACATGTCAATGGGTAAGCTGTTCTGTGCTGGGGGGGGTGGAGCACAGGGAAGCACAGCTGCAATAGTGAAAAGTAAATTTATAAAAGTCAATCTACAAGTAGCATGGCACCTGTCATTTCTTGTATAAAAGTTGTCCCTGTTCTATTCCTATATCTCAGAGTTAGTAAAGCAATGATTTACTAAGAAGACCACCCAAGAAATAAAAAGTGAGAATTTCATTTCTCTGAAACATGCAATTATGTCCTCAGAAAGGAATTAGGAGGAGACCTAGATTTCCTAGACTTCCGTTGAGGTCTGCAGATTCCCAGACAAGCATACTGCTTGGTTCTCCTAGTTGCTGATGCTTGAGCATGTCAGGAAATACCAAATGCTCCCAAAACAAATGCCCCTTCTCCTGCCCTAGTATTTCTGATTCAGAGGAAGGACTGGATTTGGATGAAACCAGACCTTAAATGCTGGTAATTCACGTACAATAGTAATCTGGGGATTCTGTCAGCTCCGTTCAATGCTATCAGAAATGAAAAGCCTATATGTAATTCTTAATAATGTTACAGCTACGTGCATAAGATTTAAAGGAGTGTATGTGCTTCTGTAGTTCTTTCATATAAATATTTCCATTTAATGATTTTATTGTGTTTCTGAGATATCTTTTGGAGAACACAGGCACACTTCCTGAAAGGCTTTTTATTTTCCATTGTTCAGAAAACAATCGAAGTTAGCCACTAACTTAATTTACTGAAAGAGATTTCTGGACTACTGACTTGATATCAGTAAAGTATTTCTATATTTACAGAGTGCAAACTGGGTCTAAATTCAGCCCTGTGTCTCCAAAAACTTCCATTGAGATTTCCCTTTAAATGTTTTCCAAATGAAAGAAACTATGCTAAAAGATGAAAACAGTAATTATCTGTAAAAATCTTTTTCTTTAGCTCTGATGAAGCATTCTGCAAAGTCAATTTAAATTACCGCACAGAAAATGGCCTCTCTCTTCTTCATTTATGTTGCATATGTGGGGGTATGTATTTGAAATATAATGTTTATTAAGCATCTTATTTACCTGGTTATTACTTGTTCTGTCTAATAACTGTCAGGAAGATTATATCTTCAGTCAATTTCTTTCTTTGTGTTGTCATTGCTGACACTTGGATAAGCATCCACAAGTATTACTTGGAACTCTATTTGCCAAGCTGGTTGAATCAAGTTACACTGAACCTTGTTGTAACTGATTCTTTAGTCCAAGAGAAGTTGTGATTGATAATGTGGCATATTTTATTACAAATGTTCAATTAATTCAAAATTACTTACTATATTCATTAGTTAATCAATCCATATTCATCAGGTAGTATTTTTCTACAATTATGTATTCTGTACATGGCATAGACTTCAGGATAGGGAGCTAGTTTTAATATTTTTTGCAATACGTAAAACATTTATTTAATTTTTACATGTATTTTTATACAACGTATAGCCATTTTTCTAGTATAATGAATATATATGTATTTTATATCAAAGTGATTAAAAGAATAACTCAAATGCTCTGTTGAAAAATATCAGCTGATAGGATTTTTGCAGATAACAAATCAGGGTATGCAAGAAAAGAGTGCAAGATGTCTTCCGGCATGTTCATAAATGCACATTAAGTGTGTAATTTAATTGTGTAACTCTAACCCACATTGTTCCTATGTTATCCACCTAGTGTGTCATTAGTTCATGAACAATTTTGCACTTTTTACACTTGCTGGGAGAAGCAAAGAGAATTTTACCCTAACATTTCAGCTCCACAAAATATGTACTAGTAATATGCATAAATTATTTGCTCAATCTTAGTTAGATGTTATCATCAAGGAGGACTGGATCCTGCACTGCTGAACACCAAATGGATCTTTACTCTTAATTTCAGAGAGTACAAGATCATATCTAAAGATGACATCAGTACTTGGTAACATTGGAGTAAGTGGTGGGAATGATGAGAGGAAGTTTAAGAAAACATACACTATTAATTAATTAGGTAGAGTATGTGAGCATTTAGTTATTACACCTGACATTGTCCTTAAATATAGTCATGATTATTCAGAAGGAAAAACATTTTTTGAGATCATCACTGCATCAGGAAAGTAAGCATAAAGCTACTTTCTCAAGCTGATATTCATTAGTATCCATCAAATCTATTTTCCCTGTAATAATACTGTGTACAGAGGGAGACCAGTGCTTCACTTCTGAAAGGACGTAGAGTTGCGTGTCTGAGAAACCAGAGCTTCTGGAAGCATCTGTTAATTAATGGACTTCTTCGTAGCATAGTCTGGATGTTAAAAGAGGATTCTGTTTCTTTAGAAGTTCAACTATCCTTAACCAATTCTTATTCAAGTGTGAACAGTAAGCCACTTCACGGCCAGGTCCCAGTGTGTAAGGAGATGGTGCTTAATTCAATTTTAAGGGTGCAAAATTTTTATTACCTATTTCTCTTTGCTTTCAAACTCACACTGATGTTTCTTACTTCCATCTGCATGTTTTTTCTGTAAATAATTTTGATTTCCAATTTTCATTCTAAAGGTAACAAATCACATATTAGAACTCTTATGCTAAAAGGACTGCGCCCATCCAGATTAACAAGAAATGGATTTACCGCTCTGCACTTGGCAGCTTATAAGGTAAACTATTTTGAATAGAAGGTAAACTACTTCAAATAGAATTGATGAAAAGCAGTCAGAACTGAGCAGCTTTAGTTGTCTGAACTCTCCAGTTGAACTCTTTAATTGCTACTTCTAGTGAAAATATCAATTTCACATTTCCAATGAACAGGAAAATAACCTATAAAGAGCACATGTACAGGAAATCAGCATGTATTTTTGCACTGTCATCCATGAGGATATGATGTTGCTTTAGAAATATTGATTGAATTATGCAATGCATATCAGGATAGAGGATTATTATTTTAATACTATAGCTATTAATAGAAATAATCTCAAAGGACTTTATTTTACAGTTTCTCTGGTTTTTGCTTCTTTTTTGTTGTTCTTACTCAAGTTTCATGTACCGATGTAATACTAATTTTCTTCACCGTTATATTCATCTGTTAAGACTCAACAATACCAGTAGCAAGGAACAGAGCAAAGACTGCCTTTTTTGAAAGGATTTTTATGATTCTTATTATGCAGATGGAGCATCTTGGAAAATTAAACCATCTACAGACTAGCTCCAGATCTACAAAAGCATTTAGCTTTTTAGAGCAAACTAAAATCAAATTTAGGAGTTTATATTCTAGAATACATTGTTCAATCCTTATACATCCCATAGGTGCACAAAATATGTGATCCATTATGCAACCAGCTACCATGCTTCAATGTCTAAAACTATTTGATAGGAAAAGGGATATGAACTTTTTGCTGTCCATTATTATCAAAAAGAAATTCCTAGTAATTCCTGGAAATAGGAAAACCATTTCAGTATGAACAAATATTATACTTCCAAAGGCATATTTTAACTGCTGTTTCTCTGGCATTGATTCATTCTTGGCCTGAACTCCTTTAGTGCTTATTTCCAGGAGACAGAGAGCAATAAGTAAGTTTGGAGCTTTTAGCATCTCTTTTGTCCTTACATTGTGTGCACTACTCCTTAGCAAACAGTGAATATAAATTGGAGAAGTCTCTTCTCTGGGCTGGATGATGACAGAAGATAGACCCCTAAGAAGTAAAAATTATGATAGCTCTGTTTGGTTCAGTTAGAACAAGTAATAGTGAGAAAAATGGCTTCTCCTATTAGTTCTGCCACCAGACCAATCATTTCAATTCTGTGCTTAATTTCACTATTTTTAAAGGAGAAATTATTAACTAAATGTGTTAACATTTTCTCAAGCATGACTTTATTACTATCATTTGATAGTACCCGTTGCTGTTGTTATACCTGGAAGGATGTGTTTGATATTGTGAATATGTTTGATACTTGAGTCCAGAAATAATGTTTTACATGCACACCTTTTAGGACAATGCAGAACTCATAACAGCATTGCTGCATGGTGGAGCTGATATTCAGCAAGTTGGATATGGAGCCTTGACAGCCCTTCATATTGCCACAATAGCTGGTCATCATGAGGTATGTTTCTCCTCTTGTGTACAGGAAATGATATGAGTGAGTGCCAATATTAGGAAGTCATTTTGTTTGAGATTGATACCATTCAAAACAAAACTCAGAATTGGTTTAATATAGCTAATTTATTTATTTATTTATTTTCGTACATTTTGGGGAAAACCACATCTGTATATCAATTTTTACATTGAACAGATATGCCCAAAGGGCCTAGATCTGTTTGTACATCTCTTACCTTAATATAAATATCTTTAAAGTCTTCGCAATAAACGGCATTGCTTTAAATATCAGAAGCATTAACCAATAGATACATGATGAAACATTGTCATTCATACATGTCAGAATTCCTGAACCTGGATATGGGCTGAGGCTTAGAAATGCTGTCCCTCTGAGTGTGAAAGAAGCACAATAAAAGAGGTTTATTTCCTCTGCTAGGTCTCACAGGCTCTGCTCCACATCTCTGTCATTTTTACTTTGAAAGGGGAGAGGGATTCTCAGTTTAGAGCTATTTTAGCTTAGTACAGAGAAAACTATTATCAGGGTAAGTCATTTGTAGCATGAATCTCAGACACCCATAGTGGTAAGTCGCCTGTCAGTTGGAGACTCCCATCTTCATTGTTGTCCCGAGAAGCCTTTCTCTTGCGGAGTAGAGGAATGAAGAGAGGGATGAGATTCCCTGGATACCTATAATCAGGCCCTTTCCTTTCTAGACATGTTGTCAGTCATGAAACTGTTTTCTTTTCATTTACCATCTCAGTTCAGTCATTTTTTACATTTCACTTTTGTCACCCTGGCAACAGCTCACTCAGTGTAATTTATTATTTTTTTAACCTTGTGAAGTACTGAGTGTGCAAAATTATTTTGGTAATGAAGGGTTTATTACTCTAAACATACGCATGAATTGGGCATTTTAATTTTTATCTTCTTTGGGTCCATTAAGCAAACAAAGATTTTGTCATCTGTTTGGTAAGTTTTGACTTATATGGAGTGCTAGACTAATTCATCAAGACAGAAACATCAGATTTCTTTGAAGAGAGATAATAAGCAAGAAATGCAATAAAAAAGTAACTAACTATGAAGAAGGAAATATAGATGATATTAATAACCAGCTTTAAGCTGTGAATTTAGTATTACATCTTAGACTTATAATTGCACTTCCAATATAAGAGTTTGGCTGGATGACTGGAACAAAAAGTGGCTGTAGTTTTGAACAGAAAAGAACTTACATGTATGTGCATGGCAAGAAAGAATGTATGTTTTATGAACACCCAAGTTACCACAGTTACTGAGATTACTGATATAAAGAAAGCCATCTCTTCTGCTACATTTTCAGTCAGATTATACAGACGTACACACTGTTTATCATACATATGTAGCTACAAATAGTTAAATAATTTTATACTGAATGAAATGGAGATAAGACATTTCTTTTCAAACAAACAGTTTTGTTGGAGAAATGATAATTCTAGAAATTTTGTATACCATCTGAAGAAATCTGCCAACATGTAAGTACCTGGTGTAAGAAAGTACGAGGGTAGCCACTGAAGTTCAGCTGAGGAACAGTGACACTTCTTAATCTAGACAGTTTAGATTTTCTGTCTTTGACTTACTATCTCTGTTTAGTCTGAAGAAACCTTGCATTCTGTAGAGAGCCTGTGTATATGATGAAGGTTAAATGGAAAGAAGGTTAAAACAATTTACAGATGGACACCAAAGAATTCAATTAAAAAGCTGTCAGTCTTCAGTGTTTCAGTCAACAACTCTAACAGTGATCAGGGGACAAATCAATCTCTAGCATCTGTTTGTCTGCAAGTGAGGAAGCATGTTAACAGGGCTGGCTAATAATTCATATTTTGAAGGTTAGATTTTTGGGATGGTATAACTAGGCTCCTCTGTATGCCTGTACACAAGTGAAGCTGAGAGTGGGAAAGGATGTGAGTGTTTACCTTGCAGCATTACATCTCTAATCTCACATGTGATGTCATTCCCTTCAAGTAGACATACAGGGTTTTTTTTAATCATTTAATGGAACTCTTCCTTGTGTATCCTATTACTAAAAGAGTTTAAAAAACAGCATATCTTTTTGTTTTGTGCAAGACTTATGATGGAGATGCTAACCAGAATCTTAACCCTTTAGTGATCTTTTTAGTTTTTTTATGGAGTGTGTATTTAGTATTTCCTATATGGACTGTGTATCATTTGGTAATGATTTTTATAAGGAATTATATTTCACCTGGAGGAGATATCATATCATTAATGAAATTGCACTTGTTAATGGAGTTTCAAGACTTCAAATTAATTCTATAGAATGTGTTACTAGTAAAAGGTTTGTTAAAAATACTGTTTTTATCACATAATATTTTCTGAATAGGAGGGGTTACCTCCTCATACCCCGTACTTGTTAACTTAGTTTATTAATCAGCACAAGTTTAGTACCTGGTTGTGTCCTAAAAGAGCTATTCATAACAAGTACCTTTTGTAGCTGAGTTTGTTGTTGTTGTTGTTTGTTTGTTTTTAATTGCTGCCTCCTGTCATATTTGTAAAGCAGAGTCTTGTACTGAGATCT
Source organism: Cygnus atratus (assembly GCF_013377495.2). Lineage (NCBI taxonomy): Eukaryota > Metazoa > Chordata > Aves > Anseriformes > Anatidae > Cygnus > Cygnus atratus. The sequence goes on from NC_066369.1 coordinate 32,618,192, forward strand.
GCTAGTGTGATACCATGTGTCTAGTTCTGGCTAAACTCACTGTATGGGATTTTGATGCAAGCTGAGGGTCATATTTTTTAAACAGTCCTATGAACAGCTCTTTTTTACAAAGACTTAGTTGCATAGACCTGCATATATCACTGCCTGAAGTAATGTCCTTGCCCTTCCAGCACCGATGAGTACGTGATCACTGGTTTGTAGTGTTCTGATGCCAAGGCTGCAGGTGTGGGAGTTCTGCATGATATTTGCAGAAGGCTGTGTAAGCATGCCACTACATAAATGAAAGGTCAACTATGCCACTTAATAGGTATTTTGCTCTGGACTTCAGTGATGCCATTGTATTTGTTTATTCTCCAGTCTCCTTTTTTGTCCCTGGAAAGTGAGAACAATTTAACAATTATGTAATAAAACTATTGGTTACAGCAGTCATCACTAGAAGTAAAACAAAAGGAAATGAGATTATTTTGTTCTGTTCTGCATGTGAGTTGCAATGAGATGAGAAGAGGTATGTCGTTACCCACAGAAGCTAACTTCTCAGCACAGGGGCTGTCTCTGGCATATTTCTGCTGTTTTTGTCACTTGAGAGCGATATATTCTGATCCACTACTAACAGCAAACTATGATTCATTTCACACATTACCTTTTTTCCTTCTCTATGCAGTCCTTTCCAGAGCCCACAGTTGATGTGTTCACTGAGAGAATATTCTGGCTTCAACTCACAAACTGAGTCAGAGCCTTATGCTGTGGCAAAATCTGCTGCAATAAGGACATGTTTATAAACCGTTATGGGGTAAAGATGTGTCTAAGTAAAGAAGTACAGTACAGCATGAAGAGATAAAAGTTTACTATAATTTACAGCTATACTTCATACCCAAACTTTCTATAAGCCATAGAGAATTATATTACCTGAACTCAATTTTCTTGTGTGCAATGTTAATGTAATCTTCAGACCTAAACAATGCTGACAAACATGAACAACATGTATAAAGAGAGGGACTGGACATATTTATATAGTTGTGCATGCATAAAAGCTTTTCCATTTTGCTGATTTGTGAGACATTCAATGTGTTTTAAAGTAAGTTACATTTACTCCAACCTTCTTCATTTTACAGCACTAGGAAAGGCAAGACGTAAAACACAGGAAGAAGCAAGACTAAAATGTGGGCCACTAATGTAGCTTGCTGTATTGGATCTAGTACAGACATACAATTGAATGTTATTCCTGAAAAGGCCAAGTAACTTGAGTAATGTAAGGAGAGTCCCTATCTCACAGTGAAACAGCATAGCAAAAAGTGTCCTTGAAAGCTAAAGCCCTCTCAAGTACAGGTATTCTGGTTTTGCCCTTTGAGGACAACATGTCTTGTCACGTCTGCAAATTGTTCTAGAGCTGCTGTTGAGTGCTGAATTGCTCTCCTCAAGGTCACTCTTAACATAAAAGTATTAGAGGCTGTCCCTATGTTTGTGTACTAGCCTTTATTCCTAGAGACTTTACATCACATGCTGGCTTTGATAACATCTGAAAGTGTTTTAAGTGTTTTGCAGTTGAAAGATATTGAAGGTTGTAACTGAAGGATGCTGAAAAGTTGATGACCTAATTGGTAATCTTTGTTTTGCTTGGCAAGCAACTCTGAGCTCTGTAAGACATCCATACATACAATTCTGTACAATAATTATCACACTATGCATAAAGCACGAAATCCATTATGCTGTATTAAACAGAAATCAAACTTGTTGATACTGACGTCAAAACTGAAAATCTGCTGTGCTCATATCTCATGAATTCTCAGGGCATCTTCCACAGAGGTGTTCAGATACCTTACGTTCAGCATATGGTTATTGTCAGTGGAATAGCTACTTCTTTTCCAGCTGTGCTGAGACTGACCATTGAATAAATTCTTTTGTGATAAAGCTGGCCTAAGGTCTGCAGACTGTGGCAGGTACTGCCATCGTAGTAAGCAAAGTGGTTGTAGTACATTCACTGAAAATGCAAAGGTTTATGCATTTTCTAAGGATCTGTGTTTTCCTAGGAACAATCACAGCAACAACAGAAACCTCTTCTCTGACCCAGCTCCAGCCAATGCAAAGAATGACTGTGTCTTGCAACCTCAGGTTTCCACCTGGATGCACAATATGCTAATTTCATATTATTAAGGCACTTGGGTTGCTGCTTCTTCAGGTTTGGGTATTTTTTTACTAAAAGTGCAGGTCAGTCATCCCAAAGTCTGAATTTATTCTACTTCTAAAGTGAGCTTTTGGTTACCATGTACACTTCTGGTCCTGTCAATCTTTTGAGTATAATAAGTGTGAGGCAGATGGAAAATTCTCATCTGACCTATCCTTTATAAAACCTTTTAAGTGTTCATATGAAGTCTTGTGATAGCTACCAAAGATTATTTGATGTGACAGTATTCCTCCCAAATTTATATGAAATACTGTATGGGATAATACTTTCTAATAGATATTTGAAGTATTAAAAGATAGACTTATTGACAAATTAAAGGGTATGCAAGGAAGCACAGAGGCCAAAGATGCATGGTGTTGTGCCCTGGCTTCTACTGATGTACTGGTATACACAGTGGCTGAACAGCCCAGAAGCTGATCACAAAATCCCCATTTGAAACTTCCTCTCTTGTCCTTATGGCTGAAACCATTTCATTTTATGCCATTATATGAGGTTCTTGGTAAATGAAATTCAGTTCTGAATTTGGACAAACTTTCATGAATAATTTTCATATATTTACAAAAGAGGTGGTATTCAGAATACTTATGTACACAAGTTTAGCTCTAAAGTTCATCTAGTGATTAAAGGTATCCATTTCCAACTTCTAAAATAAATATTAGAGGGATGATAAAGTACATGTGTTTCAGTATTGTGAAGAAACTGTTCTGCATGTTGCCTTGGAGCTCATTCTTTCATTATAGACTTTGTGTGGGCAAGTGCTTGACATGCCCTTGAAAACAGAGATCCAAGATAGAGAAGGATAAGAAGTATGATTGGACCTGTGTGAAAAATTGGTGCCTGTCAAGTAGAAATACAGGAGCTCACTGAGCTTTATAATCCCAGTATTCTGGGAATTAGATAAAAATAAAGGATATGTAAAGAACAATAAAACTGAAACAGAACAGTATGAAAGCTAGACCCATTTGGTAAGCAATAGACATATTAAATAAAAATAATGAGAACCATATATTGATTAAAAGTCAGACTGCTTTTTATTGTGCTAGTATCATAGAGACAGCCTCAAAACAGAAATAATTTGAACTTCCCAAGTGTTTTAAAAGAAGACCTCATGTTAGTAAGACATACAAAGGGGAATACCTTGGCACCGCTCATGCCAGGAAATGACCAGGTTTTAATATTTAATAACATGAAAAGATCAGGTTTTCAGTCCTGAGTGCGAAGTAAATACTGCATACAAAATTCCAACATTTTCCAATCCAGGTAATTTAGTATTTAGGTACTATTTGAACAAAAATAAATTAATTTATTGCTACAATGTATGTAAACAAATGCATACATACACCATGAACTAATACTAAATCTAGTTTAAGACTTCACATTCATGGCACTGATTGGTTTGTGTTGCCAGTACAGAAAATGTTGTTTCCTAAAACAAGAGCCATTTGTCCTTGGAAAAGGCAACTTTTTTCCATCATTCTTTTCATTCTCTTGTTATGTTTGTCCTACATTTCTGTTTGCATTTTCCTCCAGAGCTAAGAAGACTGAGCTTCCAGTCTTAGAGTGCATTTCTATCAGGGATAAATACTTCTAATAATATTACATTTAGATAATAAAAAGATGCTAATATAAGTAGAGGATGCAGAAAACATTGAGTAAATACATACTTATGAAAAGATCCTTAAGACAAATAAAGAAATAAGTGGGAAATACAAAATACTCTTCTCTGCATTGGGGCTTCCAGTTGTTTTTGTCATATCTGGTCTTATCTTGCAAATGTCAGTGGAAGTCCTGCTATTTGTTTCCCTTCTTTAGCTTCTATTGAACTTACTGAAAAACCAAGATGCTGAGTGTCCTACATGGATAAGACCATTACCTTGATAAGAAAATTTATTGTGAACAGTTTTGGAAAGCCCATGATTTCTTCCTTGGAAGTGATCAACTCTTTATCAGAAGTATTCTCCATAAGTTGAATAGGACTGTTGATGACGCATTTGGTTCACTGGCTTAGCTGGGGACTGAAGATCTATAGTTCAAGTTCAGGCTTTTATTTGTTTCTTTCTGTATAGATCTTTGAAACTGTCTGTCAGCCGAAAATCTCCTTTGCTAGATTAAATAGCTTATTTTGTCCAGAATTTCATTAATATTAATTGAAATATGAAATGATTTTAAACATACACACATAGAATAAATTTAAGAAAGAGAAAATAGATTTTTGTTATCTCCCTGATTTCAATAAGTTTAATAGTTATTCATACAATTAAATAAATAAATAGCAGAGGTACATACCTAATCCATTCAGCAGAATCTTTGACTACAGAAAATGACTACATTTAAGAGAAAAATAGAGGAAACTGTAGGGGAAAAAAATAGATTTGCTCCCCAATTTACTGAAGAATCAGTCTACAGCTTTCATTCCATCAATAAACCTGAAACAATTACAGCTAGCAGTTCTCTAAAAGGAGGATACTCAAAGCCATCAGCATGAATGAAATGTTCCAACTCATTTGAACCAATGTGGTATATAAATATTTCATCTGTTCTATGCTTTAGTGTAATATTTTACTTCACCAAAACAATGCTGTTTGCTTACTTTATCTATTAAAGGAAATTGGAGTTCTCAATTGGAAGAATGAAAATTTAATGAAAATTTATAAAATATGCTGGAAACCATATTAGAAATGCTACAAATAAGTTTAATAAATCTCTCATTAACTCAGGTATTTTTGCAAACATTAAATGTTTCCAGCCCAGGGAGGTCATTGCCAAATAAATAATGCATGTGCCTCATGCACATGTATGTGTTAGCCAGTATTACCATGCTGGAAAACCAGTACCATTGCCTATTTTGTTTTGTAAATTAAAGCTGTCATTCTGAGATTACAACATCTTTGGATGTGAGAACTGGACTGAGAGTTGCAAGCAGGATGAACCAATGCTACTTAATTTTTGCAACTTGCAAACCTGAGAACCTTAAGTGTAAATGTTTTTGTAGCAAGGATATGTTGAGGAAAACGGAGATAGTCCCATCTTATAAATTTTCTACAGTAATAAACCCCTTACCATTCACAATTCAGCTGTTATTTCAGCAATTTTGTCACTTCCCATCTTCACTTGAATTTTACTAGTAGTGGGAGTAAGATCAGATAGTTTAAGAAGCCTTGAAAAATTAAATTTATGTGAGTCTAAATGTTTTTTTAATGTCCTCTAGTTCTTCTTTCATTTCCTTCATTATATGCTAATGCTTCATTTCCCAACTGCTTGTATTACCTGATAATAATTTTTCAAAACTTTTCAGAATCGTTCTGGAATCACAGAATCATAGAATGGTTTGGATAGGAAGGAACCTTAAAGATCATCTAATTCCAACCCCCTGCCATGGGCAGGGACACCTCCCACTAGAACAGGTTGGTCAAAGCCCCATCCAACCTGGCCTCGAACACTTCCAGGAATGGGGCATGCATAGCTTCTCTGGAAAAAAAAAAATAGTTGTCACATGGCATACATATGCCTGCAAGATAATGGGGAATCAAAGATCTTCTTCAGTATTTGCCTCTTTGTGAAGTTCCAACCAGTTACAAATAGGGCTAGAACTCACAGGTTTTGAATTCCACAGCCTTTTTAACAGCTACCAGCAAACTGTGATGGTAATTGAAGTGAAGGATGCCTTTTACAGGCAATGAATGGGAGCACAAGATGTTCAGCAAACACCAGTGAAAAAGTATTGAGTTGTAACTCAGTTAGGCAGCTTTTATTAACCTGGTGATACTAGCTACCCTGAAAACAGTGAGACATTTGCAACGGCTGTGCTTTCTGCCCATGAGTGTCCTTTGTAACAAATCAACGTGACTCAGTTTTAGGCTAGAAGAAGTCAAATTAAATGCAACATTTTAAAATTATTAAATTCACAGTGATCTCTTTCCCAGAACAGTTCTTTTAGTAAGATTGCAAAAAAGTATTTATAGTATTCTTTGTCTAGCATCTACTAATATCAGAAAAAAAAATTAAAAAAATATTTTAAAAATCCTATTCTTTGGCTATCCTGTAGCAAAAACAATCTTGGGGACATCATGATAATTCAAGACACCAGTACCCGAATCTTTCATTATTTTATCTCTGACATTTGTTTCATATGATTGGACCAGCTAAGATAGAAGAGCATACAAAAACTTATTGCTGGTCTGACATCTGTCCTTATGTCTTAAATGAGAGTGTATATTAAATATTTCAGTATATTTTTTCCTTAGAAAGACAATTAATTGTGTATTCATCAGCAAGTTATATTTAAAACATCCAGAAACCTCTTTAGCAATTTCTAAATTCAGTCTGATAGGGTTTGTTCTGAAATTCTTACAGATACACAGAGGTAAGCGTTATAATATTTTAATGCAAAGACACTTGGCTGGATTGATCATATCTACATTTGCAAAATTTGAGGAAATGAGGCAAATGTTTGCCACTAATATTTTTATTTTAAAAGATTAATTAATAAATGAACTGTGAACGTCACGATACATATTTTAGCATAGGACTGTACTGGTGTCACCTCACCTCAAGTACTGTGTGCAGTACTGGGCATCACAATCTAAGGACATAAAACTATTAGAGAGCATCCAAAGGAGGGATATGAAGGTGGTGAAGGATCTGGAGGACAAGACATGAGGAGCAGCTGAGGCCCCTGGTTTGTTCAGCCCAGAGCAGAGCAGGCTGAGGGGAGGCCTCATGGCGGCCTGCAGCTCCCTCACGAGGGGAGCAGAGGGGCAGGCGCTGAGCTCTGCTCTCTGGGGACAGCGACAGGACCCAAGGGAACAGCATGGAGCTGGGACAGGGGAGGGTCAGGCTGGGGGTTAGGGAAACATTCTGCACCCAGAGGTGGTCGGACACTGGGACAGGCTCCCCAGGGATGTGGTCCCGGCACCGGGAGTTCAAGAAGTGTTTGGACAATGCTCTCAGACACAGAGTCTGATTTTTGGGTGTTCCTGTATGAAGCCAGGAGTTGGACTCGATGATCCTTGTGGGTCCCTTCCAACTCAGGACATTTTATGGTTCTGTGATTCTATGACTGGTGCAAGTGCCTTAAGTGTTAAAGCTGTTTTCTCATTTTAATTTTACCTGCTAAAAAGTCAATAATCATTGATTTTATTTTCTTAGAGGAATTCTTATCCCTTGCCCTTGTCCAAAAGACAAAGTCCTGATATATTCTGTCTTGTTTTATTGTCTTGACTCCTTCTAACCTTCAGAGTAGCTTAATTAAATCAGTCTTTGAAGTGAACATAGTTGACTAGAATGTTCAAAAAGCTTCTGATTAAACCTCTCATTAAAAAAAAAAAATTATGAAGAGAAAACCAATTTTTAACTCACAACAATGCTTTATGGGAGGAAAGGTGAGTAATCACTTCCCTCATTCTACTGGTTGTTCCCTCGTTAACATAGCTCAGGATGCTGTTGGCTGCCATTGCTGCAAGGACACACAGCTGGTTCATGTTCAGCTTGCTGGCTACCAGGGTTCCCAGGTCCTTGCCAGCAGAGCTGCTCCTCTGCCAGGCAGTCCACAGATTGTGCTGTTGCAGTGCAGGACTTCACATTTGTCCTTGTGGAACATCATATGGGTCATGTTGGTCCACTCTTCCAGCCTGCCTTGGTCCCTCTGGATGGCAAGACTGCCATCAAATACACCAAATTGTTCCCCCGTAATTTGATGTCCTTTGCAAACATGAGGAGAGTGCTGTCCATTACTGCCTCCATGACCACTATTAAAGGTGTTAAACAGGACAGGTCCCAGTGCAGACGCCTGTGGTACTCCACTTGATGCTAGCTTTGGGGTAGAGTACAACTGTTTAATTGATGCCCCCCCAGGTCCCATTATTCAACCAGTTTTTTTACCCTGCTAGTTTTGCATCCAGTTATACCATAACATCTCAATTTTGATACAAGAATATTTGGGAGGTAGTGTTGAAAGCCATGCTGAAGTCAAAGTAAATGCTAAAAGTCATTTAGCCACTTAACCACTGCTCTCCCCTCACCCACAAACCTACTTGTTTTATCACAGAGCACAGCCAGGCTGGTCAGGCAAGACTTAAACTTGGTAAATCTGCACTGATAGATCTGTACTGACTGTCCCCAGTCACACTGAGGCATTGAGAGGTTAAAGATCTTTCTTCTATCTTTTTTTTTTTTTTTAATCTGGACTTTGATGTTGACTACAGATCTAAGTTGACAATTGTAGTTTTTAGTTCTGTTGACACAAAGTCTGGCTGTGGCTGCATGGGATACTTCTCATCTCCAGGATTGCCTTCATTCGGGAGTCCCTTTCCTCCTGCTGTTTTCTGCCTGCTTACTTGCATGTGCTCAGATCTCATATGTCCCTGGGGCAAAACCACAGCAGCCAAATGCAAGCATCAGCATCTTCTGGGACTTGTTTGTCATCTAATTCATGAATGATGCTCGCTGTTTACCCCATTCCCATCAGAAGTATGTCTATCCCTGCCTAATATGCTCCCAGGATATTTTAGTTTCTGAAGAATACTATTTGACAAAGATGTCCAGCATTCCCTGTTAGTACTGAGGTGCTGAAGAATAATTCCACAGGACAAAAGACATAGCAATTGTCTTCTCCCCGGTCTGCTTTCAGTATAAGGGCTTAGTCCTTGAAACACTTAGGTCTCTTCTATAATGCACTGGGCCTTTTTCTATCCTGTTGAAGTCCCTGAAGAAACAGAATTGGACTTCAGTGCTATTTCCAGGGGAGGCTTACAGCTGACATCATAACAAAATAGTTGAAATCAATTAGCAACACACAAACTTGAGTATGTCAGGGAATGGACCTCACACAGAAAATGTATTGTCAGTCACATGGAAAAAAAATAAATATAAATTTAAATTGTGTAAAGGAATAATCCCTGGACACTAATATTGCGTAGTAACAGGTTTTAGTTCTCTGAGTACTTGAGAATGACATGGATTTAAAGGACCGGCCACATCATTGTATGTGTGAAATTGTTTGGTGGTCTCAGCTTAGGTACAAGTTGACAGAAATGTGCATCATCATAGCTGGCATTAAATGACATAATCAATAGAAGTCTCAATGAGGGGATACAGGTATGAATATAAGCATATAAGCTGGCTATTACCCCTTCTTTGTGATTTCTTTATACTGCCAGGAAGGTGTTGCCCAATTACTACTGTACTGTGGGTGATTCACAGTCCAGCAGCCTTTGCTATCATTAGACTCAAACATTTTCATCAGAATGATATGTAGAACTGCTTAGATAATGCATGTTGTGAGCCACTGAGCGTTCATAAAGACTCCCTTGTATGAAGAAAAAGAAGAAAGAGGGAAGGCAAGGCAAGGCAAGGCAAGGCAAGGAAAAAAGAAAGAAAGATTAGCAGCTTTTTAAGCTTCAATAAATAATCCAAGGCAGTTTCATTTCAGACTTCTATTTTGACAGTTATTCAGAAAGCCAGTGTTTGATAATTAATAGCTGTTTATGACAACATTGGCCTCCTGAAAGTTGAAAAAGTGATAATTTGAAAGAAAATGCTTAAGGTTATGTGTTGAAGCCAAAGGGCTATTATCTTCTAAAATACAAAGAAATCTTTACACAATGAGGGAATTATGCTTGAGGATTTACCTGCATGCATTTACATTTAAAAGGATCTTTCATTCTGTTTTATTTACTTCTGAAAACTCTGATTGTTTACTGCTCTTTGTTCATAATGGTTAAAAGAAAATTAAAGGACAGAGTTGTTTCTGTGCCTTTTGCTTTGCAACTCAAGCTTTTTACTGGCAAACATCTTCAGGCTAATTTGTAAAGCATCAGTGACATTCAGTGTTCAGATAAAGTACTGTAAATTAATCACTTTTACATGTTATACACAGTTCTTCACTTTTATATCTAGCTTGTTTAGGGTTTTTTGCTTCTTTTAAACTGGTGATGTAAGGATTAGAAATCTTGTTTTCCTAGCTGACCTCATATATACAGTGCTTCTAACTGGAATTTTCTGTTTGTTTCCTTCTAGGCTGTTGATATTCTTTTGCAGCATGGAGCTTATGTGAATGTTCAGGATGCAGTATTTTTCACCCCATTGCATATTGCTGCATATTACGGCCATGAACAGGTAACTAAGTGGAGCAATTTCTGAAAGTTGAGTGTTGGAATACTCCAGGAAACTTCAGGTTTATTGTTAAATATTTTTACTTTACATTTCAGAGGGACCTACCATGAAAAGAGCTCAATTCCTGGTTGCTCTAGAGTCTGAATATTAACAGGAAATATCTACACTTTAGTCCTCTATGCTAGACCCTAGCAAAAATTGGTGTCTTCCCCTCTAGGTCTCTTGAAACAAATGATTATCTAGACAGCTCCGTTAACCTATAATAGGCTTGGACCCATAGACGTATTTAATTTGACTCTTATTCATCCCACGTTTCAGAGATTGGATAAGGAATGTAATGTGAGTACACTACCTTAAGTCTCTCTAAGGAAGTGAGTATCATTACCTACTAATAATTGAATGGCAATTCTATTGGTTTTCCTTAGAATTCACAAATTTAATTATAGACACTTTAAAGTTCACGGAAAAAAATATGGATTAGAGAGATGGATTTTCCATGAAGTATGGTGCATATAACAAGTTCAAATGTGCTTGTTGCTTTCACACAGATCATGAACTTATTGAAACACTATCTCAAATCCTGACCAAAGCCAGCATCCAATCTTCTAATTCTCTTCTTTTACTGAAGTATTTTCCATATATGGTTAATGTAGCAATCCATTCATTTGCCCTGAATAGTTCTTTTATGTCAAATGTAATAGTGGGTCTATTTTGGCTTATGTAAGTCATTCCCCATACCTTTCTTTGGCTAAAAGCATGTACTCTGGGCCATTTTCAAGTTACAAAAGATGAGCTCTAGGTAGAATGTATTTTTCATTTCAGTGACATGATACTCAGAGCGCATTGTAGAGTTATAGGAAAAGCTTTTGAAAGAACAGAGACCAGATGCACAGATGATTGAAAATGTTCCACTTCTGTGGTTGAATATCAGCAAGGTGCGAACCATGGATGCGTTCCTGAGATCCTTCTTTTCATATACATGCACCTCATCATCCAGTAACATTAAGAAACTCCTTGTATGTTGGTCTGAAAGATTAGTTTCTTTATTTGCCATAAACCACTTCGAAAAAATAATCACAGTCTTGATGAGCTGCCTACATATAGTATTATCCAGCACAATATTCCATCTGATTTTGTGAAAAGATTTATTTTCATGTGGTATTTTAATCAGTCTTGATGAACTAATTAGGTAACTCATCTCTTGCTAAAATTTGGAGCTGATGTGAATGCAAGTGGGGAAGTTGGAGACAGACCTCTCCATTTAGCTTCTGCCAAAGGCTTTCTCAATATTACAAAGCTCTTGATGGAAGAGGGAAGCAAAGCTGATGGTAAGAAAAGATATTTTTAAAAATCATCTTTAACATGGTATTCTATAGATAATCAGGTCTTGAGTCTTGAATTTGAATTTAATTTCCTAACACTTGCTGTGTGTGTGTTTGTCTATTGTCTTTGGGCAACTGAAACCAAGCTAGAGGTGAAAGACAACAGGAGAAAACAAAATTAAGATTTATATACAGAAGTAACATTATTGAGACAGTCATCCAGAGAATGCGTGGCTGTGTGGTATATATTTCCAGTTAAAATTATTTTAATGCATAGTAAACTTTTAGTGAATGAGATACAGATGAAGGGTTTTAAGTCAAAATTATGCAGCAAGTAATTTAAAGTAATTCAGGTGAGAAATTTCACAAGCAATGTAGGAGCAGAAAATAGAATCTTTTTAGCACATCCTTCATTATGCTAAAAAAGCTTCATATGCTTCATTGTGGAACATTCACACATACTTTCTCTTATTGGGTTGGACTGCTACAAAAGTCTGTTAGCATTCATTTTGGTGTTCTATGTAAGTTAGTTATCTATGCATTTTATTTTACAGGCGATCTCACACTTTTACTAGTAAGACTGTAAGATTAAAGTTCAGTACTATGTAAGTTTAAATTGCATGACAGTGGATCTGTCCTCCATTTAATACAAAAATACTTTAAAATCTCAGTCTGGTGGAGACTCTTGTACTCATCCTTAGTAATTCCTGAAACAGTATAGTTATTTGCCACAACTCTCTTCTAAAGTGTTTTTGATTTATTTTGTTTTGTTTCAGCTATGAACTTCTCCTCCTTTGTAAGGCAATATTCCAGTTCACCTGTGTTTCTTTTTTTTTCCCATTTAGAAATCAAAAAGCTATAAATTAAAACAAAACCCCCCATTCCATGTTGTAATTATATCATTCCAGAGGTAAAGAATATGGCTTGCAAGTACTTGACATCATTTCTAACTGCATAAACAAAGGAGATGTCTGTTTCCTTCCTCTGTCTTACACCTCGTGCTGCAGAAGCTCATGGCTCTAACACCCCTGTCCTTCAGGCCATTCTATGGGTACATATTCTAAAACACTGACGTTTATTGTTATAAAACTTTGACATTTATTTCCCTGTTACTCATTACACGTCAGAATGAATCTGTCTGGTAACACATCACAATAAAAAATAAAGGCTTACATGTCACATGAATCCATAAAGTGAAGAATAATTTTAGAATAGAGAAATAAAATGATTTACTTTTGTTTACTCCTTTTCATACAAGACTGCTAGAAAGGTTGGTGGGGACAATTAATTAAATTTTCAGAGCAAAAATTTAGTATAATTTACAGGAATTCCCAGGAATTCCTTTTTTTTTTCTTTTTATTTAGCCTGAAGCATAATTCATCTTTGGAATTCTCTGTCACTAGACATCAGTGAAGTTACAAGTTCAGCTCAGTTTAAAGGATTGACCATTTCTGTGAACATTCAGTATTACTTCAGAAAGGTTTTAAAACAAGGTTTTATTTTAATATTAATTGTTCCTTATAATAACAGAGATTCAAGACAAGAAGGAATCTCAGAGTGCATTTGGTTTACCCTTCATCCTAAGGAGGGTCAGTTATAGGAAAGAATTGTTCCTGGCAGGTGTTAAAAACCTGCATAGCACAAGTTTGGACACTTCTAATGAATAGATTATTCTTTAGTACTCTATTAATTTCTTGTAAACTGTTTGAAAGATCTGGTGTTAAAGCAAATTGAGAACAAAATGTTAGAAACAGTAGAGTGGATTTGACATTTCTATCAATTGTGGAATCAACCAGTGTTATTGTTCTCACTCTAAATATAGAAAGAAATTTACTAAGAATCACATAAATATATGCTCACTTTTAAAAGTGAACAAAGACCTTCTCTGGATAATGCAAACAGTACTTGCATGTCCCTGCACCAATGGAGTGTTCTGCATAGAGCCTTACCCGGTCTCCTCCTCGATTCTTACTATATGAAGAAAGAGGACACGTCAAGTATATCCCTATCTATTTCAGGCATGCCTAGGAAGGCTCCCAGGTGCTGGAATGTGGTTGACTGTCCTGTAAATGGGTATAAGGCTCCCTGGCATGGATGTGGTGCAGGGTAACTGGAAGTCTCAAACAATTCCCACCTGAGTTGAGGAGCTTCAAGGGACTGCTCCCCAGCAGGCAGGCTGCATGCAACTACCCTTAAAATGATTCGGTACAACTGGTAGATAGCAGCAGTTCTGTGACAGCTGGCCTCAGAGCCAGGAATGTTCCCTGTCATGTTTAATTCATTGGTATGCATACAGCCAGAGTCTCACACTACTCACTTGATAATAACTATTTTCTATAATTATGTTTATGTTATTCTATTACAGAATTATTTTAAAACAGATATTCATAATAGGTGTGTAGGATTTGTGTTTGTTATGCTAAAATAACATCAGTCAAAATTAGATGGTTTCAGAAATGTGGTTCTGCTTCTGTGTTATAACTGAAACATTTTAATCTAATGGATTACTTACTGGTAGGTATCCAAGAGCTTTGCTGAACCAGGACCCAAACCTTCAAGAAGGAGTCTTGGTCTGACTGAAAGCTAATTGAACTGATTAATTTTTTTTTAATTCTCTCATTGCTTGCTAATGTTATCTATCCTACAACAACCCATCTATTGCCCCCAAAATGTCTGAGAATTTATGCTTAATCGAGAGTTATTTAGAATGAATTAATTTCAGTTTTCTTTTGCTTTTAGTCTTATTCTGTTGTGTGGTGATTAAAGCAACTGTTTTTGCAGCTAGAAGGATACAAGAATAGGTATTCAGCAATTTAGTACAAATAATTTTACCTTCTATTTTATGATAAGTCATGTGCAATGTACAGAATGCATGATTTTGTGATTTAAAGTGCTGGAAGGGCATTTATCTTAAAAGAGGAAGACCTCTGTGTTGCACGTTTTTTATTTTACATGTGAAAATATGTTCTACAGAGACAAATACCGTTCCTGCCTATAAGAAATATTCAATAACTCTAGTTTTGCCCATTCTAATATATAGTTTAATGCTATGTAAAAGAACACTTCTCTCATTTTAAATATCCAGCACACATATATAATCATCTTTTGAGGGGAAATTAAATGCTGAGCAAAATGGAAATGTTGGAAATCCAGAAATTTGAATGAATTCTCCCCTTCCTCTTTTGTGTTTTATGCATTTATATTTTAATTGTGTCTATGAAAAAAATATCCTATTGTGTCTCCTTTATTTTTAAGGTATTTTTTGTCACTGTATATCTGATTTTATTCTTTTATTCTACTGGTGACACTCAAAGATAACAGAGTCCTTAAAAACAAGTGCATTTTCCTCTCATGAGAGCACCAAGGACATATGTTTCATCGTAGTATTTTTAATTAACAGCTGTTGTTCCATTCAGTTGAAAAAACTTCAGTGGGTAGCTTTCTTACATAGAGTAACTATGAATCTTACTTTTAGTTAACATTGTACTACGTACAACAACAGTTGTTCTGTCTACAGGTGATACGTAATCCTTGTTTAATTCCTGGAAAGCTACATGAAAATATTCAATACATCTGTTACTGGAAAAAAGCAGTTATATAACTTTGGTCCAAAAAATGGTCTAGACAAGGTAGTATAGATGATCCCAATTAATGCAGCTCACAGAAATTTCAAATTTAAAGAAAAATAATAATATTTTAGTAGAAGATATTTTCATAATGTATATGCAATATACATAAAGTATTATTGAATATTCAGAACAAGTTATATTAAGTATAAAATATTTTCTTTGGTCTCTTTCTGGCTCAAATGACAGTGAATGCTCAGGACAACGAAGATCATGTTCCTCTGCACTTCTGCTGTCGATTTGGACACCATGAAATTGTAAAATTCTTACTCCAGAGCAGTTTTGAAGTTCAACCACATGTGGTTAATATCTATGGAGACACACCTTTACATCTGTGAGTCATGTGGAGAAGCTCTGTTTTACATAGCTTGGGCCTAATTAAAAAGTTGGCATTGTTAACAACTCTTTACTGACTTCATCTTCAGTGCTTGTTACAGTGGAAAGTTTGAAGTTGTAAAGGAAATAATTCAGCTCTCAGGAACAGAAAGTCTCACTAAAGAAAATATATTCAGTGAAACGGCTTTCCACAGGTGAGATATTTAAAATACCATTATCAATAGAATAGCACTTATAGATGCGTGCAGTGCAACACCTGAAATAACAAGCATCTCACCAGCCAGGTGAAGAACAAAGTAGTGAGCTCAACATGGATATTATGTTTATATCTTGACATAAAGGAGAGGACATGGATTAAGAGATACAACCAGACTCTGATCAAGGAGAAGGAACAAGGCAGAGAAGGAAATGTAGGAAGGGCATCAGGTCCACCGACATCTATATGAATAATAGTTTCTCTTTCTGTCCAGTTTGGAAGCTGACTGGAGTTCTGCCCAGAAACCTTCTGGATTCGAGATGTTCTAACCTAGAAATGAGGTGGTAGAACACAGTTTGGTTACAATGCTGTGAGACTGCAAAGTGTTATATAAGAGAACTCTGAAAAGCAGATTTTATTAATTTATAGAGGAATAATTAGAATGCTCATGAAACAACAGACATGAACATATTTGCTTTGGTGGATTAATCATGCATTTGCATTTCTAAAGATCCTTTATTCTGTTACGCCATTTTTATCTCTTTGTAATTCTTTTTAAATCTTTGGCTACACAAAGTATTTGTCCTCTCATGGACTGTAGCATTCACTTTTCCTTTCACTTTTGCAGTGCTTGTACCTATGGAAAGAACGTAGAACTTGTAAAATTTCTTCTTGACCAGAATGTTGTAAGCATAAATCACCAGGGAAGAGATGGACATACAGGTAACATGCTCATCTTTATTGTGTATTAGTGCATATACCAGCACCAAAAATAAATTGCCATACACACTCAGGATTTCCAAGGTAACTAACATGGTAATTCGATGATCAGCATCCAATTACCTCTCAGAGAGATCTGAATTTTTTTAAAATATATTTTCAAACAGGCTTAAAAATGCTAAGAGTTCAGTGAGGATATGCCAGCTTGTATATGACTAGTAAAACCTGATGTAAAGTGATTCTCCCATAGCTGGACTTCTAAGCAGGTCTAAGAATTGGGCCTAAGTATTATTCTGCTAGGGACGGTGCATAGAGGATATAGTGTCTAAAGGGCTGCATGCCTCCATGTCTCTACTACAGGAAAAGAAAAAAAAAAAAGGCTTCTTTACTTCTACTTGTTTTTCCTCAAATGCAAAGTTGTTAAATGTGATTTGTAGGTGGTAGAGTAAATGCTGACATGTTGTATAGCAGGCAATAGATTGGTTCTTGCAGCATTATTTTTCCATCTCCTGCCTCAGGTTTTTGTTTCATAATATATTCCTTTATCAGGCAAATTAGTTTGTTCTTTGTAGGTGTTGCTGCAAGTCCTATTATGGTGTTCTGACAGTTGTGCTTACCATGCTTCTCTGATGTTCTAGGATTACACTGTGCTTGCTATCATGGTCATATTCGTCTAGTACAGTTTTTACTGGATAATGGAGCTGATATGAATCTGGTAGCTTGTGATCCCAGCAGGTCCAGTGGAGAAAAGGATGAGCAGACCTGTTTGATGTGGGCTTATGAGAAAGGTATTTCAATTTTCTGGTTTTCACTACAAAATTCATAGGAACAGTATAGGCAGGAGATAAAAGCACAAAATAACCCTTCAGTCCCTGTAGACTGAGAGCTCTCACCATCTGCTTTCTAGTTCATGGCATGAAGGGTTATAAAAACAAGCCCTTATTTTTATCTTCCCAGATATTCTGTTGAACATGAATTTACTTCAACACAAAGTCAAGGACAGAAGTATTTGTGTGCTGCTAAAACAAGAAACAGAGCCTGTTCAGAAAGGCTGCTGGGACATACATGAGGAGCTTTAATTTTATTAATGAAGGAGGCATTAAAAGGAACAACACATCAGAGTTAGCAATCTTCAGTTCTTGCAAATATGGATCAAAGCAGAGCATTTTCCATGGTTCCTGGTATACTGTCCATATGTCAGCTGCACAGTGTGTTGGGTTTATGTGGCAAGGGACGGGTAGCAGGATGATCTGCAGGAGTGGCCTCTGTGAGAAGACACCAGGAGCTGCCCAATGTCAGAAAAGAGCCAGGTGTAGCCAGCTCCAAAAGGGACCCACTGCTGCCAAGAGCTGAGCCAATAAGCAATGCTGGTTGTGCCTCTGGGAGAGCAAAATAAAGAAAAGGTAAAACCTGCTGCACAACAGCAGTGAGAGAAGAGCAAGAAAAACATGAGAGAAACAATCCCACAAACACCAAGGTCAGTGAAGAAGGAGGGGAAGGGCTGCTCCAGGTGCCAGAGCAGAGGATCCTTTGCAGGCCATGGTGTCCCACGGCGGAGCAGATCTCACGCTGCAGCCCATGGAGGAGCCCCTGGTGGAGCAGGTGGATGTGGCCTGGAGGAGGCTGTGGCCCATGGAGAGCCCCTGCAGGAGGAGGCCCCGGGCCAGAGCTCGGGTCTGGGGGAGCTGCTGCCCATGGGGAAACTAGGTTGGAGCAGTTTGCTCCTGATGGATGGACCCCGTGTTACGGACCCATGTTGGGGCAGTTTATGAAGGACTCCCATGACTACTCAACAGCCATGTATTTATGTGGACTACCCTGCAGTTTATTATTCCTGGCATTGCCATGCTTATGGACTGTGAAAGGATATTTAAGTAGTCTCTTAATTGCTTTGGTGACGAAGTTTCCATCTTCGGGCTAGCATTTATGTTAATTTAATCAATAACACTTCAAACATTTATCTCAAGCATCCTATGAGTTTGGATGTCCATAAAGCTGTTATCTGTAGAAACCTGTCCTTGATTTAATTTCCTATGTTTTAGAGAAGTATTCCTCTTCTGACACTCTTTGGTGTGAGCTCATGTTCCTAGCAGCATACTGAGCCAGCAGAACATCTTTCCTGGAGAAGATATTTTCTAATAACAGAATGAGAGGGAAAAAAAAAAAAAAGGCTTACTTACCTTTTCTGCTTTGTCACTGAGCAGGCAGGAAACTGCTCCAATTAAATGGAGCTGCAAGAGCTATTGAAATTAAAGACAGCATTTGGTACATGATCAAAGCATCACGACCTTATTGCAAAAGCATGAGGTCTTTTTCTTCTTGCCTGCTCTCATATTTGTAAGCAGCAATCAGGAACATTTCCTATTAGCTTGTGTGTATGAATAAGCAATGCTGAGCCCAGCCCTTTACAGTGAGCACAAAACAAGAACTCCAAAATGCTGTTTTTTCTGTATGTTTTCTAGGGGATGGGGAAAAATACAAGTTAAATTTGGAGGACTCTGGGACATTCCCCCATCCTCCAAATCATTGCAGTACTATTTATTATGAGAATGATTGTAATGAAGTAAAACAGTAGACTTTAAGGGCCTTTCAAAAACATGATATTGGCAAAATATTCTGTACGAAAAATACTGTAGAAAAATAAATAAATAAAAAGAGAGCTTTGAAAGGCTTAGAAAGGATTTTTGAGCATTACCAAGCAGAATTTTGTACATCAGACATCTGAGAGACTGAGTATATTGTGTGCACACAGACCTCTGGTTCTTTACAAGAAGAATGATGAGTATAGCAACTGTCTACAGCAATATAGTGTAAACATTTTGTCCAGTTTAAAACACCATAACTGAAATATTTTCAGGCATTGGTTTCCCTTCTAAGGCTTCTTGAAGACTATGATCAACCTCCATTTATATATTTCTGTAGCAGTTTTTTTTCTTCTATTGCCATGTATCACGTTAGTATTAGGTGAACTCAAAATAATATGCTTGTTTTTATTGGTAGGTATTTTCCCAGTATTTCTGTAGTTAAAAATTATATTAAATTTTAGATTAGCATTGCTGCATCCTTGCTTACATGTTTTAGAGACACAGTTCTTTTTTTTTCTTTTAATCCCCTGATTTTATATAAATTGATTTTTAAAGTGACTATTGAGTTTACCTACAAATACTATATTCCCTCTTTCTTTAGGTCATGATGCCATTGTGACCCTTCTGAAGCATTATAAACGACCTCAAGATGAATCACCATGTAATGAATATTCACAGCCTGGGGGAGGTATGGTCTGAGCAATCACTTTAATTGCTAATCGAATGGTCTGATCCAAAGACCACTGGGAGTCTCTGGGAGTGTTCCACCAATGTGAAGGAGCATTGGATCTATTCTGTGTGGCACAAAGAAAACTAGTGTCATGAGAATCCCCATTTTCCACGTATCATATATCCCCTTTTTCTGTCAAAATTCTTCCTTTACCTGAAAATAGAATTGTCACTTTCTATTCCTTGCTAGGAAGAAAAGCTAAAAGCTGTGAGATGATCATTTCCTAGTAATCATTACTCATAGCTTTTTACATCCTTAATACCTTGTTTAGCCATTCTCTTTTTGCTGTCTACCTCTGATGTTTCTTTGATTACTGACATTCAGTATATTTCCATGCTCAGTCCCTTTCATATTTTTTAATATCTTTAGATATCTAATTCACTCTTGGGAAGAATTAGTTATCCTTTTTTGCTACAAAATTACTCATTTGTATTGGCATCTGTATGGCAAGTGGCAAGAAGAATATTAATTCAAGCAGATAGATAAAACATTTTACAGCGTTTTGAGAATGTTCCTATGGAGAAGGTAAATATGTTATACATTGCAGCTTGTCCAGGTCATTGACTTCCTGTCACGTAAATAGGAAGAACCCGACAGTCAGCAACAGGATCATTCTCCTTCCTACCTTTCCATATCTACAGAGTAGTTTAACTTGTTCCAGGTTTAGGTTTTGTACATATCAAGTTCATGTAAATCTTTAGAGGACCAAGTTTATTCATGCATTGGAGATCCATTTTGGCATTAAAACATCCAGAGGGACTTTTAATGTTGACTGTTAAAAAGAATTCAGCTCCCGTTTAAGTAGAAAAACAAGATGAAATTTTTGGTACACAAAGCTGAGGTCTTTTGAAACATCTACTTAGTGAGCTGAACAGACCAATTTACTGGCAGCCCAATTGTCAGAATTTATTAATATGATCTGAGTACCTTTACAAAATATGATATAAAACGCTACATTGGCCCTTCTTAACATTAGTGAAATTCAATATTGTTCTACAGAGTTTAGTGAAGCTATGAACAAATCACATTCAAGAATCTTAGAATGGTTTGCTTTGGAAGGGACCTTAAAGATCATCTAATTCCAACCCACTGCCATGGGCAGGGACACCTTTGCCTAGACCAGGTTGCTCAAAGCCCCATCCAACCTGGCCTTGAATACTTCCAGGAATGAGACATCCACAACTTCTCTGGGCAACCTCTGCCAGTGCCTCATCGCCCTCTGAGTAAAGAATTTCTTCTATCTAATCTAAACTTACCCTCTTTTAGTTTAAAGTCATTCCCCCTTGTCCTGTCCCTACACTCCCTGACAAAGAGTCCCTCCCCAGCTTTCCAGTAGCCCCCTTTAGGTACTGGAAGGCCACTGTAATGTCTCCCTGGAGCCTTCTCCAAGCTGAACAACCCCAACTCCCTCAGCCTGTTCTTTTAGGAGAGGTGCCCCAGCCCCTTGATCATTTTTGTGGCCCTCCTTTGGACGTGTTCTAATACTTCCATGTCCTCCTTGTGCTGGAGGCCCCAGAGCTGAACACAGTGCCCCAGATGGAGAGCTACTCACAAGAGCAGAATAGAGGGGGAGAATCACCTCCCTCACCAGCTGGCCATGCTTCTTTTGATGCAGCCCAGGATACAGTTGGCTTTCTGGGCTGCAAGCACACATTGCCAGCTCATGTCAAGCTTCTCTTTGATCAGTGCAGCAATATAACATGCCACAATCTTTTGTTTGTGAATACTTATATGTATGTTCATCCTGGTGTTGGTTTTATTGTTCTTGTTGTTCTTTAAGCAATCATTGCCTTGTTAATTTATCTGTATACTTATCAGTATGCTTATACTATCTTTGAATTCCATAAAACTCATTCTGTTCTTTTATTTCAGATGGTTCCTATGTGTCAGTTCCATCCCCTCTAGGAAAAATTAAAAGCATGACTAAAGGTATTCTCAATGGCAAGGGAAAACTCAGAGTTTTATACTCTGCTACCCAAGGTGTTTTTCAGCCTAAATGTACCACACAAGATTCATTATTCCTGGATTTCTTTTCATTCAAAAATGTAGTGTTGTGCATAAGCAGTAGCTATATCTCCCTAGGATAATTTCAGGAAACAATTATGTTGAAATGTTTCTTCTTGGTGTCTGCAGAGGTGCTCAACAGCATGATAATTCCTCTATGCATCTTACTTTCATTTTCTTTAAAATGTATATTTTGTTGGTTTTTAGGAGAAAGGGTTGTGAATTAGTACTTATGAAATACACACACATCCATGAATAAATTGCTTTATTCTGAAACACCTGTAGATAAAACATTCAGATGAATATCTGTACTTCAAAATATTTCACTTTTGGTGGTCCTTTCAATTTTCTATTTCAAGTGGTCAGTCTGGGTTTAATCAAATCCTTATATCCTTTACATAGCAGCATTGAAATGTTCCACTGAGAAATATTCTGATGAACTTTATAGTAATAAGCCAAATAGATTTACAAGAGAGAGATGTTTGTTAACTAAATTAAGTTGCAAAATTCAGATTCTGTATGTATGTAAGATTTTAAACCCAAGAAGGCCCAAGGCATCTGTAATGTTGCAATTATTTATTTGTTATTGGGGTTTATTTTGAAAGAAAAAGGAATAGGATTACCAGGCAACCACTTTACAGGAGGAAAATCAGTTTTTACTTTGTAATGGTTTTGTGAAGTTAAATGCTTATATTCTGTACTTCTGTGTGACCCTGCATTTTACCAATAAGATAACTGCTTTCTTTTGCAGAAAAGGCAGATGTTCTTCTCCTCCGTGCCGGTTTGCCATCACACTTCCATCTTCAGCTCTCTGAAATAGAGTTCCATGAGATTATTGGCTCAGGTACCAGAAATAAGAATGCCTCCATTTTAAATGTCTGATGTTCATAAGAAATATCTTATTATCATATTTATTTTAAATTATTTTAGGGTCTTTTGGAAAAGTATATAAGGGACGATGCAGAAATAAAATTGTAGCAATTAAACGGTAAGCTTGCCAGCCTTTTCCATTCCACTTGGTTGATGACTTAGTTTGAAGTATTTTCATAATGATTTTATTATGTTTTTGTCTTAATTTTGTCTCATGTAAATTCTAAGCTACCGAGCCAATACCTACTGCTCCAAATCTGATGTGGACATGTTTTGCCGTGAAGTTTCCATTCTCTGTCGACTGAATCATCCATGTGTCATCCAGTTTGTTGGAGCTTGTTTAGATGACCCAAGTCAGTTTGCAATAGTCACTCAGTATATTTCTGGAGGATCACTCTTCTCCCTGCTTCATGAACAGAAGAGGTATTACACTTGGTCTTTGCTAGGGCTTGTGGTACAGAATTTGAAAGACAAGTAAATTTGTACCGATGTGAATGCTAATCTAGTAAAAGGAACACAATAGAAAAAAATTGGCTTTGATTCCGATTATTGGGTGCACAAGGGAAATTAATAACTAATCAAAAAAAACATAGTCATTTTGTTATGTTCTATACATTTACGGTACACAGATTATATAATATTATTTTGTATTCAAAACAACATTAAAGGTTCTAGGATTTACAGATAAGAATGATTTACATTTATTTTTGTCTGTTTATTAACTTTGAGTAATACTATATTTTTTTTCAATATATAGAACTCTTGATCTGCAGTCTAAATTAATCATTGCTGTAGATGTAGCTAAAGGTATGGAGTACCTCCACAATCTCACACAACCAATCATACATCGTGATTTGAACAGGTAAGTGTCTTTCTTTATTCTAAAATTCAGGGAATATGAAGCTTCAAAGCAACAGCAATGGTCTACAGTCTTACCTATGCTTGCAGACTCTTGTAACTGTGTGGTATCTCATTAAAACTGGTGGAGCTTGGAGGAGGGTCTGCTTGCATCAGTTGGACTGGGTAAATGGGACATGATACTTTCACGTTTACCAGAGGCTTTAATACATTTTACTTGAATGACTTGACACATAGTAGTCAATTTCATGCTAATAATTAATTGACAGATTTCTTATCTGAAATTGCGAACTATTTACATCCTATTTGTATATATTAATCATGCAGGATTGCCTTTTTACAATTTATGCAATGTGGTATATCCTCCCAGTGTATATTTGGAATCCAAGGAATTATATGATTCGTTTCACCAATTGCCCCTCTAATAATTTGGGACCTAATTTAAAATAGTCACTAGCCCCCCTAAGGTCAATAACAGAAATACTTCTTGACCTGCAGAAGGCAATCCCTCCATTCATCTTAGGAGCCTGTCTTGAAATGGGGTGAGCCTAGGCTTGTTCCAGGAGGAGTAGCCAGCTAGGTTTAGATTAACTGCCTAATGCTTATACTTCGCACTGTTACATTAGGTAGTCAGTCTAGACTGACAACGGAGTCTGCCTGAGTCAGTTATCCAGATTTCCCTCTGGAAGTGAAACTGATTTGAAAAATACTCACTGTTTTTATGCAAACTTCATGAGACACATTTACTGAACTGTAATTTTCACTGAAGGATGCAACTGTTAAAAACAAACAAACAAAAAACTATCTTCTTACATTTGGCCCACCGATGTTCAATATTTCTTAGAAACAAGAAACATTTCTACTGAGTGGAATTTCTTTGTGTTATGTCTATACCAGAATTCACTTAAACTAGCCATTCTGTGCTAAATTCTGCTTTGGGAGCAGACTAATCAAATTTACCTATAGGCATATATCAAGAAAAGCAACTAGACAAAGAAGTTAGTGCTGAACAGCTGTTGCACTTTTTAGCCACAGTAGGTTGTTTGCAAACAGCTCCTTCAAGTATATATATGATCACTGTGACAAGAAAGTTCTACGGGAATAGTTTTTTAAGAGGTAGGATGAATTGAGTTACAAAATGGGTTTTCTTCAGTATCAGACATACCTTTCTTCATTTGCCAGTTGTTTTACTGCTTGTTTTAAATAGAATTAAGAAGTGTTCATTTTGTTTGTACCTCAAGTGATTGGTCCTATAGGGTTATGATAGACACAGACACAGACACAGATTTCTAGGTTGGAAGAGACCTCAAGATCATCGAGTCCAACCTCCGACCTAACACTAAGTACTCCACTAAACCATATCGCTAAGCTCTACATCTAAACGTCTTTTAAAGACCTCCAGGGATGGTGACTCCACCACCTCCCTGGGCAGCCCGTTCCAATGCTTAATAACCCTTTCGGTAAAGAAGTACTTCCTAACATCCAACCTAAAACTCCCCTGTCGCAACTTTAATGATGATACAATGATGATACAATGATGATACATGATGATACAATGAAGAATATTTGCCCATGTCTTGCTCCAAGTTTTCATTTCCTAGCAATATTGAAAGGTGCATTGAAAAATTTCTTGTGAAATACACTCATTTTGGGGGGAAAAGGAGATTAATTTTTCCCTTGCTGAGTGAAAAAGTAAACTGATTGTGAGACTATGCCTAGCTCAGGGCTCTGGTATCAATTTGTGAAGGAAAGATATAAAAGAGACAGCAAGCCATTTTCTGTACATTGGTATTGGCATCTTCAAGAGAAGAACATGGCCTTCATACATGAAAGGTTCAGTTTTCTTGCTTCAAGTGTACCTACAGTGACAACACTACAAAGGACACCTATAAATTAAGGGACTTCAAATGGTTACGTATTTGAAGGACAAATACATTTGTCCTTTATAAATTGGAGTTTTCTTGAGATTTAAAGCATGACATGAATACCGGGGAGGGGGGAGGGACGAAGAGAGAGAATAGATCTGTATATAAGAACAGTCATAGACATGCAAGCCAAAGCTGACCTCTCTTGGTATCCTGTCTCTTGCAGGGGCCCATTGTGAGAAATTTGAGAGCCAGGCATATATATAATGATTATATTATGCCTAGCTGAATTTTCTCTCAGTCCCCAAGAAATTTTGGTTCAAAACAGTACTTTTAAAAATGCTCTTGAGGTCCCTTTATTAAATGAAATATCTCTATTTGTGGTTATGAAAGAAAAAAACATCCCTGCATACTGAAGAAGTTAAACAGAAATTAACCTCTTGTAACCATTGCCAATTACACACCCAATTACTTGATTTAGATGTGCAGATATGGTGTTTCTGTATGGATATGATGTTCATATGATGTTTAGGAGAATATTGATGACCTGATTTATTTATCTGTATATACTGACTATATGGAGACCTAATAGAAGTATATTAGTATAAACCATATTCTGCAATTTTACTGTAACAGAGCTACATAAAATTTGTCAAATTTTATTTTATACATTGCTTTGATTGACTGAACACTTTCAAAGCTATGTCAATTATCAAAATTCTTGTAGCCCAAGAAGGTCTAAACCTACATTTTAGAGGCCTTTGAAATGCTTTATTTTGACAATTTAAATATTTTTTCTATTCTTGCTATTCTTTTAATTTTTACTTCTAAGTTTTTAAGTGAAACTAAGAATTTAATTCTAAAAAAAATAAAAAATAAAAATTGAATGTTTCATCACATAAACAAGTGTAATTCTGTTGAGAATTATCTGCTCCCCATTTTTATTCAATGAGGTTATGCTCCATAAAATGTTCTGAGTCAATGCAAAACGAAACAGTCCACAAAAATCACTTATTCACACATTTCCATGAATTAGCAGGATACACTGGGACAGTCATACTCTAAAGTGCACTTTGAATTCTCTTTCAATGCATTTTGAACTGATTACAATTATCAAATGATTTGGCTGCAAAGTTTTGCAGGAAACAAGTCTGACCAGTTAAGGAGGAATTCAGGTTTCAGGGAAATCTTACAAGGGATAGAACAAAGTGTATTCGTGACTACATTTGTAAATAATGCCTGTCTCAAGCACAGGCTGTCAGTGCAATGCTGATCCAGGTGAAAATCCTCCATCTTTGTTTTACCAGCTGAGCAGTATTTGGTCGTTCTGCAGTGTAATCTGGCAGTCAGAAACTTCTCAGATCATGCCTTCACCTTCAGAGCAAAGACAGGCAGTAAGTGGACAGGCTGTCCACTCTGCCACATTTATATCTGTCTTGACAGTGGCATGCTGAGAGAATCCAAAAAATAAAAATAAAAAAAAAAAATGGTGAGCCCACGTATGTTCCCTCCCTGCACCTGTTGGCTGCTCTTAACCAGGTGGTGCTTTTACTAAAGGAAATGTTGTACCTCTTGATCTTCTTAACAGCTTCAAATATCTTCTCCACAGCTGGCAGATTACCATCTAGTCTCTTATTTCTTGTTGTGTTACCAGTTCCTTATATCATTGTTTTCTAGTTTTCAGGGGTATGTCCTGAATTAAGTCAGCTTTTGATAAAGTCAACTAATGTTCCGTCAGTTTCTGTCTCCCAGTCTTGCTGCTTCTCCTTAATATAGAGAATGCTCAGTCCTGACAGTTTGGCATTTTGGAGACTATCTTTGTTATAACAGAGATGATGAAATACTGGACACAATTCACTTGTTTCTGTCTTGTTGTTTGGATTTCCCATTAAGGCGTATACTTTCTTCTACTGTTTTGGAAAGATGGATGCAAACAGTTTTTCAATCTGTTTGGTTATTTTGGAGTTGTTGTAGTTTTTATTTTTCCACTTGAGAATTCTCAGTTTATTTATAGCATAGCACAGTGCTTTCAAATAACAGTCATTTTCTTTCATTACTTGATTTCCCTCCCATTGTTTGTTTTGTCTTTTTTTCTTTACTTTAAATATTTCCCCATAATTACCAGTTTATATCACTGTTTATTGGTTTATTTGATACATTTGTTACAGTTAAAAACATCTATGATTGGATCACTTGTAAGAGCTAAGATCTACTGCAGGTCTGTGCACTCATTCATTTATCTTTGCTGATACCTGAGTTCTCAGAAGGTCTCTTCTTGCTTTCCTAGCTATGAAAATAGTATCATGACGTGCATATTATAGTGAAGGATGGTGAAATACCTACCTGTATTGAATTGTGAGATTTTTATGTAAAAATGCCTCCTTTTGCTAATAACAAAACATGCTTCTTAGTTCTGCTAGTCTTCTAATAAAAAAGTATTCTGACAGGGAATTTTTGGGCTTTGCTCTCCCACGGGATGTCTGCACAATGGTCTGAACAATTTCCTGACTTTTAATTGTCATCATTTTCTTTTACAAGGTATCCCATCTAAGTCCTCAGTATTAAGAGGAGTTTTCAGTTCTTCAATTTGGGCCCAAGTCAGGAATGCTAACAGCTTCTAACTATGCGCCCTTTGGCAAATGGATCCTAGCCCACCTCGTATGACAAAGTCTGGACTAAGGGGAAAGAGAAACTGCTGATATTATAAACTTCCTATTGAGTGAGGAAGAGCTTGGCACTGAACAGATGTTATCTACATTAAACTTTTTTCTCAAAAAAATATAGCTGTTTATAACATCAAGGCGGCTCCACCAGTCCTAGAGACTTTTGAAAAAGTTAAAGAAAAAAGCTGGTTCAGGCCTTAATGAGTGTCCAATTTTTAAAGTAAAAGGTGGATTCACTAGAAGTTGCTGTGCACAAAGCAACCTGGATATCAACCTGCAAAAATGACCAGCTAGAAGAATGGCTTCTTACTACCTTATTTTTATTTTTTCCTTTATGTACCTATAAAATACCATATACCTAGATTCTCCACTGCATAGCATCGATGTCCTCCTCCTAACACTCAAGATTCCGTCTTGTCATGCCACTATCTCTGACTTTACACATCTACTTTCTTACTGTGTCTCCTTCATATAACCACATACTTTCATAGTTTACTTTCAGGCCATCAAACTTTGGAGCTCAGAGTGAGATGCTTTCTTTTGGAGCTGGGCTTCTTGTCTCTATCATGGCACAAGCCAAAATCCCCACATCTGAATGCTACAGTCTAAGTAACTCTCTCAGGACTGCAAAAGATCCAAACCTTATGGTTCAGTGTTATGCCTTGTCACTACTGTCTGTTAGAAAACTGCTTCTGCACAAAAGGATTTTTAAATAATGTTTTCCACACACACAAAAAAGTGTCTCACTAGAGAGCCCAAAAGTATATCATTGCCTAACAGAACTTATTCCAGATCACATTTGTAAGGGTCAAAAGATAAATTGCTATAAGGACATCAGTGTAGCTGATGTACAGCACTGAGAGTAGCTTAACTTTTGAAACTTTTTAGTGTAAGAGCAGAAGTCATGTTTTCAGCATGAGTCCCAGTCAGCCCACAGACACAATTACTAGATGAAAATCTTTATGATAACTGAACAGAAAGACCAAGAATGAAATTCTGACCCTTTCTTGTTAAGTTTTGCCAGTGGCTTCTCAGAAGCCATATATTTTTTTTTTACCTTTCATTTTCATATAGCTTGTAACCCTCTATGTGAGTTCTGAAATCTAATGCAATGCACATAATGAATTAAATGAATCTGCAACATGGCTTGATGGAACAGAGAAGAAAACGAATCTTTCATGTCTCTACCCTGGAAAAGGGGTTATACTTCTGCTGTTTTAAGAATAATTGGGAGTTTTATTTTGCTTTCCAGCTTTGGAAAAGAAGTTCTGACAGCTATCCGAAATGGTGGCATCTATCAGCTTATTACTACGTAAATCAAGTCTTACAGCGGTGAGCGATTGTAGTCACAATGATTATAGCACTTTAATAATAATAATAATAATAATAATAAAAGACTATTTTAGTATCAATTTAATTTAAGCCATAACAGCTGGACATAGTTGGACTAAGCCTTTGAGAAACTAACCTTCATTTGATGGCTGTAACTATCTGTAAAAGTTCCTGAGAGCTGGCTTAGTGAGAAAGATGAAAGAGAGGATGGAAGCCTGGTGGTAATGGGGATGGTGTCTGCAACTCCTCTTTGTTATAAAATCCCCTTAAAACCTTAAAATAGCAGTTGCCTTTCATTAAACCTACAGTGTATTAAAGGTAGAAGGATCTTTTCATGGCCCTGTTCTTTGGGAAAGGAACATGCACTGAATATTCTTTCTCTGTCTCTTGCCCTTAGAAAGAGAAATTGTATCTGCCAGGCTCGCAGAACTACTTGCTTTTGTAAAAGCCAGGGCAATTACGCACTTTGATTCTTTCATCTTTTTTTCTTTCCTCTGCTTCATGAAGAGAACGATGCTTGGTCTCACCGTTTCAAACTGTGTGTGGCCTTAACAGAAGACAATTAATTGTGATTCTCCCGAACTCATTATTAACCTTCTGTCAGCTCAGATCAAATTTGTCTTCCTGCATTTCTCAAAACAGAGTTCCTTTTGCATCATCTGTGGTTTTCAAATTTCCAAGTGCCATTGAGGTAACAATAGTGTTTGTGAGCTGAATCTTCTAAACCTTATTTCTGTGGGTTATATGTTTTTACCTTAGAAAAATTGGTAAGTACAGTGTTCACTGGAGGTAATGGCCTGACAAACTCCTGCTGGAGACTACCGCCTGCTTTCAGATGTGTTCATACACTCAGCACCAAGATGGGCATTTCAGCATTGTTTTGTTAGAAGCACTTATGTATATCATGTAAAGACAGGGTGAGAGGGTCTGTTTATTGATTTCTTGGCTTCTCCACAAAAACTGTCAAACCAGGTCTTGACTGAGCTTATTGTCAGGCTGGGTTTATTCAAAGCCTATACAGTCCTTGAAAAGATTGAAGTTGGAGCTAGGGCTCAATACATTTTCTTCCCATCAAGAAATCGTGATATTTGTTGCTACTGACAGAGGCCAAATTTAAACTGAGGCCACAGAAAAGTTTGTACTTTTGCATGATTCATGTGCCTACATTCAAGCAAGGGTACAACATTTGAGAGTCTCTCTAGTTAGCCTTACATTTGATTAATGTTTTTATTTGCTATCTGGTGGGGGTCTCAAAACAATTCCACATGTACTAAAATTGCTTAAATATGTTTGATAGAAAATATATATGGAAGTTAAAATCAGATTTAATATAAATGATGAGAGTCGTGGTTACACTGTAACCATTACATTTTTATAATTAAATTTATTATCCTGAGGTTTGGGTTCAAGTGAAACTAGAAATCTTAAAGATACTGATTTGTGGAAGTCCTGGCTGGGAGAGCTTAAGTTTTATCTGTCCTAAAAACTATGATTTGGTAAAATTTGTATTCCTCATCTAACTGTTCTTGCTCATAGCTACAGCTCTAATTACACTTTTTTTGACACAGGGTCAAATTACACTTTTTTTGTTGAGACCATCAACATTACTTTCATTTTCCCTTTCATTTTCCCTTCATCATGTCTGCCAGCTTTTTCATTTCTTTTTTTCGTATACTTTTCACTCTCATGATTTTACTTCGTTCGGTCAACATTTTGATGAATATCATGTAAGCATTGTTGCATCCACATTCATACACTTTTATGTAAAAATTATGTGGTAATTTTTTTTCACCTTGCTAAAGCATTTTGTGAATCTTTCCCCATGTTCTCAGTTTTTTTGAAAATCTGTGATGCTAGTTTCTAAGCCTTTCTCTTTTATTTGGTAGCATGTAATTGGTGTTTTTCTGCTTCCTCTCGTGTGTTCTTTGCTGAAAAATTAAATCAATTGGAATAGCTTCCCTGATCAGTAAATCAATTTTCAGTACTCTATATACACACTTTTCCTGCTAAGAAGCATTTTACAAAAGGCAAAAGAAATCTTGCCTTCATTGTCATGATACATATTCTTGTACTGGATCTTAGATATGGTACATGCCTTTCATTAGCAAATATTTAATTAGCAAACATTTATTTGGCAAGTATTTTGTTTTGTCCCTGAGCTTGACTCTTTACAAATCCCAAAGGATTTGAAACTGTGGCAATAGTTCACCTTCCCAGTTTCTTTTAACAGCTTCCTCTCTCATCAAGTTTCTGTATAAGGCACAGAATCACCTTTTTTTTAAAAAAACCCAGTTAAGTATAGAAGTGAGGAGATGTTATTCCACCTCTTTTCAGCTTTTCTGGTTGCTAATATTTATGGCACATCTTGTCCCTGCTGTAATATGTATTTTCATTCTATGATAGTATCAAAGTGGTTCAAAAAACAAGTGAATGTGTGTGTAAAACCTCAGGATTTCCATTTTCTCCTAGAATAAGTGATATTGAACAAATTTCAGACTATTTCTGAGCTGCTTGGAAAAGTACAGACGATCCCCTAAGCTGCAGGTCTGTTAGGATTAAAGACTGGTGCAGTTCCACTGCACAGGACACAAGGGACCTTCTCCCGGTGCTGGACTCATGCAGCTCAGGGCAGGCTGTGTGCAAAAATCTGCATGCAGCACTGACTCTGTTGTGTGGCTCTCACTCTCCCAAACTCCCCCATTTAATGATATTTTACCTCCTCTTAAGCATGTGGATCCTTCTCTGCAGATTAAAATGTCACAAGCACCTGTTAAATAATCCTAATTCATGCTGCATATAAAATAGTCACTTCAGTGTTACTGACTCTACAAAACGTTGACATACATGAGTTGACCAAAATGTGATAAATGTAATGTTTTGTGTGGAATATGCATTAAGTGCCTTTTTTTTTTTTTTCATTTGGCTGCTGGCAGTGCTTTATCTTGATCAACCACAGAAACAATCAAAGAAAAATAATCAAAGCTTCAGTATTATTAATTTTTAGTACCTGTTCTTCACAAGTTTGCCTTCTATTTGCTATTTTACATGCATACTACAAAGTCTCTCCCAGGAAAATAAAACTTTTTCAATTTTTGAAAGAAAAGCTTACATCTCCAGACATCCTTCTAGCATAATAATGAATTTTGATTCATTGTTGCTGTTCTGTGAAATGGAATTCACAATAAATGGATTCCATTGAGCCTTTTAGAGAACCCAAAAATAAGCGTTAGCTTTCCCATATATCCTAAACTGTAACCATGCTCGTCAGTGAGCATATGGTCACTTCTTTTTGTACTGACTGATAGAGTACACCTGTCTCTGTCATTATGTTGGTGTTTTGAAAACACACATTCAGAAAGGCACAGGTCCCACCACCAGTGGTATGCCCCAGCCTCTGCCGTCTGAGGAAATCAGTTCTAAGGCTGTCTCCAGTCCACACAGAAGGCCTGCCTTTGTCCATGCACACTGTCAGTGCCAGGAAACCCTCCAGTCTAGCACCCTGATCAGACCATGCGGGTGTCTTTTCTCAAGTGCTTGAAGAGCCCTGGGTCTCGCTGCCTGGTGAAGGGGGTGTTAGGGACAGAGCAGGGGAGGGTGCAGCTGAGAAAAGCATGTCTTGTCGGTACCTTTGGCTCCAGGTCCCCGCTCAGTGACCTGATTTTGTGACACTGGGCTTCTTCAGTACTCTGTTGGTCTGCGTGCCACCAGTTTCCCTAGTTCACCCTTCTCACAAGCTGCATCTGGCCACGTGCCCAGGAGAGTTGTTGCTGCCATATGTTGCATCAAGAAAAGAGAGAGCATGCCAGCTTCAGGACAGTGTGACTGAGAGTCCTGTGCTGGGTGTTATTCATGTTAGGAGGTCTTTGTTGGAACATTTCCTTTTAAAATACCCGATGAAGCACCTGCGCATTTGCAATAAAATACAGGCTGTTCTGGCCAGCCACCTTCCTTTTGCTGCATCTCCCTACAAAGAAAAGAGGTATAACTACCTGTTAAAATCCAGCTTTGGTGACAGCCACGTGTTTACCTTGAATGAAACTTAGTGAAGCACCAGAAAAATAGAAAAGAATACAAAGGAGCCATCCCATTCTCTCCAGTCACACTGAGAAGCAGCCTTTGCTGTAGCTGGCGTAGGATCCTTGCGATCAGATGGGAGAATGGACAGGAGGGAAAGGGGGAGAGGGAAGGTCAAGAGACAGTGTATTCAGTGGAGGAAAATAGAATCCAGTTATGGGTTTTAGGAAAGCAAAGACCTGCTTTGGAAGTGTTTTAGACATGCCTGCCTGCAGGTGTAGACAGGCATGACTTTGTCTCTGCTTTGAGCTTGCTGGAAATGAAGAATGCCTGCAGTGCTGTATCTGTGCTAAGAAGTTTGCTGACAGGGCAGAGGGCGTTGAAAGCAGAATTGTACCAATGCACACAGAGACCTAGAGCTACCCAGTCTCCCACAGGGAAAATAATGCCCATCTGTGTTCACTCAGACAGGCGCTGCACCAGAGGGACCCCTTCATGGGCCTTCTTGCATGACCCCTGCCAGATCATTCATAATTTGGTAATATCATCTGTCTTGAGCCCTGAAAGGAACTGAGAAATCCTTTCTCGGTTCAAACCTTATTTCAGCATTTTGAAATTGCATTTATATCTATGCTGCACCAGTCTTATGGGGTTTATATTTCTAAAAATGGAAGAGAGAGCAGGGAATCATAGTAGAGATTTTAAATCTGTATTTCTACACATTCACTTTTGAAAAAAGCAGTGTACTTTTGAGAGGTGTTGGAAACCTTAGTTCACAGGTGTACATGAGAACTTGGTGTACGTGGTGAACTGTACGTGAATCAAATGATAGTTATTGGCTCATATGATTTATTTAGCCAGCTTTCTCTGCTACATACAGTACACATGGCAACATGTGATTCAGAAACATTTTTAAGGGTATAAAAGGGCAGCACAGAAATGCTTTTAACTGATTTGAAAGCCAGACTTTCTAATGTGAAGACTGTTCTGCACACACATATTTCCTTTTGGGAAAAAAAAAAAAAAGTCAATATTACAAGAAAAGTAATTTGGACACTGATGAAATCAATATGTACTACAGCTCACATAAGAAGTTTGTGTAGAGTAATATCCTCTGAAATCAATGCCCATTGCAGGATACAACCATTTATAACTTCACACAGATGTTGTGAAGTTCACAACAGATCCACTGTGAGGTTAAGAATAAAGGATCTCAAAAGCTGTAAATACAGTGAAGTGAATCAGATTACCTTTTAGTATAACTAGATGCTATCCTAGTTGAAAACTATGTCCCTTATTTTTCACAATGTATTGACTTGAAACTATGGCTTTCCAAACTGTCATCGACTATCCTACAGTTCAGCTTCTTTTCTAAAAAAACCTTCAGTTGAGAGTGTCATGTTGAACAAGACATGAATCTGAAATAATACTGATGCCTAGGGGAAAAAAAAAAAAAAAAGATTCAAAATAGCCTGTTTCTACACATACAGGAGTCAAAGAACATCATTTTTCTCAGTTGGGAGGTATTTTCAAACACCATACATAGTCTTTTTTTCATCCTGCTCTGTAAATAATAAGACCAAAAAGAATCATTTAGTCATCACTCAGTTTAGGACTGAGAGATATTATGTGAGTCAACAAACCTAGTCCTCTGCTGTCACAACCAACCACTTCATAGTCTGATATCTATAATGTAGGCTGTAAGTTTGGTTGACTAATGCATGTATTTCACTTGGAATGCCATTATGTATTCGACATTTCAAGGAACAAATAATATATTAATCTTTTGATAGTTTATCTGCACTTAAAAAGTTGGAATTGCCTTACATCTATCAACATCTATCAACTGGCCTCTTCACATTCTCTTGGATTATCATAAAACTTTTATTCTCTTAATATTAAGTAGGTGCCTTCCAAAAAGGCTATTTAGTGTTCTTTGTCTCTTTAGAAAAGCTTTGCATTTTCCTCCTAGCTCACCTTAGGTTTTTAGCCACTAATCCTAAATTGTAATCCTAAACTCTAATTCCAATTTGAAGTTGCATGGTGCTGTGAGTATGCTTATGTTCCTAACTTCCTAGTGACTGCAATTTCATTGTATTAAATAAATGTTACATGTTTGTGTTCAGCTTTCCAAATCATAAACAACTCCATCGAATGTTGTGGACTTGAGTCACACTAGGAGTTTTCCCAAGTGAAAGTCCTGTAGTCCAGGTGGATGGCAATATGAAAATACTGAAATTCTAAGCATGCAGATATCTTTTATTATTCCATAACCATAGTTTTCTTAACACAGCATATCTGAAACAGTAGTGCTTAAATTGTGATGAGATTCTGTTATTCTGAAGGCATCCTCTCAGTTCTGAGAGAGACCTGCTTGTGATCACTGGCCTGGCATTTCCAGCCTGCAAAACCAAGAGAGAGAAACTAGTTCTTCGTTGTTAGTTAGCTACCCTCTGGAAAAGTGCTCAAATGTGCTACACACCTATGAAAATAGGAGTCTTTCTACAGCCAGTTCTGAGCATGAGTAGCTAAAATGTATTTGTATACAGGGAGGGAACACTTCTGTTTTGATAACCATATGCTGTCAAAGGTAAGTAAGCAATGTAGTAAAATGACACATCATTTTGTATATTCAATATATTATGAAGAAGAAGAAAATAAATGCATCTGAAAGGCATTTATGGATTCACAGAAGCCCATAATTGTATAAACATTTATATAGGTGTTTATTCAGTGCTTGGGGACTGAATGAATTATCCTAACAAATCCCTGTCTAGTTTGTTAGTTTGTTGCATGACGAGATGCTTGCATGCTGAGAGATAAAAGAAAGACTTTCTTCTTTATAAGAAAGAATTTCTTCTTTATATCTACTCTAAACCTACCCTCTTTTAGTTTAAAGCCATTACCCCTTGTCCTGTCCCTACACTCCCTGACAAAGAGTCCCTCCCCAGCTTTCCAGTAGCCCCCTTTAGGTACTGGAAGGCCACTGTAATGTCTCCCTGGAGCCTTCTCCAAGCTGAACAACCCCAACTCCCTCAGCCTGTTCTTTTAGGAGAGGTGCCCCAGCCCCTTGATCATTTTTGTGGCCCTCCTTTGGACGTGTTCTAATACTTCCATGTCCTCCTTGTGCTGGAGGCCCCAGAGCTGAACACAGTGCCCCAGATGGAGAGCTACTCACAAGAGCAGAATAGAGGGGGAGAATCACCTCCCTCACCAGCTGGCCATGCTTCTTTTGATGCAGCCCAGGATACAGTTGGCTTTCTGGGCTGCAAGTGCAAACTTCAAATTCCACAGTTCAGACAAAAGCCATGAAATGGGGGCCAGTATTAGGAGAAAGATAGATTTTCAAGATTTATGTTTGAAGATTCACTAAGCTATATCTACAGCGTCACACTGCTCTTAAAACCAATAGTCTCTTCTAAAAGACCAAGGACTATGTCTGTCTTTGGGAGATGTAACCAAGAGTGTCAAAAAATCTGATTTGATTTAATACTCATTGCCATTCTCTTGGGATTAAAAGACTGAGAGAAGGGAAAACGATCTCTCCTTTTTTTGTCTTTCATTTTCCCTTTTGGGGCTATTAAGGATTGGATACAAGAAATAAAATAAGATTTAAAAAAAAAAAAAAGGATATATACCTGATAAAGGCTATTATTCTTTAGTGGTTTAGTTCCACAATATATTGACAAGCACAAGGAACAAATGAAACTATCTTAAATTGTAATGCTATGTAAGATAACAGAGTCAGCAAAAAGATAATACTACCTATTCCAACATTGCCCATATTTTGTTCTTTTTCTCTATACAGCACTTCTTAGTATTGGCAAAATAAATGTCATTTAAATTATCTCTCCAGAATGAACATGTGCATTTAAACTAAAATAGGTGTTACCAAAGGGTATAATTGATCCATATCACAGAGATCCACAGTATAAGAAAATTCAGAGGTAATGTCACATGCTTACAAATTGTGCATTGCATCTCCCTCTAGTGACCAGCCTGCATATAAGCCTAGATCAGGACTGTGGAAACTTTCCATCTGAACTATATTCTACCAAAGAAGTTGGGGAGGGAGGGGTTGGTTTCTTTGTTTGTTTTCTGTAATGCATGAAGTTTATTGCAATTCCCCTGGGAATGTTCCTTTTGATACGTGGTGTTTTCGCTAGTTGAAGAATGTAAGCTTCTAGGGTTTATTGTAATTTGTAACATGTGCCAGCATGGAGGGTAAAGGCAGACTGGAACACTTTAATCATTATTTATTATTTAGGTATTTACAGGTGTGCAGGAAACAGTCTTTTTTCTTGCACAGCACGTTATGAAATGTCTCATTTCCATCTTAATTTTCTTAATTCAGGACAAAAACAAAAGTTGAAATCTTGAAAAATTCCCAAGATACCTGGGTTTATTTTCTAGCCTGCTGTTGGAAATGAGTTTATTTGCAAGAACTTTAGGTTTAATTTTCTTTGTGACATTAACCTGGTCTCTATACTATCAACTTCCTGCAAATGTCTCCATCCCAGTGTCCTTTTGTTAATAACTCTAACAAACATATGCATCTTATGGATAAATCTGAACAGATGGCAGAAAAATCAGCAAGAACTCATTTAGCTTCTTGTTATTGCTGTGCTGTTGTTGTGTTCTTCCTAGGAAGTTGTATGAGTTAGGTTTTGAGAAGATGACAAAACTTTTGGAGTATTTTTTAATCTGGTAGCCTCTCTGTGTAAGTAAGATTGCATGAAAGACTATATGCATTCTGCATGAGCCTTCAGTACTTTGTGACCAGAGTCAATTAGAGGAAGTTTGTTTCACAGATCATTGTGATAACACATCTGTTGCAGATATTACTGAGTTACAAACTTAGTGCGTGTGCTGGGCACGTGTAATAGGGCAAGCTAAAAGCCTTTCAGAAAGGTCTACATTTCGGTAACGTAGGCTATGCTATAACCATTTAGATGGTTGTGCCAGTTCAGTCAAAAAGCCTTTTGACCCCTTCAGTGTAGTTGTCTCACCAATGAGGAACGCGTCTTCTTTTTTCAAAACATATCATCTGGGTCAGCCACAGTTCTTAAACTGAATCAAGAATTCAGAGGGGTTGAATGGCCTTTGTTACGTAGAAGGTTGGAGTAGTCCCTAAAGACCTTAATCTGTAAATGCAAATATTAGTAGCCATTTCAGGATTGATAGGATGGATACATATGTAGGGTTACATTTCCTTCCAGATATCCATTTCCATCACTGTCTTTGAACAAATAATATGTAAATAAAGCTGAATTTTCTTCACATTACCCTCAATAAATGGATTTAAACCACCACACAAATCTCCTAATTCAACTCGTCAGTTCTAGTAGTTTTAAGATAAATCCAGTAGGCTTAACTCTAAGCTTCCAAATAGATCTCTGCCAACAGTCAGTTGAAGTTCTCGTTATCCAATCCTTTACATTCACTGAGGCTTGCAGTTGCTATGGTTTCAAATATTTCACTAAAACTAAAACACTTCTCTGTGTGCCAGCACAACTAATTATCTTAGATAAATAATTTCTTTGATCTCAGGTGCCCTGACAAACAAGTCGTACAAGTGCTGACCAAACAGAAGTTTTCCTGCATTTATTTCCTCCTCTCTAACTCCAGAAACTGGGGCAAAGATGAAGATTTATATTGAGATAAATACTTAATATGTATGCCTAACATATAAACACCATATTTTCCTGGGATTTCTTGCTGTCCTCAATTCATTTAACAGAAGTGTACATCAGCTTCTCCTAGGCTATGCCGGAAATCCTGGGCATTCTCCACTGTGCACAGTCAGCTCTAGTTGTAGTACATGGAGATGAGGTGAACAGATGCAGGGAACAAGCTGAAGTCAACAGTGCAGTCCTCACACATAACTCCAGCATTTTAAGTATTGGGCTTAACGCACAAGTGCTACACAGCGTTTCTGTCCGTGAAATTCTGCTTGGTCAAACCACAGCTATGGCCACAGTCCTAAGCAGAGTGTGCTCCATGGGACACCAGCCATTGCCTCAAATCCTTCCTTGCTACCATTCTCAGATGCAACCACCACTCTCCAGGCATGCTGATTTCACTGTATAGACCAGTTTGTCAAGGGAGCTTTGGAAGGACATGCCAACAAGTGGTTCCACTATCACAATCAAAATGCACTGCAATTTTTGCAAATGTAATTTTTTATGATAAATACAAATTGTAATTCCTGTGTGTGTGATCCTGGCTAGCCTGTACATCAAAATATTCCATCTAGTGGACTGGTGATTTTTCTGTATCAGCTTTCAAGGTGTTATCATCAAGCTGCTGAAAAATAGCTTCTATATATTTTATGGTCTCAACTATTTAAGCAATTCCACATCAAGCAGATGGGTTCGCAAACTAATGTCTCTAATAATGAGTTCAGATTAAAAATTAAGCCTA
This sequence comes from Cygnus atratus, assembly GCF_013377495.2. Lineage (NCBI taxonomy): Eukaryota > Metazoa > Chordata > Aves > Anseriformes > Anatidae > Cygnus > Cygnus atratus. Next base: position 32,658,030 of record NC_066369.1, read on the forward strand.
ATTACCTCAGTTCATTTAACCCCTAAAATGCGTCTGGCATGCTTAGGGCTATCATTCTGGTTAATTATATTCCTTGCGCACTCCAGAATGTTCTCACGCTTTATATGTCTGGATAATTTTTCTGAGGCTGGTGGACCCATGGTAAATGTCTACTGAGCATAGCACCTCTGGGAGTGATAGCCATTCATGATGAAATACAAGGACAATACATTGGTAATACACCAGGGTGATGTCAGAGCAGACATCTTACAAAGAGAGTATTTTCTTTTGATCCTAAAGACCCTGATTGTTATGTCCTGGGTTTCCCCAGGAAGGGGAGAAAAACATATTTCAATCTTTTTCTAGTGCTTTCTGCTAACCTGAAATTAATCTTTAAGTAAAAAGAAGCTATGGCTGATCAACCAGTCTTACCTCTTTTGCTATCTAATCTGCTGTCATGATGAGAGCTACACACAGACCACAGACCAGCATACAATGTCCACTTTTCGCTGGGCATTGGCTTGAACTTGCAGTAGATTTTCCAAGTTGACATTCATAAATACAGCATAAGTACTGATAATTGAGATCCACTGGCTGAGTTATTGTTTGAAAAATTAGCCTGTGCTTGTGTGTTTTAGTAGAGCGGTAAGACAGGCCTCGTACATCAAGTGAAACCCAGAAGTTTGAAATTTCATTTGTAAAGTAATAGAAAAATGGTTATTCTTCCATGTTTTGATTTACTCTCTTTGAAGATGAAACGACTGCTATTAACAACAGACTTCAAGAACTTAGTGTAACTGTTTATTCTTGCTGATACTAATCTGTTTACACTGTAGTTCAGGGAAATTTTGCTGTTAATTCTTTCTAGACATCAGATCTTTCTCGTAAGGCCTATGTGCCTAATAACATTTTCAACTCTTAAATTTCTTTGTAAACCTCATCACAGGAAATTTAGGCTCTTCTCTTTAACTTGGCTTTCTCTTGGTATTTCGATCTATGCTGTGGCATTGCCACTCTGTCACTCAGGCGTTCCCAGGGCCTTAGAGTGGCCCTGATAGGCTGGGCTTACAGGAACAGACACCACACCAACAGCTTTAAAGATAAACAGTTTGTAAATAATAGTTTAGTAATAAATGCAAGTAGAACAGTAATCTGGGGTGAAACAATAGCAAATCCAGTAATTCAATAGTGGCTAAACTTTTACCCAGGCATGCAAAGATGAGCGTAACCATGGTTATCGGGCGTGGCAGCAGCAAGGCAACTCTGCTTTCTGCAGGAGGTTAAACTAGACATCTCCAGTGATCCCCTCCAGCCTTAGCTGGACTGGTTCTATTTTTCGTTTGTTTATGTATTGGTCAACAGGCCATATATTGTACATAATATGTTTGCTAAATTTCTGAACTGGAACATGAATGGAGGGCAGGACTGAAATCTTACCTCCAGTGATATCAACAGACCAATCTCCATTAGTGTTATCAGGGACAAGTTTTAATCCTAGACACTGAGAAAAGCTACAGGATGGATAAACAGATGGAGATATTTTAAGAAATACAGTACCTTTGTCTCATGAAAGCATCATTTGTATTAGAAAGTATGGTTATTAAATTGAATAGGACTCCCTATTGTGTCTTTTTTTTTTTTTCCCCAGATTAATGGAGGTCTCGCTTCCAGTGATCCATTCTATATGGGACTCTTCAGATCTATTCTTGCCCTTCTACACATTGACATAAATTAGGAAATGACACTATGAATTTACAGTTAGGGGAAGCGTGAATTACAGTTTGGGGAAAGCCATAAAAGACAAAAGAATCAGTCCACATAATTTTATTTAAAATATCACTGTTTTTATATTCAAATCTTTTTCCCTCCATCACTGTGATTAAGTACATATATTTAATAAAGCTATTATAATTGATCAATAATTAATTACAGAAAATGTTTTGTTCTAGTACTGATTAGAAATTGGTATTTCATTAATGAAGCTATTGGGTTTGCCTTCTCAGAGTTTATGTGTATTTTATAACAATAAATAAGAGAGACAGCTGAAGTGGTTTATCTATAGACATTTATTTTCTTAAGTAAGTGACTTAAAGTCATCAAGATTTTAGCTATGAATCAAAAACTGTAAAATTTTCAGCAACTGTAAGAGACTATTAAACAATTATCTATAATAAATATTTTTCTTTTTTTCCAGTCATAATATTCTTCTGTATGAGGATGGACATGCAGTTGTTGCTGATTTTGGAGGTAAAGAGTTCTTATGAAAAATCTACAAATTAACTTAAAATTTTCTAAAACTAAATATGTGCTGACTAAGGAAATGTTGAGGAAGTTTGTTCTTCATTTTGCTATTATGAAATGAGAGAAAAGGACCCTTTTAAGGATGAGAATGCCCCTATTTTGTGTCTCAGACAAGTTAGCAGTTGCTGTGAAGTACTCCACTGTATATGTGAGAAGAAAACCCAGATGACGGTGAGATTGGTGCATCTCAGTTTGAGTAAGTTTTAGCAGTGGGTTAGAGGAAGCTAAGTGAATGCCTCTAGTAGAGGACGTGTCCTCCTCTTTCAAGACAAGTGCTCAGGATCTGAGGACAGTGTTGTGCATAGGTCTGTTGCTGTTAGCAGCCAAACTCCAGGGCAATAGGACAGGTTTCTTTCATTTTACTTAAAATAGCAGAATGTAGTTCTTTATTTCAGTTATGGACTTGGCATTTTCTATTCAAAATTAAACTAAGCTATATTTTATGAATCTGTATCTTGTGCATTGTCCTGGTGTTTATCAGTCAAGCTGCACAAGAACGTGTTCTTGTTGGTGCAAGAATGGAGTTTGGGGAGCTGGTTTTGACCTAGCTCCTGAAGAACTACTTCACCGAAGACATGGCCATTGTTACTGCGCAATATCACCACAGATGTGATCCCTAGAGATGCATGGATATCAGCTTAACACAGAGGTGTGGTGTTAGCATGATACTATCTGTGAGGGACACAGTGCTGACCCAGACTTGCTATTGTCGAGCTTGCTGAAGCAAGGAGATAGCACAAGGCTTGGACCACATGGGAATGCCTCCTTGTCTGGGGTGTTGCTGAAAATACTCCTGTTCATATAGATGAAAGCATAAGTGTATTTTTCTGATATGTCAAAGGCATCTGAAGTCCTGCTTGGGAACTTATTTATGTATCACAAAATAGAGTACACACTACCTTCACTGTATTAATGCAAGATCTTGTCACTTCTAGGTGTGCTGCTTTTCTGACATTAAATAAGACTGACAAGCTTCTTTGGTACTGAATGTCAATGCAATGCTCAGTTACTGTTTGCTGTAAATCTAGATGCACTGATATTGACCAGTACAAATAAATGTGAGGTTCCAAATTCTGAGCTGGATCCTCAGTTGCTATAAACTGCTATTAATGTTGACAGAGCTATGTAGATTTATACCAATGTTGAATTTGGCAGGCAGGTTTGAGATGCCTCATTGTCTCTGTGCACCCTTGTTGAATATCAGCCATCACAATTTGCCTGGATTTGGCCTGGATTTTCAAAACCCCAGTGCTATTAAAAAATACTTTTTACCGAGACTTTATTATTATTACTATTTATAATAAGTCTGGTATCTATAGTGGCTTGACAGTAAAACTTTTTTTTTTTTTCTATGTGTTTCAGAATCGAGATTTTTGCAATCCCTGGATGAAGACAACATGACAAAACAACCTGGGGTTTGTTTCTTGTTTTGTGCCACATAGTTTGTATAAAACATACAGGCAAGCTCAGTTTAGGAGAAAATTATATTAGAAATGTCATTTTTTGATGGATTAGATGAAATGGTATATTGTTATAGCTCTTTTTATATTTTTTTATTCAAGCCTCTTTACTAGCAGAGATTAGTGAATACAAAATATATTTTCTTAATCTGCAGCAGAAAACAATTTTATAAGGCTCTTCCTTGGGCTCTAATGCCCCCCAAATCCTTAGTAAAGCATAATTTTTTCTATCCACCCTTCCCCACTCATATACACACATTGGTGGCAGGTGGTCCCTATTTCTAATGAGGAGTTAGTTATTTGACACTTATTTTCTTTCAGAATTCTTTTCTCCATTTCAGGCATATTGTTAAGAGAGACAGCTTTTATAAGACAGCATTGTCATTACAGGTTTTAGTCCAAGTGCATTCTGTGTATCACACTGTGGTCATGAGGCTTTCCATCCTCATAATGACTAATTGTGGAATGCTAAGTCTAGGGTTCAGCACTCATCTTTTCAACCAGTTGCTATGTGCACTCAGTGTGGAGTACCTACGGCAGCTGTAGGCCTGGGCCCTGTCAGGCTTTGATGATCAGGGTTTGATGATGTCTTGCTGAGAAGGGCTGCTTTGTAAAGAGAGAAAGGTTAGTTAGTGAGGTGCCAACAACTGGCAAAGAGACCCTGCACTCATCACTCCAGTGAAAGGGTGATTGATTGCTCGTGAAGCAGCCTCAGAATTGTGCTTCTGCAGAGAGCAGTAATATTCCAGAGAGGGCACTAGCCCAACACAGTGGCCATCAGTTTTTCCCTTTGTCAGCTAGAGTAGTATTTAACTGGTATTAGATGGCAAGCTCAGACCTTATACTGTGGTCTTCAGACTATGTAAGGTTGAGTGTTTTGTTTTTATTCTAGCAATAATCTCTTCCTTAAAGCTTGATCACTATCTTTATAGGGTTGAAGCATTTATCATAGTAATGCTGTTATGTATCATGTGAAATAATTTACTGCCTGAATTTTGCATGCTATGGTGAAAACTTTTCCTGGAAAACTTACCAGTTGTTTTATTGAGCAATGGAGGCAAGGAAATAACAAAAGAAAAGAAAAATAACAATACAACTAGAGGAAAAGAGACACGCATGAGGAAGTAAACTCTCTTAATGTGTACTTGATGTTTCCACATATGCAGAACCTACGCTGGATGGCCCCTGAAGTGTTCACTCAGTGTACAAGATACACCATAAAAGCTGATGTTTTCAGCTATGCTTTGTGTCTCTGGGAGCTGCTAACAGGTGAAATTCCTTTTGCTCACCTAAAACCAGGTAAGATGCTCAGTGAGTTAATGTTTAAAGATCAGTTACACTGCAAGATATTAATTGACATTTTACTAAAAATTATTGTTAAGTGCTAAAACTCAGTGAAAGGCATAGAACTACCCCACTATAGTGCCATATACTACTTATTTTTATCATTCTATGTTAGAGGTTTTTGACCTCCCGTGATATCAACACCAGCCTTTCCAGTTTGTCCTCCTATGGCATGGGGTCGATTTGTGACCATGCTGTTGTGCAGCTCCCTCCACACAGGAGATGGCCTGGAAGAACCCCACTGATGGATTGTACTGCAGCAACTGAAAAACTTGTGGAAATTGGGAGATTTTTTTGTTTGTTTTAAGTGGTTTTGGGTACAATGAATACAGTTGCTGGGGGAACAGATGTGCAACATTTGTCAGATGGCTTTCAGGCAGATTTTTGTGATGTTTGGAGAAAGCATGGCCAATGGCAGCATTCTGACCTTTAAAAAGGTGAGTTTCTCATCATACAAGTGTTTGTGCCCAAGCAGAATATAAATGTTTGTAATATTGTATGGATGCATATTCTGTAAAAAGCAACTTTGAAGGTGCTGTATCATTTTTAATATGTATAAAACTCCTACATTTACGACATATGTTTACATAATGTCTATTCAGTTAAAAACAAATCCCATATTTTTATCAAAGTATGTATTTCAAGGTGAGAAATAACAGGACAGTTTTTAGGAAGAAAGTCTCTTATCTGTAAAACACTGTCACTCTAATTATGCATCAATGACTTTTTTTTTTCTTTTTTATTGTTACCTTTGTGCAGGCTTAGAGGTCCAGGAAGCCATTCTTGTGAAGTTCATTGTCATAATTAAGTGTTGAAAGTAACACATGATTATAAAATATCATGCTAACAAAATCTCACTGATTGAAATGGATGTATTATCACATCAAAAGCTTCTACCATCATTCCATCTACCTTACTGAACCTAGTACGATATCCAATTCTGTTAGTGTACTATATACTGAATAAAATACCTATTCATCAGTTCTTTACCTGATGAAAATGAATAAATGTTTTTATATTGGCTTATAGTTACTCTGACCCAGAAGAATGATAGATGAAACAGCCAGTCAAAAACAGAAAATATTCAGAGGTTTAAGGCTATTACACAGGAGAGTTGAAAAGCATAACTAAGTTCAGAATTTTGGGCACCACCCAAAACCTTTTTGACTCATATTTGAGAAGAACGGATTCTTGTCAGTCTAAAGTATTTTTTAAAAGATGTCATCAAATCATAGAATCATAGAATATCCAAGTTGGAAGGGACCCACAAGGATCATCGAGTCCAATTCCTGGGTCCCCAGAGGACCACCCAAAAAAAAAAAAAAATCAGAAATCAGACCATGTGTCTGAGAGCATTGTCTAAACGCTTCCTGAGCTCTGGCAGGCTTAGTGCCATGACAACTTCCCTGGGGAGCCTGTTCCAATGCCTGACAACCCTCTAGGTGAAAAACCTTTTCCTGATATCCAGCCTGAACCTCCCCTGTCGAAGCTTTAAGCCATTCCCTCAGGTCCTGTCGCTGGTCACCAGAGAGAAGAGCTCAGTGCCTGCCTCGTGAGGAAGCTGTAGACCGTGATGAGGTCTCCCCTCAGTAGCCTCTTCTCCAGGCTGAACAATCCAAGTGACTTCAGCCGCTCCTCATACATCTTCTCCTCTAGGCCCTTCACCATCTTTGTAGCCCTTCTCTGGACACTCTCCAACAGTTTAATGTCCTTTTTGTACTGTGGTGCCCAGAACTGCACACAGTACTCGAGGTGAGGCCGCACCAGCGCAGAGTAGAGCGGGACAATCACTTCCCTCGACCAACTAGCGATGCCATGCTTGATGCACCCCAGGATGTGGTTAGCCCTCCTGGCTGCCAGGGCACACTGCTGGCTCATGTTCAGCTTGCTGTTGATCAAAAGCCCCAGATTCCTTTCTGTGGGGCTGCTCTTCAGCATCTTGTCCCCCCAGTCTGTCAGTATAACCAGGGTTGCCCCTTCCCAGGTGCAGAATCTGGAACTTGCTCTTGTTAAATTTCATAATGTTGGTGATTGTCCAGCTCTCTAATTTGTCCAGCAAACTTGCTCAAAAAAACCATCAAGTCCCTCATCCAAATCACTTATGAAAACATTGAAGAGGACTGGTTCTAAAATGGAGCACTGGGGAACCCCACTAGTGACGTGTTGCCCACCTGATGTAACCCCATTTACAAGAACCCTCTGTGCCTGACCCATCAGCCAAGTGTTCACGCATCTTATTATGCTTTTATCTAATTGTGTTCTGATCATTTTGTCCAGAAGGATACTGTGAAAGACAGTATTGAAAGCTTTACTGAAATCCAGAAATATTACATCGACTGGCTTCCTTTGGTCAACTAGCTGGGTAATCTTGTTGTAAAAGGAAATTAAGTTTGTTAGACATGACCTTCCCCTAGTGAACCCATGTTGGCTCTGACCAATGACCACACTGTCCTTTAGTTGTCAGCAGAAGTTTTGCTGACTTTGGTACAAGATTTTACCAATAGGTAATATATCACATACCTTTGGTGAAAATAAATGGGGGGTGGAGCATTTTTCATTGCAGTTTTAATTTGGTTTCCATTTGCCTTCTCTTTTCACAGCATCTGATAGGCAAAAGATTAATCCAATAGTATCTGACTCATACTTTCCAAACCTCATCAGAGTGCAGTCAAAATTAGACTGTGTTTACCTCTTCTGTCCACGTACAGTTACAATACCACAGGATTTATCTGATATTATTTGCATTCTGAAATATCATTACAGTCAAAAACTGCAATGAGAACAGAGAATGGATGACATTCCTATGACAAAGACTGTGATGAGAATGGGATATGGTTAAAAAATACAGTATTGTTACAATTTCATGATTGCAATCTTATGGTTCTCTGCATATTCCATAGCTCTGATCTCATATCATTTTAAAGTGCCAGGCAAACAAAGGAGTTTACATTGCTTTTGATACAAGTTCAAAATACATTTGTTTTCACTTGAAAACATTTTGCTTAAAAAGAATGCAAGGGACTAGCCATGTGTTTGGATTCAGTAAATGTGTTATCACAATTGGGAAAATATTTTGGCAATTTTATGTTGGTCTGTAGGGGCTATAGCTTATAAAATGATATGCACTAGACTTTTACTAAAGAAACACTTTGAATTAATTTTAGTAATAGAATGTAATAGAACTAACCACAGGTTATTTTAAGATATCTGAGTTGTTACCAATTTATCTGCAACTGGATTACACATTATCCTGTCTTAATAATTAGGAGAATAATTTATTAAAAACAAACAAAAAACAACAACAACAAAAAAAAAGGTTAACTCATTTTTTTTTTAGGGATGAACCTGAACTAGATTGTCTTTCCATTCAGGACCATGGATGGTCTTAGCTATCTTTAAAAATGGTATGGATTTGAAAGCCTCTTTAAGCCACAAGTTTTTATCCACAGGTGTGGTGGCTATGGACTTTTGTACCTGGGGTGTATGGCAGTAGCAGATAGTCTGTGTCTCCCCTAGGAACACCTGTAACACCTGGATGCTCACATGTCTCTGTTGGGCTGTTCCCTTGCAGCAGCGGCGGCAGCAGACATGGCATACCACCACATTCGCCCGCCCATCGGGTACTCCATCCCCAAGCCCATCTCTGCCCTACTGATGAGAGGCTGGAACGCCTGCCCTGAGGTGAGTGCCCCGGCTCCACACAGCTGGAGAGGCAGCAGGACAAGAGGTACGGACACTTAGGCCAGCCATTTGTCTGACTTCACAGGGCTTCCCCAAAAGCACCGGTTACCGTGAGAAGTGCCACTGCAGATTATCTGGGACAGATAATGGTGAAATGCTGAGAAATACAGAATAGTTGGTGAATTGAGGAGAAAAGCAAACGATTATTTAGACGTTCAATTAAATTTTGAGTAATTATATTATAAAAGTTTGATTGTGACTTATACCGAGTGGAAAAGTATTTTCTGCTCTCAGACTTCTGTAGACTTTTTCTATGAATTACTGACTTTTCTCCACATCAAAAGTGAAATTTGCATCATCAAAAAGAGGAACCAAGTTACTGTGGAATTGTGTAAGCTTATGTTTTTCTACCATGCCCTGAGGTTTTTTCCCTGATACACTGAAAAGATACCAGCAGAAGAGTTGTACAGAAGACAGCAGGACCCGAATACAGCCAGAAGTCCCCTCCCTGGCCTTTCTGGCACATCACTGTAGTCCCCCTTCTAGGAACAGCTGGGGATAGGACACACAGACAGAAGTTATGGGAATTCTTGTTTCTAGGGCTACATTCTTCATGGCAGTTGCTTTCAGCTCATAGCACACAAAATTTCTCACTCTTTTGTGTTCTTTTTCTTAAGTTGCTATTAAGATAAACTCTAGATTCTGTTTTTCTTCTCTCAAACAGAGCATAGTAAGGCTAATGAAGATGCATTGCCTGGGCCTAGAGACCAGTCCTAGTAAGGTGATATCTTAGCGATGCGTTTTCAGAACCTTGGGTTTTGAAGTTGAACTAAGAATGTTTTGGATCTGCTCAGAACTTCTTATATGCAAAACTCTGGGTTCCAAGTAGCATCTCTAGCTAATTGTTTGGCGAGCTTGTGGTGACTGGTTATGAGATCTCCAGCTAGTAATCTTAAAAGCAGTCTACCAGGCTGTGAATGGAAGAGCACTTGTCCTGGAGAGAGGGCCAAATACCAGTCCCTGCCACCTTAGGAATGGAATGGATATGTGTGCTTTATGATGGAAGAAGACCAGAAATCTTAGTAAGCTATGTGAATTTAAGATAGAATTTAACAGATGCTGGTAAATAAATAAATAAATAGTATTTTCCATCAAGCAAACATTAGTAAGACAAGCACAGTGATGTTTTAAGCACTGCACCTTGTACATTAAAGAGAACAGATGTGAGTTCCAGCATTGTAAATGTGAATTTTTACATTAAATTAAATTGATGCTGCATGTTTCAGGTCACAAGAATCAATTGCTGTTCTGGTCAGTTAACATTTCCTGTTTTATCTTTTTCTTGCTTGTATTCTGTGTTGTACTGCTTGGCTCTGACAGAACCAGATGTTTGCTGTCTGATTCTTACCATTACTGAGACTCTTTAACATCCATGATTGTGTTGCTGCTTATTTAGAAGCGTTAGGTTGACAAAATCAGGCAAGCTCAAGCCTCCTTTTGAGGCAAAACTCCCACAAGGGATGCTGAAGGCTTTTGTTCTTATAGGAGTTGCTATAAAAGAGAAACAGGAACATGATTTGCAAGCTGTAGAAATATTCTGGCTTTTGATTTCTGTTTCCGATTATACCTTTAATCAAAGCTGTATATATAGCTAAAAACATAATATTTAATAACAGAACAGTTGGCAAACAATGATCAAATGAAAAAGAAAAAAAAAAAGTGTTGTTTTTTTTTTTAGTTAAAAAACACTGCTTTTTTATGATTGCTCCAAGCAATCATAGCAGTATTCCCATGGAGAGGACACTGAAGCATGGCAAAGGGAAAGGGGAGAAGGGGGAGAGGGAGAGTTGTGATGAAGTTCACAAACACTCTTCTTTGCCAAGTGCAGATGAAGAAAATGCTGTTCACCACAGCCCTTGGCTGAGCAGCAGGAATTCATACCAGTGGTTTGCTCTCTTCATGCTGTGTATTGTAATCTCTCTGTCATAGCACAGAGAAAGTTCCATAAGCCTGTCCAGCTGCATTTCCCAACTCACTGCCATAATCTGTCTCACCTGGGTTGAACTGCAGGGGCACAGCCCTCCTCCAGTCTTCCACTTCAAAGTGCTTGATATCAGAAGCATCTTGGATTTTTGTGCATCCAAATATTAGATTTATTTATTTATTTTGCTATACCATGACATGACATATTCATCTTAAAAATTGAAAGCCATCTGTTCCATTATGTTTCAAAATTACTTCATTGCTTATTATTATCATTTTTACTGTTCTGAGATGCATTTCACATGCACTGTTCTGCCAGAGTGGTTCATTCTCATAAACTATACCACTGCTAATCCTAAAATCGGCCTCTCCTATTCCAGCTTTCTAAACCCCTTATGGGTCTTACTATTATTTCAATTTGCTCCCTATATGATATGGAATTTAATTTTCAGAGGCTTAAAATAGTACACATGATGAACACTTTTTTCCCCTATTGATAACACTGGCAATTTTCAGATGGGATTCTGATTAATGCTGATAGACACAAACCTCTGAAATGAGTTACAATTAATAAACTCTTCTTTATAACAGAAAGCAACTGTACTCTGAATTTCAAAAAATATGTGTTGCATTTGCTGTAATTACTCTCTCTAGTAGCCCAGCAGTTTCTTATCTTCTTATCTGCAGGATAAGAGTCTGATATAACATAGTTATTGTGGTAAAGTTGTTACTATGGCACTTCTCTCATATATTACAATTAAGATGGTTTTTTAATAAGTGGGGAAGTTTGGCTGATTACCCAATTAACTCAATAGCAACGGCATTAAAGAAAATAAAATGCATGAGTATTCCCTTCTGAGAATATACAACAGTGGTTAAAGAAATATTGTTTTATGTTGGGTTTTGCAAGCTATTGTTATTTCTGCACTAAAGATAACATGAACTAACTAGTTCAAACTAGTAGCCTTTAGTGCCACAGCAGGATTTAATGGTGCTTGAGACCATCCAAATACATGGCAGACAGACAGCAGTGACCCTTTACTAAACAGTCTTTAGATCTCTGTCCTTATTTTGAGCATGAAATCTTCCAAAGCAGATTGATAACTAGAACACTTCTGATGCCACATCCCACCTGTATTTTCTGACTGTATGGATTATACACAGACCTGTGTATTTGCACATGACAATTCAGCTGCAACTATGAGAGTGTGTGGGCACCTGTGCTGGCTCAGACCAATCAGTGTTGTCTTACTGACAGTGTTATTGTTCTGGCATGTGTAGATCACCAGAATAATGGGTTTTGTTTATAACATCCGGGCTTTGACAGTGTTGTTTGGTGATAGAAAATGTCAAGCAGTCAGATGAGTGTCATCTCCATGAAGTTTTTCTCACAGAGGATTACAGAGATGGGTACATCCTGTAGGTCCTTTCTGTGCTTCTGTGTATCAGCCAGGCAAGTGACCCTGTGTCTATAATACCATCTTTGCATACATAGCTGCAGCAGTCACACACACATTTTTGCATATTGCCCTCAACTGTCTGAAAAGCCAAGAAAAATGCTCCAGAGACTAGAAATTCAGTTTGTTTAGAAAATGTTCCATGAAGTAGGATAGCTACATTAGGAGACACATTGGACGAATGGGCTTTGGGTTTGGAAATATTTTTTTTCGTATGTTTGGTTTGCTGGTGCTATGCTGGCATTCAAGGACTTCATTTAACAAAATGAGAGTTTCAATATGGATGAATGGGAAGGGATTTTAGAACTTCTATAATTTTCTGGTGTTACAGAAGCCTTGTCGCATATGCCGCTTCATATTATTGAACCAGATACTCTGACTTTGAACTTCACGCTGGAAGCAGAGTCCTATATTTTTGCCCTTAAGTACCATTTTTAGTTAGCTTAGCTTAGAAAGACAGGTTTTTGTGTTCCTAAACCTATCCTTATTCTGGTACTTGAGAGCTGTACCAAGACAGTGGAAGAGGGAGATTTGTGTAACTTCGGGCTACCAATTGCCTTCAGAGAGTTTTGCCCCCTTACTGTATTCCTGACTGGATACTTACCTAATATTTCATTTTGAGAATTGCAGATAAAATGTGTTTTCTGTGCATGGCATAGTTAGCTTATTTCATAGCTATTTTACTTCATTTTTGTTAAAGTTTCCTGGATACTTGAATATGGTCTTGTCTTCCTCTTTTATGAGCTAATGTTAGGATGGAGTGGAGGGTGAGGGGGGCAGTTTGTTTGTTTTTTCCATGTAACTATAAAGCATCTGCTAATAACCATCAGCAAGCAACTCACATTCTGTTTAGAGTTATTAATAAGATGTCATAGTAAATTGTTGACTTAAGCAAGCAGTATGTAATGAATAGAGTCACTGTATCTTGTTAGCATTTCCACAGCTCATTTAGCCCCCAAATAAAAAGAAAACATCCTTTCAGAATTTTAATGCACTTTGCTGCTCATCAGTATCACTTGAACATCATTTAATCTTACTAATGTTATAGAGCTGCATGGCAGAATTATAAGGCAATTGATAGCTCAATCAGCCAGAGGATAACTTGAATTTTACACAAAATGTGGGCAAAATCTTACCCAAATGAGCTTTTTTAAAAGGTGTTCTGCTACATAAAATTACTTTACTCTCAGTAACAAAGATTTTGGATTACTTCTGAAGGCCTCAGAAAAGTTTCAGGACAGCCATAGGACAAAGAACATTACAATGTTATCACCTTCTAGTCAGCATTTGAAAGGTTTGCTGTACAGTCAAAAGACTATCCTAAAACAGTGAATACAAATCTAGAATACTGCTATAAATTCACTGCACAGCTTAAAAAGCAATTCTTTTAAAGTGTCTCAGTTATACCATGTATGTATCTAGCATGTATAATAATCGTTGACACAGTGATAGCTTCTGAGCATAACACACAAGAAGAGGAACCGAATGCTATTAGTGAACCACCATAACAAGTAGAATGAGTGAAATACCTAAATGGTAAAAAACATCACCATATAAATATCCATTTTGCAGAATTTCACTGTAGGTGCATAAACATATTATTTGTCTCTGTATTTATTTAAAAGAGGGGTCATTTGTTACAGGAAAATGGTTGAACTTCGGGGCTCAATGAGCGTTCACAGAATTCTCCTAGGTTAGCTTAGTTTAAAAAACAAAACAAAACAAAAAAACCCTTAGGTAATAAAATGATGTCTATCTAGATGAATTTTGCTGAACATCTATGAAATGCCTCCAGATTTGAAGACTTATCCTTTTAATTGTATTTAATTTCATTCAAGGTTCATCCCAACTGAAAGTTAGTTCCTATGTATCATGTCACTGTTTCCATTTATCAAGTACTTGAACATCTGCTTTCTGCACACTCCTGAAAATAGTTGTTTACAAAGGCAAATGGATGACTAGAAAAGAAAATTAGACTGGCTCTTAACCAGCATTTTCCATTAGATATTTTAATTTGTAAGATTTAATGAGAATCAAAGTATTTGCCATAGAATCTGTGGCTCGGTACAAATAAACATTGCTTTAGGTTTAGTAAGTAAAACTCTTATTTTAAAGGCACTGGTCAGTTCTTCCATAGTCTCTGATGGGCTTTTGATCAAGTTCTGTTGAAGGTGGTAGAGCTTGTCACATGCAATAAATGAAGTATTTCTTAAACACTTTGTAGACTAGAGCTCAGTGATACTCTAATATTGCAAGAGAGGGGACTTAGGTACCTGGTCACATACCACTTTTATAACAAAATCCTTTATAAAGGGAGCCACTGAAATCACCTCACAATCAAGTTTCTGTCCAGTCATCACACAAGATCTCCTTTCTTCCAACCAGCCTTGCACCAGCCAGAGAAGAAGCAACTCTGAGAACTCCTTGACCCTGTGAAGGATACCATGTTTGGAGGGAAGTTATTCGCATGGGAACATTTTGCTAGGCACAAGTTATTCACAGCAGTGAATAACTTACTGAAGTGAATAACTTACAGCAGTGAATAACTTATTGAAGCAACTTACTGAAGCCTGAGATTTCTATGAGATCACAGTATCTTTCCAAAGTAGTTCCTCCTTGTTGGTTTTGTTTGTTTATTTGTTTGTTTTTTATCATCTGGAATATCTCATTGCAACAGTTGGCATCATGTGACAGAAAGAACACCAATATTTCATTATATTACTGAAATCTTATGACCTAATCATTATTAGTTCAAGTCTAATTGTTACAGGAAAAATAGAATAATGCAGTTAATGTTAAGCACACGACTCTTAGTTTCATAGCTTTGTACTAAACCTGCAGTTCCCATCAGATTCCCAAGCAGACTGACAGCAATGCAATGAAAATCAAAGAAAAGGAAATGGAGTGGATTTGTGATTCATCATATATCTGTTAGTCTTTTTAATCATAGATGTCCCTTCTATTTTTAACACAGCTCTGCTTTTTCTATTGTATGCACAGGGAAGACCAGAATTTTCAGAAGTGGTCGCAAAATTAGAAGAATGTCTGTGTAATATTGAGGTAAGGACCTTATTTCTACTGTGGTATATCTGCGTGTATGCAGTGTCATAAGGAATACAAATAAGGGAAGCAGCAGGTGCTGAGGAGAATGGTGGCTTTTGAGTCTGAAAGTGCACTGAAAGTGCTTGAGTTGCTTCATCCTGTTGCAAACCAACACACTGCATTTTTAAGACACATTGTCAGTAATGGTTTTCATGGGTGTCAGAAGGAGGCAGTGGGCACCAGATATTGCTGTGAGTGTCAGCAACTACTCAGAGAGAGGAACACTGATGAGAGAGCGCGACCAGTGGGGTGGAGGTGTGGTTCACATTAGTCCTTGGCAGGTTGTTTCCTCCCATTCATCAAACCCAAGTCCACTTGGTTTAAGAAGAAGAAAAGACAAACTGGACAAGACCCATGGAAGAAAGGTAAAAACACAAAACATAAGAAGGATGAATGCAAAGGCAAATTCCTGCTCTGCCCTGTGGCTATGCCATAAATGGGTGTATCAGCATTCAGCCTGGTGTAAAATAAGTGGTCAAACAGCAACTAAACTTGAATCAGGGTTGCAGTTCCTAAAATTATATTTTCTGTGTGCACGTGTACGTATTTAAGAGTTTAAAAAAATATAAATCCTTCCTTTTAAAATGTATCACCGCTATTGAGCTTAAGGATCAGAAAAGACACCTATAATCTACTGCATTTCTTCATGTTCTGACTACAGTTGGTTGCTCTACACGTAGGTGGAAGCTTTTAAGTGCAAAACATTGTGAAGCACTATATCACAAGAAACAGTGCCATCTCGTGGGACACCTGACTTCTATGATACACAGGCAGCAGTGCATGCAGGAAGAAATCTGGATCAAGAGTTCACACACACACACAAAAAAAAACCAAAAACACAACTTTATTTAGCTTTGGAGTTAGACTTAAGCTCCACTGTGTCCAGGGCAAAGCCTTGTTTCTGGGGACAACTCTCCACTTCCCTCTAATTCCTGCTCTTCTTCTTGCTCAGCAAATCATTTCTTCTCCTTTTAAATATCTCTGAATCCAGGCATGACAGGAACTTTTTGTGCCAGCAAGTCTATGGCCCTGCTGCTGCATACATGCATTTGTATATACACACATATTAATGTGCTAGCCCTGTATTAACATTGTCCCATCAGTCCGAACTCCTGTCCTGAGACACTCAGACAGGACCACTCTGATCAGGCAGCACCGCCACCTTTCTGGCACAGGTGGGAAAGTCTCACACAATGGCTCCCACTAGGGAAGCAGCAATGCCTCCCAGCTGCACAGTGAATGCTCACAAGCCAAGTAACTTGCGTCTGGGCTAAAGTTTATCTTCTTGAAAGTCATCCAATCCCAGGTTGAAAACTGCAGGCAACGATGAACCAACCACTTTGTTGGCAGGCAGCATCCAGTTGTCCTCCTCAGCTGTTCAAAGTCAGAAGGCTTTTTTTTTTCAGCCAAACGTTAAGGAAATATGGGACACAACTTGTGAGAAAGAAGGAGCTGAGGAAAGATATGTATGGATGTAATGTAATAACAGTGCCTTTTGTGCTTTTTTTTTTTTTTTTTTTTTTTAATCCAGTTAATGTCTCCAGCCTCTAGCAACAGCAGTGGTTCTCTGTCTCCTTCCTCGTCTTCGGACTGTCTCGTTGCACGTGGAGGTCCTGGCCGTAGTCATGTTGCAGCATTACGTAGTCGTTTTGAGTTGGAATATGCTTTAAATGCAAGAGCTTATGCTGTTTGGTCACAGAGGTACGTTCCACCCATTGCATGCTCAGGAGGGCTCTTACTCTGAAACAGAGAGAATCCTTCCCAGGGCTGTATGGCTCACTTGGCTCAGATGGGAGTTCTCTGTGGCAGGGATTGTCCCTCACTACCAGGTGTGGCTGCATGAGAAGCAGGCAGTAGAAACACACCCTGGGGTATGCAGTACACAGCTGATCCACTGCCAGGGCCAGCCTGGGAAAGCACTTTTGCAATCTTGTCTTCTCCTGTAGCTGCTCTAACATGGTGGTCTGGGTTATCTGAATGCCGAGGAAGCTGTCCTGCTGTCAAGACAACTGCTAAGCATTTGCTTTTTTCACAATGGATAACATCAAATTAGTAGAAAATTGCAAGCTTCCCTGTATGGACTCTACACACAGTACCACTACTTTATCACATGCAACCAAAGATTGATGACTGCCTATCCAAGGGGACAGAGACAGGTGGTCATTAGAAGGATGTCCCCTCATGGTCTGGGAAGGCCAGTGATTATACCACAGTGTATTTTAAATGTGGAAATTTTCACCAAAGAAAAGCTAAAAGACACACTTTTCTTTGGGAAAAAATATATATATATTCCAGTGTGTGGCATCAGTAGCCAGATGGTAAATAACAGGCTAGACCATGGGCAGCACTGTATAACCAAATGTTGTGGTTGGAAGTAACACCTGGTACTATTGCAGAGCCTTACAAACCTTCTTCATACTGTGAGCACTGGCCACGCTTTGGAGAATTGCTCATACAGTTACTTCTGTGAAGTAATTTCCATTTAGGGGAGCTGAGTCCTACAGGAGCTTTTGTGTTTGAAGAAGGAGTTTGTTATACCGGAGGCAGTAAAACTTCTAATATTGTTTGACAAATAGAAAAGGCAGTGCTAGTCTGCTGCATCAAAATAGGATGGCAGGACCTGCTAGTTATCCTCTTAGCTCAGCTCTCTCAGCAGAAACCTAAGCCCTGAAGAAATGTGCTAGGTGTACCTGCTCACTCCTAGCACAAGCATGGCTTGTTATTTCTGCCAAAATATTAGGCAGACATCCTTCTGATGAGGAGGAATAAGGCATGTTTGAGAAAATCCAGTTGAAAATCCTAGAAATAAGCAAATTTGGGAAGAAAGAACCCACTGAAATGCCATGAGTGTGTGTGAGGAAAATTGGTTACTATTACATTTATACTTACGTGGCCCTTTTATGGAGTGTATAGCTTGTGTCTAACCAAGAGTCTGAAAACCATTCTCTGACATGCCATCAGCCCTATTAGATTCTTCATATTAGTGGAATTTATTTACTGAGAGGCATTTGTATGGGCAGGAAGAACACCCAGCTGTCTGACCGTAAGTGCCTGAGGTGAAGATAAAACATGAGGAGAGTCTGGTGATCTCAGAGAATGGCTGCGATAGAAAAGCGAAGTAATTGAACAGGTGTCATTTTTTAATACTGTGTTTCTCAATTCTGGATTTTAGTTTTCAGTTTTTTTCATCTCGATCACAAATCATGATATGATCAAATGAATGATTTAATTAACACTGGCTAATGGTGTTGCACTGAGAGGAGCAAGCACCGCCAGGTGCTGTCATTTTGCAGGTGAAAGCATCCAGGCTAAAAAGGAGACAGGCAGAAACCAGGCTGTCCCAGAAGGTACCATGGCAAGAAATACAAAGGCAAAGTCCCTTTTCCTTTAGGAAGAGGAAGGGATCTCTGCCTCACAGAGCACTGCTGTAGCTGTTCCTACTGGGGCACATCTTAAAATTTGCATTTCATTCAGTTTATGCCCATAGAAGGATAAGAACTCCCAACATTTTCAAGGCAAAGCAACATATGGGTTCTCTATACAACCACAACATTAAAGTTAATATCTGAGGCAGTCTACCCTACCACTCAGGAGACCTGGCTTTGACGGCAAATTTAGCAGTCTCCTGTCTCTGTCCCATGGGGACTGAGAGTACTATGAAAATGAAATGGTCTCTTTATCTCTGCCAGAAGAGCTGTGCGCTTAGTCTAAACTTTACCCTTTAGCACCACTTAGCAGTCAGAAATATTAATAGCAGAGCAAGCCCTGCCCTTGTGATTCATTCCTGGTAACAGGGATGTGGAAAGTCAGACATACAGTCAGCTAAAATGAGGAGCTGGAGTAGAGGAGCATGGTAAATCAATCATTTCACTTTTGGGGGCTCTGACAGAGAGGCAGACGGCAAACACCTGCAGACAGATGCTGAAAACTTCCATATAAAAATATAAATCACACCTAAAACGTTTATCTGGCAACATAAGGTACCAGCTGAATTTCTTTGCTTTGATGTACACTGCCTTGGCAGGACATGGAGGTGGGGACTGAGGTCAAGATGGAAAGAATGTGAACTAGCCTTTTATTGTCTATAAAGGACCAGATTTTGCTGTTAGGTGTAATAGATGCGCACGAAAGGAATAAGAAATTGGTGTATTTAGGTTACAGCGTAGATACAAGAGAGAGAAAAGGGACACTTGAAAGTGCCCCTCTTGTCCTGTAATTCAGTGTTCTCAATACAGCACTGAGGCTTGTTAGCACAACAAAATGAGCTCTTCTGTAACCCCACCAGTTATTTAAAGTTGTATGCTTTTATCAAATGCTCTGCCATACAAACTAACAACATTCAAATCTATAAATAGCACCCAGGAAGGCTCATCTAGAGGCACAGCATTCAATGCAAAGGGAATGGCTTCTACAGCTTTAGTAGTTTTTCAATTATACAACACCCTGAGATGATTAATGAATTCACTTTCTAATGACAATGGTTTCTTAGGATTTCTTTTTTGTAAGCATAGGCATTTTCAGAGAGAATGGGCCCTATTTTTTTTTTCCCCAGCTGGACTGTTTTTCTTGGGCTGTCCCCTGTTTTATCTGCCGACAGCTTCGTGTCCTATGCAGTACTGCACAGCATGCAACTCCATTCCACAGCAGAAACAACCCAGCTAACGAAGCCTCCATCTACTATGGATATATATATATGGATATATATATATATATATATGGATATGTATATATACTATATATATATATATATATATATATATATCGTATGTAAACTGACACCTCCTATCTAATTTGCAGCACTGGGCAACACCTTTCTCAGGGTCTTTCTTTGGATGACATGAGAAGAAACTTCCAGTACCCACCGATTGACAAAAATGGTGAGTTTTAGCACAATACACTTCTTAGCATCTTGCAGTGTTTAACCAGTGCAGAGCTATGGTCTCCTGCAGTATCAAAAAGCCTGATGAAAAAATTAATGTTCAATGCAGACTGCTAGTTACAGTCAGTGAGAGCTTGTGAGGTCTTACCCATTACTCCATGCAGCGCATTGCCACTTTCAATCTATTTGTGCCTCAAGCTTTTTGGGAATGGGATGTTCTGTTTTATCTGTGTGCATGGATCTGTGAATAAAGAGAAGATTGTGGCATCATAACTTCACTCCTCTCAGAGGACATCCTGTCATTCTGCTCCTCTCCAGAACAAATGTTCTGACTGTTTCTTCCTCTTGCCTTTCCTTCTTGCCTTTTCTTCTTGATTTTCCATCCTACTACATTTGAGCATGTTTTTATGCATTGCCACACAAAGAGCAACCTAGCATTTCCTAGCCCCTGTAAACCTTTCTTGTTAAATAGATCTTGTTCAGGTCTCATCTTGCAGGCAGCAACATGGGGTTCAGTTTCTCATCCACCCTTTCTGAATGGCTCATGAGCTCACTACCTGCTTCTTTACAGTTTCCCAATCAAAGAGTAGTTTCATCTTGGAGCAACTTTTAGCCCAATAGCATAATTTATAAGTACATCCTTAAAATAAAGAGCATATGAAATGTAGTTGGCGTTAGGATGCTATCCACCAGATTGCATTCAGATATCTTAGATAAATCTTTCTTGGTGAGGATCTGAAGGGCAGATTCTTAATCTCACCTTCATGCAGATCTTCATTCACACCAGGCTCAGCTGCTGCATTCTAGAAAGACCTACGATTGGTATGAAACAACTTTTGCTATGTGCTAGCTGTCAGGATAGTACGTTTTATGCCCAGGTGCTCAGTAATTTTCTGTGCAGCAATATGGAAGTGGGCACACCTACCAAGTAAACAATTTCAGAAACTCCCCCAGCTGCCATCCACCAGCACCAGCTGATCTGTTCGCCTGAACATCCTAAGATGCTCCAGGGCCATGTCAATGGGATGGCACTTCCTTGTTTAAATGCTGACACGCAGCCAGGACCCATCTCCTGTGATTGTTGTGTTTGCTGAGCAAACATCAGCACAGCACACCGCAATTATCTGTACCTCATGAGAGCACCACAGTCCATGCTTCCTACGTTCACCCAGAGCCATGCAGATATTCTGGCTCTCCTCAGACCATGAACAGGCATGAAAATCCAGGAAACCCTGGATACAGAGCAGTGTATGAAGGTATTTTCTGAAACGATTGCTCAAGGGATAAACATGCCAGAGCGCTGCCCATATACCCAGCAATGCCAGATGCAAAGCAAAGCTATGATACACTTTTACAAAAGAGCCACAGGCCAGGGAAAGACCTAGGCTTTGGCACTGCCCATGCCAGCTATTGGTTTTGAAAACTGGGTAGAGAATTTTTTTTATAAATGCTTGTATCAGATTTTGGCATGTGACTGACAAAGGAGACAAACAGAAGTGGTGGGAGCCATGAAGCTGACATGGTGGAGAATGACAGCAATATCTTCAGTGCCAAGGAGCAGAGCTGGACTTTGAAGACAACACAGACTTCTGAGGACACTTGTACACTGTGGTCTCTGACAGCCAGGAGTTCCCACCAGGGAGGTGTTTGCTAGGATCAGGGGGTGTTATGTGCTATGTTTGATGTAAAGTCTTTGTTTCTCCCAGGCATACCTACTGAGTATGTATGAGCAAAAATATGCTTTTCTCTATGTTCCATGTGCTTTCATATGCTTTTCTCTATGTTTGAATCACAACTGTGTTGACACAGGTTGTATGATGCTGCTGTCCTCATTCAGAGTTTGCTGCTGCCAGCTAAGCTGTCCCCTCTCCTGAGACACCCTCACCCCTTTCCTGTCATCTGTTGCCACTTTTCTGCTACTTTCCAACACATTTTAGCAACAAAAGAATTTAGTGTTTCATTCTGCCTGAAGCATATATACATCCTATTTGTTATCTTTGTTGTTTTTCACTGGCCCCAGTGTGTCTGTTGCACTACCTCCCCTCCTCTGAACTGAGCACATTGGATGAGAAAAAGAAAAAAAATGGTCATATAAATATTTACTGAGTACAGTGCTAAGAGCAGTGCTGATGCCATAACAAGCAGTGAGCTAATGACCTTTGAAACTGAAAAAAGAACAAAAATGTTACTACTTTTCTTGATGTATCCATATTCCACATCTGCACAAAGTAGTTCCTCCCAGCACAGCTTTTATCATTCATCCAGCAGCTGAAAAATTTGAGGAGGAAGAAGCCAGGAACAAAACAGGGACTGTTCAGTGAACTCCTAGAGTAAGACCATCCAGGAAGGACTGGAGAGGGTCTCTCAAGTCTGCACTACAAAAGGACAAAAGGTAATTAAGGGCTGGTCAAAAAAGAAACTGTCCATGGCTTCATTTAAACTGTGGAATTAAGGTGTGATTTCAGACTCCACACATGAAACCTCAAGATTTATTTGCAAATATTCCTGTTCTTGAATTTTAGTTTCCACAGAAGAGAACAAAAGTATGCAAGTGGGAAGGGAGGTATTCCCCAGCCAGACCTCCATGTTGCTGTTCTGTACACCAGGATCATGGTGCAGCACAGCTTGATCACAACCTTCTTGAGCCAAGAGCTGGCCAAGCTGAACCCTGCAGTAACTCAGGTAACAGTGGAAAAAGCCAGAGAGGTACAGAGGAACGTCAAGATCCTGGTTGATAGACACAACAGGACTGGAAAACTCCATGCCATGTACTTCATTTCATCAGGCTTATGCAGCTCAAAGTTGAGTCCTGTGGTGTCACCAGGAGAAGTATCTTGAGGAACATCAGAATCACTATCCCCTGTTACAAAGCACCAAAACCAGCTGCTCTGGAGGCCCTCCGTAACATGCTGCAGCCCAGTCACCACTCTCTCAGACTGCACCCCAGCCTTCAAGATCCTGGTAGAGTAATCAAGCCATTGCAATGCACAGCAGCACACCAGAAAACAGAAAGCCCTGATACCATTTTTATTAGAGTGCTTGGTCTAATGATTGCAAATATTTGCACTCTTTATTTATGGCACATAAACCAATTTCACTGTTGTCTCTCCTTATTCATCTCCATTTTGATCTTTTTTTTTTTCATTTTCTTTTTGCATAATGTTTTCCATTATCCTCATTTGCACTTGCAGTCTGTAAGCAATAAAGAATACATTCACTCTTTTTCTTTCTTAGTAAAAGCCCTAAAAGCACCCTGCTCCCATTCCTGCAAGAGCCCTTGTCATAGTGAACAATTTTCTTCACTGAATGTGTTTGAAAACAGGAATTTTACAAATAAACACAGCCATGACCTCTTCAGTGAAAGCAAAGGACCTGCTCTTTGTGGGAAGTGTCACAAATTGTGAGTTAAAAAGTACATTGAAAGGAGCAAAATCACATGAGATAGATACACAATGGCCAAAGAGAACTGTATATCCTCTAAAGTTTAAGATTAGCGTAAACAGAAAGTTTAACTTTAGCTTTGCTTATCCTTGCTCATCGCAGCACTCAGACACAGGCAGACAAGCTACTGACATTGCAGCAACAACCACCAAAGTTTCCCAACAGCAAAGATGGTCTTGACAAGGCTTGCAGCACAGCACCTTTCCTGCAGCATAAGGAAATGCGTGCATTCCCTGAACAGCTGTGTGGCTGTACAAGCCAACGCTGTGGAGCAGCATAGTGCCATCCCTGGCCCTTGGAAATGGTACCATCCAGCTGAGAGGAGACACATAGGGCAGACAAGAAGAAGCCCATGGGAGTAAGGCAAGCCAAGCAACCCAGTAAGCTCGCTCCTGGGTGGTACAAAACTCACAGGCACAGCAAGAAAAGAAAAAAATAATAATAAACAAACAAAAACAAACAAGCAAACAAAAAAACACAGGTTGTGATTGAGGGGTTTGGAAACATGAAAGCATTTAATAAAGCAAATGTTCCCCATTGTGTGGAAGCAGTAAAGTCAAAGAAACTGATGGTGAAGCATGTGGACAGTCTTCCACCCAGCATGATCAGAGAAACCTATCAGAGTGCAAAGTGCCGTCACCATGGCCAAAGATGCCGTTAAAAGTACATCATGCTCTTGTAATGTGCCCCATCACAGACCACCACTTTGTGAAGCACAATGGCTTTAACTTCAATGCTTCAATGAAGGCACATGCCTCCTTCACCTCCCAACATCCAGGGCACATCCAGCATGCATGAAAACAGTCATGGGCTTAAGATGGCATATTTAGAACATGAGTAAGATTTCCTTAAGGATACACTTTACATCCAGCTTTCAAAACACAGCATGCCAAGATTAGAAGATAAACCAAGGTTGGTTATGGATTACAGCTTGGGGATGTAATGGTCACTGCGATTTTAGTTACCAGAGTCCTAATTTTATGCAGCTGTGTATATTTTCTGTTTGGCAGTAGGAATTTGGCATGGAGGAGCATGAACAATGTTTCCTAATTCTCTCCCAGCCCCTACACCCCAGAAAGTTTTTGTGCACTAGTTTTCTTTGTTCCCTGAGCATCTGAGAGGCTCTGTATGATGCATTGTTATCAGGAAATTTGAGATGACTACATGGGATTTATTTTTATGTTTGTACAGTAAAACAAGGGGAATGGGAGCAGCTGACAATGGCAGTGTAAAGGGAGAAATAGTTTCTTATTCTTGGAAAGCTCATTGGAAACACAGCACTGTCAAGAACAGTTGATGTCCATTTTGTAGTGTCAAGAATTTAAAAAGTTAAAATATTTTAAAAGCACTTGTCAGAATGCTGATTTTGAGCTCTCCTAAGCTCTAGTTGAAAGGACAAAAAAATATATATTTTTTAATGCCAAATGTTATTAAAACACTGAGATTTTATGTCAGATTTTATGTATTTCTTTTATGTCAGTCACCAAAGTTTCTTTGTGTTTGCCTACATTGCATTCATTCCATGAATGATTGGGTCTGTTTACTTCCCATTTAAATTTCTCCTCAGTAGATGATATTGAATGGTGACTTGCAGACAGCAAAAAGGTATGTGTGATCAGTGCCTATTTATCTCAAAATGATACGCACATTATTTTGTTGACATTGTCACTGCAGGGGAAGGTAGGAGAGAATCGCTTCTGTGTCATGACGCACATGAACTTCCCTCTGCATCTTGCAGGTTACGTGTCGGATCCCATGAGTACCATGAGATTTCATTCCTGCAGCAGCAGTGGTAGCTTTGAAGAAAGCAGCTGACAGCATGGACCGCCTTCCTGCAGAAAGTCACCGAAAACCGGCAGCAACTGTTCTTACCATATCAGCCCAACTCCCAAGCATCGCGTGCTATATTGACGGTCCCTAAACTGAACCCTTTATTTGCTGACAATGAATGTCCCTATCATGTTATGTGCTAGCATCTTTTTCTGCTGACCTTGAGGGGGCTTTTTCTTTTGGTGGTGTGCATCTACCTTTAACAAAGTGAATGCCTGCACTTTCAGCCTGAGCATTAAAAATCTGTAGAGGTGAAAGTAAAGGTGTGTCTGTTATAGTTTCAAAGCTCTGCTGCAAGTCATTGTTACCTGGGTCCGCACCCCCTGACCAGCAGCTGCCCCGGAGCCCCAGCCCTCCTCGCCACCACGAGAAGCAGCCTGTCCCTCCTGCCACCATGCCAGGCCAAGCTCCAGCTCCCAGCTCCTGAACAAGATTGTCTCTTTTTTGAGCTCCCCACAGTCACAGAAGCACCCTGTCCCTCATTCTCAGTACCTCAGGCTCACACAGCTTGCCAGCACAGCAGCCCCACTACATCTTTTCTGAGCCCTGATCTGCAGTTGCTTTCCTGCTCTCTGAGAATAATGAGGTACTTGGGTAGCCATCATAACTGTACTCTTCCAGACATTTCTGTCTTCTCATCTGCTTCCTTGTTTTAGTTCGAGTTCCTTTTTTTTTTCTTAAAAAGTACATGCTTTAGTTCGGTCGTTTGGTAACAAAAAAGCAACATGGGAACTTCAAAATAAACTTTTCACCAGAAGGGTAACACGCAAATCAAATCCCAAACCACCTATGTTTACTGCAGACAAGTAAAATCGTTGTCCCACAAGTGTGATAATCCTAAAGCAGAACAGAGCTACATTTTTCACTCAAAGCAGTTCCGAGGCAAAGTGTCATCTAGTGCGTGCTGAGTGTGCCTGCCGGTACCGGGTTTGCAACAAATTTCTCACTGGGAGTTTAAAAAAAAAATGGGGAAGGGCAAGACAACTTGAACTCTTCTTCTAGAAGCAATTACACAGTTAAAATTATGCTGTTATTTTTCTGGAATCTGTTTTGAAAATAGCAAAATTTTGCTGCAAGCAACACTGCTATAATATTATTCCTTAATTGCATTTGAATACACAACTGTCATGTTAGGTGGGTAGAAATGTGGGTTCATGATTACTGCATGTTGCTCTGTGGATATTATTCAGGATGTTGCGTTCTTATGACTACAGTGTCTGAACTGAGCTGTGTGATAAGGCATTGTGCAGTGTGACGGACACGGTCTATAAATCAGTAATAGGCTCTGCTGACTCATGTCTTGCATGCTGTTAGTTTCATAATCCTGAAGCCATAAAAATGGGGAAGGTTTCATTTAGTGAGGTTTACAGGTGTTTTTTCCATTTGTTTTGTTTCACCTAGGGAAAAATCTTCTATCAGTCTGTAAAACCAGAATATTGGGAGCTTGGTTGTTTTTTTAGAGCAATACAAGAAACTCTGAGAGCCAGCATGTTCCTAACCACAGGACTCATTTCCCTAATTGTTAAAATTATACACACAAGAACCATTTATAAATATTGCAGTATTTTAAATAATGTATTATCAGTTTTCCTGTCACTTACAGTCACTGCTGCCTTACTCTTTTGGGATTTCCCTGATGATCCAGATCTTCTGCAGCCCAGGAGTGTCTTGGGAGTTCAGGTGCCTCTTAGAGACCAACTCTTGCCTTCTTTTCTAAAAGGTTGGAATGGATCTAGTTATATCTGCTACTGCAAACTCACACCACCACTTAATCATCTCCAGAGTGCTCTGAATGTCAGGTATCTTTAAAGGAAGATTCCACCCATAAGGAAAAAAAAAAAGTGCTCTCATGGCTGAAGTGCCAAGAGCAGAGGCTGGAGGCTGGCAAGAAGCTGCTCCAGGAGGAGTCCCCTGCTGGGGCGGCCGCATGCACAACACTGTGGGGCAGGGGTCCTGCCACTGCCTCGCCTGCTGCCATTCATCAGCCGCAGAAAAGACAAGGACGTGCTGGGGCAGGGACGCTGCCCTGCAGCTGAAGCTGGAGAGACCCCTGCCTCAGGCACAGCCACACGGGGCTCCCTTGCCCCAACGTGGAGTCAGTGCTGCAATGGGGACTCCGTTCCCGTTCCCTGTTCTCTTGTTTTGCAGAGTGAGAGTATTTAACAGCATTTTGAGATGCTTTGCTGATCACTTTGGTACTTACCTATGACACACAAATCTCTTACCATTCCCATTTTCATCCTGTGCTCAGTAAAGCAGATAAATGTCAAACAAGACAGTTGTTTGGTTCGTGACTTGCCTGAGTACAGCCTTGGCTGTAATCCTGAACCTTCCAGGGAATCACTGCTAAGGCAAATCCCTGCACTCCCCTCTTTCGCCTTTGTCCACCCCTAACACTTGAGCAACCTGTGTATGCATGTGCATTCGTAAAACACTTTGGTCTGGTCATGACCACAAATCTGTATGATCCAGTTTTAGTAGCACAAACACTCAACCCAACATTACTTAGGCATTCAGTTAGAAAGCAGAGATAACTGCTGAAGACAAGGCCCTACTTGATTGCCAAGTATTATTCTTACAATTCGATCATTTGCAAAAATTCAGTGAACTACACAGACTGATACATCATGGTTGTTTTTTTGTTTGTTTGTTTTTTTAATAGACCCAAGTAAATATGCAGATGTGCAAATATGTAGAGAAAAAAAAAACTCTGGAGAAGGTCATTAGCATTAATTTAAATTCCGAACACTTCGTATACCAGGTGTATTCAACTGTAGAGTATGTAAACACAGGTTATCTATTTACTGTAGTTTTTTATGTTGAGCAACACTGGAAACGTCTTGGTCCAAAGAATAAGCCAATACTGATTTTATGGACACTTCCTGGTTAAAAGGAAAGGACCATTGCTGAGTTCTCAAAAGTCGAACACATGCTTTGTAAGCAAATATTGCCTATCTTGCACAGAATAAACATTTCCACTGCACCACAAAGGATCACTTAATGCAATGCTTTGTTTAAGCTGCTGATGACAGTAAAGCTATGAGTCTTCTTTGTCTGCTTTCTTCTTTCAAAATACTTCCTGGTATCCAGATTAAAAATACAAATGCAACCGTCTTTAGTACAGGAGGAAACAAAAATGAATTGATTGCATTTAAATTTGCATGTGTTTAAATGTGTATTGATCTTAAATAATTTAGAGTAACAAACCTGTCAAAATCCTGCTTGTTTCAGTTCCATTCCTGATCTGAAAACCCAGCTACAGCCACGTGCCGCTATGGTTACCGCCCCTGCGGCTGGTGGGCAGGACCTCAGGGTCCCTCCAGAGGTGGGGGAGCTGAAAAGGGGATGGGCAGCAGAGACCCATAGCCAACCCGGGGTTGAAACGTCCTTATTCTGAACCACGCGCTGCCATGGGACCAGCAGCAGTTCCACCACAGACTGCATGGGCCTGGGGAGCTACACCTAACACCAGTAAAAGCAAAAGGCTCAGGCTTTCCTCATTTACATCGTAAATGAGTTACAACTGCTCTGATTTAACATTTCCCAACATCTTTTCAAAGTTCTGAGAATGCACTGAAGTGTGGCCTGGCTCTGCATGGCAAGCAGTCCCCAGCAGCCACCCCCCTGCGCGGCTGCTGCTCCCCGTGACAGGGCTCCTTCCCACTCCTGCTGCAACACCGCGGTGCCCCTCACCAGATCAAACCACTGATGTGCTCAAGTGCCCTGCGCACGCCAATGAAGACGCAACCCCATCTCACAGTGAAGAGTTTACAGTTTAAAAAGCCAAATAACTCACAGAAAAATGCACAGAGTGGAGATACAGTCAAGCACATAGACATACATTTCTGGTCCTACAGTAACACACACAGAGCACCTATCCTTAGCTGTCACTCCTATCAGCCAGCAGAAGCAAGGGGTGTCTGAGTTCCCCACTGAAATACTTCTCTGGGTTTTGGAAATAGCAAGTGTGGCAGCTGTGGAACAATCCTTGTGATTGTGGTCTTCATAACTACGACGGAGTGCTGTTCCCCGGGCTGGCATGCACTTGCTAATTTGAGCTGTCCGCTGCACACCGAGAAGCTGCTGTAGGAGAACGTGAGAGACAGTTGTACTCGCAAAGTAAAATAAAGGAGTATCCTGAAGGGCACAAATCTAGTAGATGTGTAAATGTTGCAGAAAACAGCACTGAAGAAGCTGCAGAAAAAGCTTAGAGGACCGTTTCTTCCTTGTCCTGGGGCCCTATGGAGGGCATGACAGCTGCATCCAGGTTTACAACATCCTAGGAAATGACGAGAAAAATGTTAGCTTTACAGAAAATAGGCTAAACTGAGGTACGGAGATACCACTGTAAGACACTTCCTGCAGTTAGATGCCAGAGCAACCGGAGAAGCCAGCTGCCGCTGCTGGCCTGCAGCCCAGAGCTCACGGGCAGTGACAGCAGCAGTGGTGACACTGAGGCCACTCCACATCGACAGCAGCACTGGGAGCAGGAGCAGTGCTGCTGGGAGCCAGGAGCACAGGGCACTGGGCATGGCTGGAGGGCCGAGAGGACACGGGACTGCAAGCCTTGGCACCATGGTGAAGGTACATGCAACAGGGCTTCAGGAACAGGTAAGCACGCAGAAGCTGCCACGCAGAAGGATTTGTCATCCTGTACCCCAGCTATCAGTGGCAGATTCTTAAGGGGAGCATAAGAAAGCAGCAGTGAGAATATGAGACATCCTCTGCTCCCAACAGCCACGAGCCTGGGGACGTGAAGAGGAACGTGCCAGCAGTAGGCTCAGGCAGGACTCACCTCACGGCAGCTCCCATTCGTGGCAGCAGCTCCCGCATCTGGGCTTCCTCTCACAGGACTTTCCTTCCTCTGCTCCTGCGCCCCAGAGTCACCCTGTGCGTCTTCCAAGACACCCTCGGCCTTTCTCTTCTGGGCACCTTCACTGAGGCCAGACTGTTTCCCTTCGACTTGTGCTCCTGCCTGCACTGTCCCTCCCTGGGCTGCTGGACCCTCTGCCACTGCCACCCCCATCCTGCTCTGTCCCCCTGCCCCTGCTTCTGTCCCCCTCTCCCACGCCCCCACCTCATCACCCATCCGGCCATCCCCAGCCACCACCGCCTCCAGCCCCACCGCTCCCCCCACCGGCTCCAGTCCTCCCCCATTCCCTGCCTTCCCCACTGCAGTGCCAGCTGCCTCCCCAGCTGTGCTCTCGCACAGCCCCTCTGTGGGCAGCGCTGGTTCCTCCACCACCTCCTCTCCAGGAGCGCTCCCCGCTCCCAGCACTATCCCATCCCGATCTGTAGCACACTCCAGCAATCCCTGCTCTGCAGCTTCCAGCTCCTGTGGACCTGCCACTCCCCCCATGACCCCTCCACCTCCCAACTCAGCTCCGGCTTTCTCTGCAGATACTCCCATCACTAGCCCATCAAGTTCTTCTCCCATTGCTCCATCTGGCTTTGCTTCACTGCCCAAAGATGGGTTTCCAGTCAAAAGTGCTTCTGCTAAACCCTCCTCGTCTCCTGCTGTTGCTGTCTGCTCCAACGGAGATGACCCTTCACTTGCAGGATCCCTTCCAGCCTCCACCAGAGCCCCTAATCCAGATGCTACTTGTAACACTGGACCCTTGCCTGCATCCACAGACTCCTCCACCACCTCCTCTGCTCTTGGGACAGAGCTCTCTTCCACTTCTGGTGGTCTGTCAGTCTCAGATGTTGCTGTTCCTTTGGCAGCATCCTTCATCTCTGCCTTCTCTTCCCCTGAAGCTTTCAGTTGGGAAAACTCATTTGGCTTTAGTTCTTCCCTGCCTGTGCAAACTTTGGTATCCCCTAATGTTTCCCTGAGAGCCCCAGGTTTCTCCACAGCCTCCTCCCCTTCAGAAATAGCTTCTTCTACAGCCTCCGCTCCTTCAAGGCCAGCCACTCCTGTAATCTCTTCTTCTACCAAGTTTGCATCCTCCACAGCCTCCTCTCCCTCACATACAGCATCCTCCACAATGCCCTTCCCTGCAAAACGTCCCTCCTCCACAGCCTCCTCTGCTTCAGACATGGTGTCACCCACTGCCTCCTTCAACAGAGGTTCTGCCATCCCCACTGCCTTCTCCACCCCAGAGGCCTTCTCCATGGCCTCCCCTCCTCCAGAGAGCTCACCGGCTCCCTCACCGCTCCCAGACACTGCCCCGTCTGCCTCCCTGCCCGCCGGCCCCCCCACGCCCGCCGGTTCCTCTCCCTCGCTCCCCAGCTCCTGCAGTGCTCCCGCACTCTCCATCACCTTCTTCACAGCTTTCTGACCCCCAGCTACCACTTCTGCTCCAGGCACTCCCTTCCCTGGCTCCTTTTCCTTGGCATCTCCTTCTGCCATGCCCCCCCTGGCAGGTGCCAGTCCTTCCACAGCTAGCTGACCCGCCGCCGGCACCATGGCCACCACCTCTCCCTCGGGCAGCACATCTGCCGCCCGGGCCGCTTCCCATCCTGCCTCGTCAGTGTGAGTATCTCCCTCCTCAGCTACACGGCCTTCCTCCACCGGTGCTTGTCTCTGCCCTGCCACCTGCCCTCCTCGTGCCTCTTGTTCTGCTGCCTTCTGCACATCACGTGCTCTTGTTCCTTCTGCCAAGAAAGCTCCATCTGGTGCTAGTAAGACACAATTGAAACATTAGTTTTACTGAGAGCTGAGTTAATGTTAAGGCCGGTTTACAGGGTTAAAAACATTATTTCTCCCAAGTAATGAAGGGATACCAGCATGGTGGCAAGACAGAGACTTGCCATGGTGCTTCTTATCATGCACCTGTGCTCTGACTAGGTTTCTGGTGCTGCCATTCTGGCATCTGGTGTGATAAATTTAAGCAAAAATGTCGATGCATGACTGGCTTTCAGTTCTGACAGTTCTGCCTGCCCTTTCCTACTCCTTTCTCCCCCCCTCACCTGCCTAGCAGAGAGCTTGTGTGTACGCAAAATAGCTGCAAGCTTGACAATAACACTCAAAATTCAGAAATAGGTGGTAAACTGCTCATATAAAATATGCATACATGGGAAGAAGAACATAGCTGGTCATGCAAAGTAATTGCTTCCCATGCATTCTGTAATTATACCTGGGGAATAATACAGGGCCTCTTCCTACACCCTGGGAATTTAACAGCAACGTTCCTCATTGAATTTGGTGCTCCAGGACCTGTCCCTGGGCAGACACCTCCAGCAGGCTGCGCTGCTGTACCCATGTTTTGCACAAACACAGCAGGCTCTTATTTAGAAAATGGGAGGTTTTGTGCCAGTGAAGAGAGCAAGGAGCAATGTCCTCCCCAAGCTACCCTTTTGCAAACTGGGCAAAGGCTCTCTTGCCCCAAATCGTCTCACACTGTTTGACTTATCTGATGTTCTTGCACAACTGCTGCACTCCAAAATCATTGCTTTTTGCTGTCTGCTTGGGCAAGCACCCATGCAACAAAACCCCATCTCTGGAACAGCAGCCAAAGACTGCAGGTGACCAACATGCCGAGAGGAAAATATTTGTCTCTCATCTCTGCCAGCAGGACTGGAGCCCATGTCTGGTTTCCCACAACCCTTCCACTGGCCTTGCTTACTCCCCTCTGCCCCCATCCCTTCCTGCCCTTCAGAGCTGGATGTGATCACTCACTAGGTAGGTCAGTTGCACAGGAGCGCAGAAGGTGCACAAGGCAGCTCAAGCAGCTGCAGACAGTAAAGGCGCCAGAATAAAGGACAGGCTGAAAAGAAATTTTACAGAGAGAGAATGGAGACCATGAAAGGAGAGGAGAGAGCACAGAAAGCTGATTCCTCCCACCAGACCATGCATCACCTGAACACTAGACCACACTTCAAAATTAATAACTCCATATTGCATGTTGCAATATGAGAAATCATGCCTTCCTGCAAAAGCACCTTGCACCAGGTGTATTGCTTATATGTACTACTAGTTTCCTGCCCTGTATATTTAAAATTCTTCTTTTATATATATACACGTGTGTATATGTGTGTACATATATAGGTCTTTCTTAATTAGTTGTCAATCACTGTCATATTTAATGACTAGACAAACTCATGGGCATCAGATCCATAAATAGACACAAAAAGGCGTAGGCAGGCATTTTTTTCTAATAGCTATTGTACACCAGATCTGAGTACAGGAGAGCTGTGAAATGACTGAAATACAGAAAACAGAGCCTCTCGTGTCCTTGTGAGCAGCATCTTCTCTTGCCACTGTGAGAGACAAACTACCATGAGAAATGTGCCTCTGGGCTGATCTGTTGGCACTTCTGCTACTAGGAGGTCTGCTAGAAAAGAATTGGTTGCTTAAAAATAAGTACAATAAGACTGACAGACCTAGCAGCTAGTCTCATTCAAATTGTCTACCTGCCTCTGCCATGGAGTGACAAATAGCCTTCCAGAATCTGCTCTGGAGGATGCATCTGTCCCTATTTAAGAACATATTTAACCCATGGAAATACTGTCTTGCCTCAACACATTTATTTGTAGAGGTCTTCCAAGAATTGCTGTCTCTTCTAGGTGTCATGTATTCAAGACACGTGTAATTGCATTTAACTGAATGTTCCCTCCAGCAATGTATTAAGAAAAATAGTTATCAGTTCTTCTGAGACTGGAGAAAAAGCACCTGATTTTTTATACACATAGCTGTGTATATGGAATTTAATCTGTCTGCTGCTTCAGAATCAGAATCAATGAAAAGTTCCGCAAGGAGTGGGAGAGGTCTGGTTCCCACAGTCTTCCTTGCCACAAACTTGCATTCTTCTCTTCCCAAATCCTTGCTTCTCCCTTGCCAGTGCACACCCTGTGACCTCTCACTTTTTTCCTATGAAAGTGCTTTCAGCTCTCCTAGTGTGTCTGGGGGCTCTTAGCCCTCAGCATTTTGGAGGGCTGGAGTAGTGGAAGTTGGAATCACATGGCATATTTTTAACTATAAACATCCTTAAATTTTGCAATTTGAATCTTTATCATGTTTGCCACTGTGCTAAGTGCCTAGAAGAAGCTAAGATTCCCACGTGAGTTTTGTTACCCCACAATGTATCTTTCAACATGCTAATTATATCTCAAAAAGGCTATTATTTTTTTCCTTTATTTCTCTAGACACAGCTTCTTAGCAATTCCTTATTTGCTATAAAATTCACCTATACAACTCTTATGTGGACAAGGAAAAAGCCGTTTTCAATTTAGGATTGCAAACTCCTATCTGTATTTTTTATGATTCAAAAATTTTTCTTGTTCTTCCTCTGTCCCTACTTGATCTGGTCTACCCCTGAATCTCAGGTAGTCTTCTGGCAGCAGAGATGATGCAGGGCTTGGCTAAGAATGCTGTTTATATATATCTATATATATAAATGCTGTTACTGTGTAACATTGGGACATTCTATCTATACTTGATAGAGGGTCTCTGTTGAAACCTAGAGCCATAAAACTAAGTGCATTGAATGTAAGCATATGAGAATTTATGCTAAGAACAATGCTATCGTCTTATGCTAACTCAGCATGAGATTACTACCTTTACACATTCATTTGATCTCTCTTTGGCTTTGTATTACCATGTAATTTCCTGTTCTGTATGTTTTTAGAGTTCTTTCTTCTTCACCAGTCCTTACTCAACTCATCTGAGCCTAGTGGTGAAGCTGCTTAAATTCAAGTTCCTTTCATACAAGTGAAGAGAAGGGTTCCAGAAGCAAACATCTTTGAAGACTTCAGCATTATTCAATGAATAGTATGTTACTGTCTTTACTGACTCAATTCTGAATGCATAACAAAGCAAAAGCAATGCACGAGACAGTCAAAGTAACCCAGCAGCAACAGATTTGTCAAGCATTAAGCTCCAGCATTTGAAGAGTGTATTCCACACACAGCTGTCTTAGATATATGCACTGCAGTAAACAGAAAGCAATAGAAACAGAACAAAGAACTCAAAACAAAAGAAAAGCATTATACGTTCCACTGCTAATGGAGCACAGAGAAAGACAATTAGAAATTTGATCTGCCATGGCTTGTGCCTCTCCTTCTTTATGTAAACACCAGTGCAGGTGACCATTCTTTTATACTGCCTGATTTAACTACATCCAGGAAATTTCTCCCATAACCTAAACGACATTGTAAAGCAAGGGCTTATATTTTTCCCCTTCCTCAACTATAATAATGCAGACATTGCTTATATGGCTAACCCTCTTTTACGTGCCCATTATCTATAAAGGTAAAGTTGAAACCACAAGATGCCCATTTTATCAGAAAATTAAGGTGTCACACAACTAACAGATCTGCTCCTTGTCAACAAATCCATGACAGAGTAAAGCAAAACAACTATGGAACTACTGATGTAGTTTTGATCCTCATCTGCTCCACCATGATTCACATAGCATTTTTTTGGCGTTCTTTTTGAATCTAGTATTTCCACATTATAAAGAGAATTCCCCAGTCTGGCACACTGATTCTCTTATAAGTAATGAATTATGTTTGGATTTTATAGTAATTTCATGATATGTGAAACCTAACTTGTGAAGTAAAAACAGAATAGCCAAAGCCTTACACTGGAAATCCTAGAAAAGACAAAAAAAAATGAGGTTACATTCTGGTTATTTAGCTCACAGCAATATATAGAGAGTATTTCAGTAGCTTGAAAATAGTCCAGCAACTGCATTCCCCTTGCTGCACCATGACTTAGTATAAAGGCAAATACAGCAACAGTTGCATTCACAGATCACATCACAGTTCTGCAGGGGGACTGTACTCACCACCTCCTTCATCACTCTGAGGAAATTCTTCATTTCTATTCTCCACTTCCATCATATTATTTTCCAAAGGCACTAGAACATCTTTCTCCCCATTGTCCCTCTTGTTACTTGCATTCTTCTCCCCATCTTCCTTTATG
This sequence comes from Cygnus atratus, assembly GCF_013377495.2. Taxonomy (NCBI): domain Eukaryota; kingdom Metazoa; phylum Chordata; class Aves; order Anseriformes; family Anatidae; genus Cygnus; species Cygnus atratus. Next base: position 32,694,354 of record NC_066369.1, read on the forward strand.
TTACTTTCTACTGCCCCAGCCTGTCTGAGTTCCCAATTAACTTCAGGACTTTGATGCTGTATTGCCATTATGTTTTCATGAAAAATTTCAGTATCTTCCCCTGCTCGTAGGTCTTCCGGTTTTGTCTTTTCTGCTTCACGTATGCCTTCCTTTTCCAGTGTAAAAGTTTCCTGATTGGCCTCTGTTTTGAACAGTTTATTTTCCCCATTCTCATTTCCGTATTGTGCATGTGCTGTGTTATCAGATGCCTTTTTGATATCATACTCCTCTTTGCCCTTAACATTTTCTACCATCTTTTCAACATCAGAGTCATCTCCACTGCTATACTGAGCACTGGTGGATGAGAGAGAATGTGCAGACCTCCAATCTAGAAATAGAAAACAATTTGATTTTAGTATTCGTCACTAAGACATTTGCATTCATTGGCCACAGACAGATACTCATCTGATATCAACCTCTGAATTAAACCATCTGAAGATATTGTGACAAAACTCCAATAACGGTAATAGGAGAGCATTGCCCAAATGTATCAGTGTTAAAATCAAAGCCATTTAACATATTTTTTTCTGATAATGGAAATGAACCTCAGTAGCTCCATCAGTCACAAAAAATACACTTTCAAAAGCCCCTGTAAATATGCTTAAGATGAGTTTTAGAATAGTTTCTTGAGCTCTGTTTGATAAAAGATTTCAACAATAGCAGCAGTCCTTCAGTGCACTCCTGTTATAGAATCATAGAATCAATTCAGGTTGGAAAAGACCTCTAAGATCATCTAGTCCAAGCTTTAAACTAGTACTAAAGTCCACCACTAAACCATGCTACTACTTTCTAAATCTACATGTTTCTTGAAGACCTTCAGAGATGGTAAATTATCTCAGTGATTATCATAAAGATATCCAAAATCATATGTAAAACACTCAAGTTGAATAGGAAATGAAGCTCACTGTATCCTTTAATAAAACATACATGGAGCATCATTTGAAATTCATAAATGGAAAATTTACAGGGAAAAAAAGCATAATTCTTCAATAACATTTAATCAAACAGTAGAGATTATTGCTCTAATGGACATTGCCAGTGTCCAAAGTTCACGTGGATTCAAGAAGAGATTAGTCAAACTCAAGGAAGAAAAAGCCATTTAGGCCTACTAACTACAAGGGACCACCGTTGACTCCAGTGATTTACAGTGGTGGGAAAACACAGTGGGGAAGCAGAGCCAGAGATCTAGCAGAGTATAAAATTGAGGTTTATTCAGAATTTATGTCATTAAAGACAGCAGTTCTGAAATGCAAGGTGTTTTGTCAGGTTTCCTGGTGACTTCTCAGATAAAAGTGCACATCCCCAGGAAGTGTAAGTGGTCATAGCTTCATGGATGTTGTTTACCATTAAGTGCTTATCTGTCCCAAGTATTTAGAGCTACTAATCTCTAACGGTGCGGACTGGTGCCATCTCCATTCCTGCAACTAAACAGTTCAGCTATGTCTACTGTGAGCTGGCACATGCTTACATTTCCCCATAGGGTCAGCTTTTTTTCCATGACAGTTGGCGGAATTGATAAGAACACAGGTAAGATAGCTATCTTTTACCAGTTCAGTAGGCATTACACGATCTTTTCTATGCAGACTCAACATACTTTACTGGACATGCACAACATATAAAACATGCATCAGGTCGACTTCTCTAAGCCTCATAAAAAAACTAACCTTGTTTGTCATCCTCCAAGTCACTGTCAGAATATCCATCACTTTCATCTCTCTCACTGACAGAGGCCTGCAGTGCCTTCTGTGAAGAGTTTTCGCCCTCCTTCTCATAGTCTAAATTATGTTTTTCATCATCTGGGGATGACTTTGACATTCCATTTCTTTGATCACTAGTCTGTCCTTCTTCATTAACTTCTTCTGCTTCAAAATCTTCATCATAGTCTAAAATAAAAGAATCATACTCTGAGACAGGAAATGGAATTCACAACTACTAAAGTTCTTTTTCAGCAGACAAAGGTTAACTTCATTAATTTCCTTTTCTCTTTTCATTTGTTCACTCGTTGTAAAACCCATGAGACAATCTAAAACCACAGACAGGAATAGTAAGAGCACATTATTGTAAAAAAGCATCACAGTCTTCATAAATAGAGTAGCACAAATGCAATAAAGCTACTGAATGATGTGCAAAGTATGATTAATACAATAAAAACAAAATAAGTAAAAAAATCATTAGCCATTGAGAGGACTACAAGAATTAAGAGTTAGGCAAACTCAAAAATAAAATGCAAGACACTCTCTTATTACAGCAGAAAAACACATTGCAATGAGAAAAAAAATAGAAGCAATAGAAAAAAGTGGAGAAAGGTAATATATGGTAGCACAAAGTAAGATAAATGACACAGCTAATTAACAAAGAATTGCCTTACAAACTGAGTTAATTAATTAAATCCAGGCAAAGGGTGCTGCAGAGGAGCATTCTGCTATCACACTATCCTAATTTGCTCAGTTAGTTCCCAGATGAAATCCTAGTACAAATGACGCTTACAGCAGAATTACTATTTTTACATCAACAGGGTCTGGATTTCTTCCCAGCCTACTAGCCTGACATGTAACATAAGATAGATAACTTTGCTCAGCTCTATAGGTAAAAGCTGTCTTCATGCATATGCATTAAAGCATCCTTTCCTTTCCAGCCAGGAGTGCACTATTTTAAATCCCAGTCACCAGAAAGAATAGAGATGTCTGTGATTTCCATTTAAAATTCAGTAATTCCACTGCTACCACTAGCTCACTGCACATGCTGCAGAGAAGCAACACACCTACATCGTGATGGAGAACTGTCACTACTGACACACCAGCTGTCCCTCTTGGCCATAACTTCTCACCTTTCACCATAATTGCTCACTTCTTTTTTCTTTCCATCAGTGCTTTTAAGGTCCTGAAGTGACAGAATGCCATGGGCAGAAGTGACAATTATCTGATTCAGAAGCAATTAAGCAAATAAACAATTACCCAGACAACACAGATTAAGGGAATAAGTATATTTATTTTCTGTATTAAAAATCAATTGAGTTTCCAACTGCATTGTTGGAAACAAGGCCTCTTTAGGTAACTGTCAGAAAGATGCCTACCACCCTGGAAGGAAAAAGGCTTGATTAATCACAAAAGCACATCCGCTAGGACTAACAAGGAAGCTGTGCAGTAGCACTGCAGAATTATGAAAGTAAAAATAGGATTAGGAAGTAAAAATGAAAATCTTTCTCTGAGTAACACTTACTCTGAAAAAGGCATTTAAACAAGGAGTGAGTGAAAGAATAGGCGGAGCTAGCTGTCTCTTCCTTTAGGGGCAGGCAGAGGTGTACACAGACTGATGACAAGAGAGACTAGTATTAGGTGGCACTGGGAAAATGCCACATTCTCCGCATGAAGTTGGAGCTGCTACACATCATTTTTATACCACAAATATCATCTTTGTCCACCACATGAAACATCCCTTGGGCAAAGTTAGAGCAAGGGCAGCCTCCCTCTGGTCTTTGTTTTTAAATCTCTGTCAACAGAAACCAGGTGGGGCTCAATCAAAAGGGGTAAGGTCAGCCAGGTACAGCTATCAATGGGAGTGCTAGGTAAAGGGAAAGGATGATCATCATAGCAGGGTCAGAGCAGAGGAGGCAAGAAAGGTGAGCTGGGAGGCCAGGGACAGAGGGAACGAATGTTCAGACGAGTGAGGAAGCTGGAGGTTAGGGTGGGTGGCAGGTACATGGTGCTTGTGGCTGTGTGATGGAGAAGGGACTGGAAAGCACTTTACGTGAACAAAGCATCTTGCTGCCGCTGGCAACAGATGAGAGAGAAGACCGAGGTATTTCACCTGGCTCTCGATCTTGGTGTCATTTTGCTGCTGTGTGTTCCTCCCAGCTATCAGCCACTGATAACTTCACCATCTTCACCATTTTTCTCACACATGAGCTGTCCTAAGAGTGGACACCACCAAGTGAGCTGGAGACCCACAGTCCCATACCTTCTCCGGAATTACCCTCTCCTATTTTTCATCCCCTGCTTGTATTTTGGAATACTGTACCATTTTTACCAGTGTCTTCCTGACTATCTTCAGTCTCATGATTGAATAGTTTTTTCCTTTCTTCTCCTCTATACTCCTGTCCAGTCTCCATTTTCTCTTCAATGGTTTCCACACTTGCTTTATGACCTGGTAAGATGACTAACACCAAATCTTTGCTTGATTTCTGCTCAACACTGCTATCACTTGGCTCACTGTGCACTCCACCTTTCCAGGAACCCACTTGCTTTTCCTCATAGTCCTTCTCCATCGTTCTCTTGGGAGGGGATGGCTTTTTGTCCAGACCCATTGCAATAATGCACCTACAAAAAAAAAAAGGAGAATTGGAAAGTATCACATTTTTCTGTCAGTGAACAATGGAAAAACAGTAGACAGTGAGCTCTTCAGCTCATTACCAGTTGTGAGATCAGGCATATATCTGCCTCCACTTCACCTCTCAGACAACAAGAATACTGATAATGACTGGCTTTGAGAAGCACCCTAAAATCCTCAAGTGCTCCATAGACACAGATGCAATTCTCCCTTGAAGGACAGTAAGGCTATCTGCACTTAAAGGTGACAACTGAAGGATAAGCAGTTTAGAGTCAAAATTATCAAAAGTGTTCATTAATTTCAAGCTACACCAAGCATGATCTGCAAAGACACAATCACTGTGAAAGGCAGACAAGCTCCAAGTCAGAGGTGTGCTGGATACAGATCCTGCATTATCAACAAGTAAAGCAGTAACACAGGTTTTATGAATATAACATTTTTTAATTTGCCTGCTGGGTCAAATAACTGTGGGTGAAGAGGGGTATTGAATTTGGATTATTTAAAATTTCTGTTCTGTTTTTTATCTAACAGTAATCCAAACATCTGAAAAACAAAACACTTTGAATGACTTGTTGAGACTGCTCCTCTTGTATAAAAGGAGTGCCAAATTCCCTTTCTTACGGTTAGGAGAAACATGTAAGAGACCAGAGTTCCTACTCCTGATTTAGCATTACTTGCAGACATAATGAACAACTCTACACCACGTATGAGTGTGAGGACATTGTGTTGCATGTAATAAGTTGATTCAAATCTACAGGCAGAATGAAACTGAAACTGGAAATTTCACTTTAACTAATCTTAAGTCTCTGTGGATAATTGTATTTTCTTCATAGAAAACTATGTCTTAAAAACATTTCCTCCACCCAAAATGCTTTTCATATGTAAAGTTTAGATGTACTTCCTCTCACGTTACAGCTGTTTACAAACTACTGTGAATATCCCATCATCAAGAAGTCTAGAAATCTTTTAGTTTTGCAGGCATAAAATGTAAATGTGCCAATTTCTAAGAAGAGACTTTAATTATTCCTGGTACTTTTCAGGGACCTTTGAGATACTCAGTCATAGAATCATAGAATGGCTTGGGTTGGAAGGGACCTTAAAGCTCTAACTCCAACCCCCCTGCCATAGGCAGGGATGCCACCCACTAGATTAGGTTGGCCAAGGCCCCATCCAGACTGGCCTTGAACACCTCCAGGGATGGGGCATCCACAACTCTTGGCAACATACTCCAATGCCTCACTATCCTTAGAGTGAAGAATTTTCTCCTAATGTCTAGTCTAAATCTAACCTATTTTAGTTTAAGGAAGTTTAAGGAAGATTATACTAAAATTAAAGCTTCTTGACAAAACCACAGTTGTTGCTCACAGCACTGACCTCTGCCCCAAGATAATGGAACTCTTCTCTGCACAGATTTGTTTTCAGAAACATGGCTAACATTCAATACTGCCATATTCTGTAGCCAGGAGTATTACAGCAGAATTACACTTTAGAGGCAGAGCTGTTTAATAAATGATCTTTTTATCACAATCACAAAGAAAACCCCCAAAACTACAACTTACTAAACAGCACTCTTGATATTCCCTATCGCTTCCACCAGAAACATGAAGGTGGCGTGCTTATACCACTCCACACCTATTCCTCCAAACTCTACTGTTGATGATGCACTGAATGCCTTCCTGACAAGCTGACAGATGAAGTGCTATGATGCAAATATTGTCCATTGCTATGTAAACTCCACAGAGTATTTGAAGAGGCAGCACAAAAGTCAGCTGACTTTGATGACATCCTTGAATGTAGGAGTTTGAAGGGTAAGCTTAATTATGCAGGTTGCAAGGGAGGGGTACTCAGAAACTGACCAGCTTCTACAGAGCTGTAGAACTCCAGAAAGATTTCAAAAGAGGAAACAAGTGATAAATACTCTAAAAACTGGGCTGCTGAGACGCTGTGAAAAAAACTGCATGCAACTCCATACCTATAGCAAGGCGATGCTCCTTCCACATTAAGAAACCCAAAGTATCCATGTCTGCCTCCCAGCCTGGAACGCTTCTGATGTTTGTACTCACAGCAAGAGCTCAACCTGTCCACTTGCATCCCATTGAGAAAAAAGGTGAGGCTGAATGGGAAACCATGGTGCCTCTTTGAGACAAACTGGAAGGTCTCTGAAACCACAGGAATGAAAGAGTTCAAAGAAAAAGGTTATGCTTTATGGTCAGCCCACTGCACTTGTTGTATCTCATCTACATCATTGCCAGAGCATCCAGCCCTCTGAGGTCGGGTTCTTCCATTCTCAGCTGTATTAGTTGGTAAATGAGTTGGTAAAACTCTACCCTCCTCCAAACACAACAGTCTTATCTCTTTCCAACCCAGGAGTACCAGGATGGACGCCTGCAACAAGCTAATACATCGCCAGTTTAGCCACTCGCTGCTACAACATTAATAGAAACCAGAGACTCTCATCTCAAAAAAAAAAAAAAAAAAAAGACTTTGCCACACATATTAGTGGCTCTGGGCCTGAGGTAATATGATCTTACTCATAGCAATGCTAAGCAGCTGAAAGATACCGTTTCTGGAGTTTTTTCAAGCTACTCTGCAAGGGCACTGTTAGGCATACAAACTTTAAGAGCACTGAGGCTCCTACCCTGCTCCATTCCAAGAGAGACTGATTTGTACTGCCTTTAATTACAATTCATGGTATCCTTCCAAAGAAAACTGAGCACACACAAGTAGGGAGGAAACCGCACTACTCCAGCAGGTTCCCTAAGAGGTATGAATGTGGCTCAGAATAACAGGAGGACACACAAAGGACACCTTCTTGCACAGCTGGGACAAAGCTGCAATGAGTATCTTTAAATCAGATCTGTGGACACACTGCAATGCACCCATAACCCCAGTGGACAGACTGAAGTGCAGGGATCTCTGCACCATCTTCCCATATCCAGTAAAAATGCAAATGCAGACAGCGGGTTCTGTGAGCTGGAATGAGGGGTATAGCTCTCTTTCTCACAAGTGAAAATCTCCGAGTCATTTCCTCTTCCTAATTTTCCGGAACATAGTTTGACTTTTACTGATGAGATAAACCAGTGTGAGTAACCCTTAAGATATTGATGGAGTCACATTCATATAAAAGAGATGGAAACTGGGCTCTCACTAGGTACTTTTCTTTCTGGAATAATAAACATGCATTGATATATTATAGCAAGTCAAAAAAAGATAACATTTATGGATGGTTTACTGCTACAACTATTTTATTAATCATACCTCTCTATACAAAATTAATCTAATCTAACAGTATTTTGATAAATCAGTTCTCTAAACTCCTTCTAACAATTTCCAGAAGTAATTGCAACCTCAATTTCAATTATGAAACTGTAGATCCAGATTTCTGTTTGAAGGCAGATGGTGAAAAATCCCTGGATGCACATATCTTGACTGAGCTCAGCTGAAATCATTTTGATATCACATCAGTATTTTAGCCAAAAAGATGATGTTGCCAGAATCAAAATGAACTCTTCCACTCTTTATCCTTACCTCCTTCCAACAGCTTGCCTTTGTAGACACAAAGGTTTTCTCCTCCACAGTGCTGTTGACAGACTTTGACTTCATCTTTATAATCAGCATCATCATGAGATAAATGCACACTTTTTCCTAGAAAGATCATGGTAACAAATGCATTGCTGCGTAATGAGGGTTTAGGTAATCCTCCAGAATTCTGCAGCAGAAAATACATAAAAATGCACTCAGCTTCCAACAATAACAAAAGGTGAGCACAATGATGATACACATGCTGCATAAACCTGAAGCTTTCACTCTTAAGACAGTCCTTGAGCTGCTTAAGCTGAAAAGTGTTTTGTAGCATACAGAAGGGCAAGGAAAGATTTCGGACTGAAAATCCACTGCATTGAATTGCCTGAGATTGGACAGACCAGCTTTAATGACCCATATAGTCCATTCCAATCCTGTGTTCCTGTAACTTCTCTTCCAGGAGGCATTACTGGCTGGAGATCTAGTGTAACAGATGAAGTTTTCATACACTCAGCGCGCTTCATAAATCGCCCTGAAGTTCTGAATATATCAGTGAGGACGGTAATATACCTGTACTTAAACAGAGAAGTAGAAAGAGACAACTTACCTTTGTTAAAAGTTGCTCTAAGCCATTTGGTGCAGTGGGGGGGCAAAATCGTCTCCCTCTGGGCATCCCATTTCTTGTTGCCTTTACACTCTTGTCTCCTTTTTGTAGAGGGGGAGGTGGCACTGGTATCACATAATTGTTAATGACAGGGAGTCGATATGGGGATTTACTCAGTTCCACTGAGTTCATAAGTCTTAACTCAGTCTTCTCCCCCTGAAAAAAAATTTAACCATGTTAAACAGGTCATGCAAAAATAGCTACTGAGCATATTGAACTAACCATGGTTTTGCTATTCTTTACTTTTAGAAACACACATACTTCTAGAATTGCATACCTCCACAATTTTGTTCTGTGAAAACATTTCTGTGCTAAACTCCTTTTTTTCCAATTTGCAAAGCAACAGGCACAAATGGAGAAAACAAGATCAGATTGGCTGAAAATGTCACGCATAGATATACACAGTATTGTAAACCACGTACTACTAGTAACCATGCAGAGTCCTGATCACAAGCAGATAGAACTCTGCACAACCCCACAGCACTGCTGTATTCTCTCCACTGGCAAGCAAATTTCAAAGGAAGCAGAATCTTCCAATAGTAGCATGATTTGGCACCAATTATATGAGGTAGGGTTCACAATGCTTCTTTCCCATTTGTAGTGAAGGTTTAGTCCTCCTTCAGGAGGAAATGCAGACAGAACACCAGGGTCCTGAAACGGAAGACACGATATTCTGCAAGCATTGCATGCACTGGATCTGAGCTCTTTGACCTGTCTTCATAATCTGTAACTAATTTAGTTGTTTTGTCAGTAGCAAGCATTAAAGAAACCATTTAAATCACACATAATTTGAGAGTAGACATATATAACAGTACTAAATAAAGCCAGAAAATTCTTGGAGAAAGGATTGTGACCATCACAATCCAGAGCAAACGCACAGCAGAGGTGAGCTATTCATACAGTGTCTGCCAGTCAGTGGTACCAGGTCATAGTCCCATTCCAAAATCTTCCAGTCCCAAGGAACTCCTAACATAAGCCAGTTACATAATGGTTTTCTAGGACAGAATACAAATCCAAATCTCACCTGGGAGTAACTGTGTACACTTGAAGACTGTTTTGTTACTCTAAAGAGTTCTTGCTCTCTGTCCCCACTAGTGGGGCTTACTAGGACGAATGGTACAAAAAAAGAAAGGTTTTTGCTACTTTGCAACTGTAGATGAAAATGAAAACTTGTAAGACTGTGAGGAAATATTCCTGAGTTATCAGTGTTAACTGCATGCCTGCCTTTTTCTCTACGTAACAGATCTTACATTATAAAAGAGAAGTCATCACATTTTTCCTGGCTGTGACCATGCATTAAACCATTAAGATAATGTCTTGAAAATTAAGGGGAGGATAAGAAAGAGAGTTTAGTGAAAGCTGCTAACCATTTGATAGGCGTATTATCTACATTAAGTATATAGTTCTGGGAACTACAGTATTTAGCAGTATTACAAAACTGTCACTAAGATATATTATTTTCAGAATGAAATATGGCCTCACCCCACTAGCTAACTGCTGATCATTTTCAAGTGCATGGCACTTTTGTTTAGAGCTTGAAGTCTTTGGAACAGACCCTACTACAGCACAGCTGTGAAGTGGCTGGAGTCGAAGTCGGTGTTGCATGTTTCCTGGAGCTGTATGTGGTCGACAGGAAGTCTAGAAAAGGAAAAAGAAAACAGCTAGAAAATCTCAGTGTATAGTTTCCAGTGCAGAGCAGTACCATACAGAAAAAAATATAGCACTGATCAAGATAATCAGAAGTGATGAGTGGAGCTCAGGTACCTCCAAATTTATTTTCTAGTACCTTCTGCTTCTGAAGAGCAAGAGTCCTTTAGGGATCTCTAATTGAGCATCCAAAAACTGGAACTTCCAAAATAACCCTTGGCCATAAATCTAGCCTTTGTTACTGTCCATTCACGGTCTAACTTTGAAACAAACATAATGAACTCATAAAAAACCATAGCAATATGCTCTATTTTGCTGACTTGAGCACATGGATGCAGAGAATTCATAATAAAATCATGTCTATTTTTGTTCAATACTCATCATTTTTCTGACTTTTATTTATTTCATCCTTCTCTTTTATACCCTTCAGAATATCAAGTTAACATTTTAACATCAAAAAAAAATTAAAATTAACTCACTATCTTAAAAAAAGAAGTCTCCTTGGATCGGTGTTGATACGAAGGATGTCCACCACTATAATCTGTAAGTCCAGGTGCCCTCTGTATGGGATGAAGAGAAGAAGGTCATTCAGGAGTGAAAGTCTCTTTTCAGTCTGCACAAGTTATCATTATTGAAATGAAGACCCAGTTAGAACTGTACTATATATTTGGCCTTTGACCTTAGACTTCGGAATCACTGTATTTCAAGAGTATGTTAACATTCCTTCTCTACATGTTAACAGAGAGTAAGAGGCTTCTGAGTCAGAGCTTCAAAGCAAAGATTTCTGGAATTAATCATCATCTTATTTCATCCCTTCAACTCCTTTTTCTAAAAGACCTCCCTTGTTTTCAGGATTTTACAGCATGTGTAAACTTGCCTACAGCCACAGTATTTATTGACCATATTTACTGTACTGATACATACCCAACCTTGAGTGACATGGCAGATAAAAGGAAAAGATTAAAGCAGATTTATCTCAAAGCAAAATTAATTTTATGTGTTCTAATGTGCCATTCCTGCAACATTGGCTTCCCTAAATTTCTCTTTAGTGACACAATCCTGCAAACAGGAAACCAAATACAAGTGATGAAGAATGAGGCTCTAGTCTGCAACAATCAGGACCATCAATGGTCTAGGCTAGGCACAGATGTCATAGGTATATGTGCACACTTTTGGTTATGTGTGCTAATATTATAGCATATGAAGCACTTGATGAAACTCACCATTTGTGAATGACTAGTTGGTTCTCCAGCCACTAAAGGATGGAGTCCATAATGATTTCTGGGACCAAGTGGCGGATGTGGGGAGTGCACAGGGCTAGCACCTATCACTGATCTTCTGGATCGTTCCACCTAAAAGAATGAAAATGAACGTATCCGAGGTATTAAAAATTAGGTATCAAACAGCATGTTTGAGCTTGCCTTCTGCCTCTCTTTCATTGGACAGTTAAGACAATTAGCTTGACTAGACCCAATGGATGACCTGCTAAGGAAGGAAGGAAATCATGGGAAGAAGGACAGAATGAGAGATGGATAAGGGAAAATACTTGTTCCCTTCTCTGATCCATTCCTCTGCAGCCCTCACCAGCTGCTGATCCTCCCAAATTCAATTCATCTGCCTTTTTTTCTATGCATCTCCCAATTCTTAGTTTGGTTGAAGGTCTCTCTTAAATTTGCTTGCCTCTGCCATTTCCTTGCCCTGACTGCTGCCCCTTCCTACCTTTTTTTCTCAAAAGCTCCCCAGTAGACTGACTATACTTCTGGAAATAGAGAGCTATGTCTCTCATCCTCATTTTCTCAGTTATCTGTCTTTCTTCTTTCCTTTTAGATTAGTTACTCAGACACTCACTGAATGTGTGAGAAAAGAATAAATTACACTGCAAATTCCTGCCAGGTTCTTGAGTACCAATGTGGCATCGCAGCAGAGAAACAGATCACATATCCACAGGCATCTCCCTTACATCTCTCACTGAAAGAAGCAGTTTGGGTTTATGTACCAATATTATCCAAGTGCAGAGTCCCTTAATAGAATGCCTTAGTCACAGTCCTTCCCCACAACAACTATGCTGCTTCCATCTTCTAGCAGCAGAAGTTCCGTCAGTAAATGATGTCTTTGCAATTACCAGAGTTAGTGTTTTTCAAGTACATCTCTTTTTTTTTTCTTGATGAATTGCTCATAAATGTATTATTTAAATTCTAAAAGACTTGACATTGTTTTTCAACTGCTCAAAGAAGCAGCTAGCTTCTCAATACATTCTTCTTAATGTATGCAGGCTCCTAATAAAGAAATAACATGTTGAGGATATTTTAGCAAAAATGAGAAAAAATTTTCCCATAAACATTCAGATGACTTAATGGGGAGAACAACCATTGGCTTCTGTGGGATTTCATGGCTCTGAAACCACAGAAACAAGCTTTACTCACATCACACCAAAGTAAAGACTTCTGAAACCTCTCTTCATTACTTACGCACTGTTTCTAGTAAATATCACGTGGATAGGCAAACAACTGATAGCATGATCTCAGTGCTCAGCAACAATCAAATGCAGATAGTGGCTAGAATTACTAGGAGAAGAACCGCAACACTTATATTAAATTATTCATCCAGTTCTGGTTTGCCATTTCAAACCAGAAACAGTAGAACCAGAAAAGGTTAAAAAAATGGTAACAGTAATGAGAAGCCTGGAATGGCTCATGTATGAAAGATTCAATGACTGAGGCTCTTCAGCTTGGAAGACTGAGAAGGAATATGAGAAAGGTATGTAAAACCATCAATGCCTTGGAAAAGGGGAACAGTTACTAACTTTTACGTACCAAGAACAATGGAGCATCAGACAGAATTATCAGAAAGCAGATAAATGAATTATTGTGCAGAAATGCAAGGACATACTATTTTCATATAACTCTTAATAAAATTCCACAACCGAGAACACTGCAGAAGTAGATTCAGAAGGACTCAGAAATATGCATGGAAGTTCCTGAATTGCTGGATAGAAGAAGGAGATGTAACCCGGGGCAGGATCATCTTCTGCTTGCCTGTTTCTTGTACTTGTCCCATAAACATCAGAGACAGGACACTTGGCTCACTAAATCTCTTGTCTAACTCATTCTGGCTGTTATTTAACAAAGCCAAATTGCCATGTCCTACCTGTACTCAGTAGCACTCAAGCCTTACCTTGTTCTTCTGCAGAACCCTCTCCTTCCTCACAGAACTTTCAAGTTTCCTTTTTATTTCCAGCTGATGATGACGCTATTAATGTAAGAGAAAGAGGAATCTCATTAAGCGACATAACGAGATATCAATGAATACAAGAACACTTCTTTCTGTTCTGTTTATCACTTGCCTGTTCCCTGGTCATTACCCTCATTGAACCCTATTATAAAACTGCTATTGACTCAATCCACTCGCATTATACCTGTGTATCTTAACATTGGCAAGGGACCAACTGAGCATTTGTACAGCTGTAGTGATTAACTCCATCCTTGATACACAGCAGGAATGTGCACAAATTTAGTACTCAGATAAGATATGCAACAATTTTTTAATTAGTTTGACTGGAAAAGTTTTCAAACAAACTAGCCCTGTGAATATCATCTTATAATCTATTAATTTTAAATAGTTTTACCCTCATGTACTAAAAGAAATAGGTGAATTCAGGTATACTAACTACTAAAGCTGTCATCCCATAGAATGTATCACAGATTTATCATCTGATGGAATGAACTCCAAAGCGATCAGCTCTCAGCAGAATTACTGGCTCTAATCTCTCCCATGCATGGCAACTTGTGCTACTGTTTCCCAACAAACTTTCCCTACATGCTTTCTTCAGCCTGTTGCCCCATTTATAAGGTGACTACCAAAGTGCAGTAAGTGAGCCACTATGATAAGTGCTCCCAAGGCTGGGCAGTGTATGGCAGTGTATGGTATCCCTGTCCGTGGCAGGGGGGTTAGAATTAGATGATCTTTAAGGTGCCTTCCAACCCAAACTATTCTATGATTCTATGGTAACAACTAGAGGCCAGTGGAGACTTCACACAGGCTACATCAAGCATAAAAATTATCCTAGATAACAGCCACTAGCTGTCAGCAGGGAAGCATCTGAAAAGGCTTATCCATTCCTAGTAAATGCATACCTCCATGTCAAGGACCTTAAGAAATATGGCCCGAGCCAGGCACTCCTGTACATATCTCTGGTGATCCCTCCTCATAGCATTTAGCCGGTATTCTTTCTCAGGTATTATTCTTCCACTCCTTGAGATCTGCCATAAACAAATAATATGTAACTAAAAAGAAGAGGAGAAGACAGAATAAAATATATTTCTACACAGAGCACAATTTCACAGGAGGATTACTTTCTCATCCACTAGCCCTCATCTCTGCTTCTGCCATGGTGCTGGGACTCGCTTCCCCAGCACAGAACTGTAGTTTCTCTCACCCCATGGATCCTGTCAGCCAAATGAAGAGATCAGGAGAGAAGCAGTCACATTTCCTAAAAGCTGAGGCTCAGTCTTACTCTTCGTGTGCTGTCACCTAACTCAGTGGAGGGGAATTAAATACTTGCCTTCCTACAGTGCAAGGGTTGCATCTGCCTCCGCTAAACAGAGTCACACCTAGGAGTGCTTAAGTGCCAGTCCTCTCTCTTTCACAAGAAAACATGATGTTTTTTCCAAGCTGAAATGTTTGATCCTCCACATACACTGCGCCATGTCATCTATTCCTGTGATCTCTTCCTACCACTGTAAGTATGCGGCTGTGTCCAATAATCTCTTTGTTTAATACAGAGGAGTTGTGAATTGGAAAGAACCGTCTCATTCATCACATGAAGAGAAACAGAAAATGAGTGCCTTGTTTGTCCACACTAACTACAGGCAACACCGCTTACATCTTTCAGCCTGTCAATATCATTGCACTACTACGCTAACAAGGGCAAGGAAATAGTGATATCTGGGGAGCCTATAGGTGCAAGCAGAACACTTTTTACACTTCCCCAAGTCTGTGTTCCTTGGCATGAGGTTCTCCCACCGTCTAACTACGGATCCCCATCAATCCTGTCAGGGACTGGGTGGTGGAAACTGAAGGGGAACCCACAGCCCAAGGCAGCACCAAACACATAACTTCTCTGCAGCTTACCTGCTGGTACATTTAATCACCTCTTCCTACAGCTGCTATGTTGTCAGGGTGCCAGAGGCAGCTGCTGGCTGTGGTCTGACAACAAGGGACAGGAGGCTGAAACTTTTCCTTCCAGCGTTAAGCTGGCAGCAAGGAGCTCAGCAGGCCATGCAGCAGCCATGCCCCTGTGGAACCACCACCCACCACCCACCTATGTGCCAGCACCTCCATAGCCCAGGTGGCCCTTGGACCTGGACGTCCCGAAATGTGCTCAGTACCAGCAGCAGTATTTCCTCATCTGTACTACTGTCTTTAAAACCACTCGGCACATGGAGCTAAGCACTGAGCTCGGAATTACCTGTCTTTCCGCTGTTCTGATTTCAGCCTTATGCACTACAGCCCCATCCACAGCCCTGTGATATCTTGCCAACCAACACTGGGAAATAACACAGTGAGAAATGTCTGGACTGAACAAACCTGCCCTGAGTCAGAATGTGATCATATGGCTTTGATCTGGCACGGCATCATTTCATGTGTTTGGCTAGCTGGTCAAATTCTTACCAACAACAACATGTACCTCTAACAAATAAACAACAGAACCATCAGTGTTTTGACTTTTCAATATTAAAATAAGCACAAAATTCTTTTCTTTTTTTTTTTTTTTCTCAGAAAAGGAAACTTTTCAATCTCACCAGTCCTGATCTCTGAAGATGTCGTCTTATCCTGGTATTGCTGAAATACCCAGCCAGGTGTTTGTCTGTAAGGCTATTGTAGGTTGCAAGAAACCTGAAATGAAATCAATACAGATGTCATAAAAGCCTCCTGACAGCCTACTTGCTACAGCTTTTTGCTTAAGTTATAAAAAATTACCCAATAGTTTCCTGCACAAAATGCTGTCTCAATGATTCACGTCCAGTATTTTTTCATATAAATGCCCATCAGATTATGTAAAAGTAATATCTTGTTGCCCCGTGAAGATTCATATCAGAAACAAGTGACTTCTACACAGTGTACAGCCGCTCAGAGCTGAACAGTGTACCAGTACCAAGGCACAGGTTCCAGCAGAGCCCACACCTGAAGGCCTCTTCCAAGAACTCCCACAAGAGCTGCCCCAAATAATAACCTCTGACCTGTGGCAGGTCAGTCTCATGCCATACAGAATTTGAAGCTGGATTCCCGGCTGAGTCCAGCAGACAGAGATCCCAGCCCATGCTTCTGCAGCAGGCCCTGCTGGAGCTTCACAAGCTATTGCTAACCACCAGGAGAGAGAGTTCCCCGAAGTCCTGCGCCATTGCACTCCTTCCACTGCCCCAGCACATGCCCTGTGCTCCCCTTCCTTCCATTGCCTGCTAAATGGTGCCAGAAAGGGCAGCCAGTTTTTGCCAGTTTTGCAAAGCACTGCAGAATAACTTGGTTATTTCAAGTTATTGGAATTGGGTTGGGAGGCACCTCCAGAGCCCTTCTAGTCCAATTCCTTTGTGCAGATGAAGTCTGATGTAATATGCTTGAGCATATCAGTCCTCAATGCCAGCTCTCAGCCATTAATATCTGGTATTAATTACAAAAATGCAATTAGCAGTACAAAAAAAATGTTTTTTTCAGTCCACTTATGTTAGCAGAAACTTTTAACACATACTTTTAAGACATGACACTTTCAGTAATATTTTCATTAGTCTGAAAGTCAGTATACACATTATTATATTGGGTGTAAATCTTCACTCTGATTAAGACTACTTATTTGTGTTTTCAGCCAAAGCCATGTTTCTACCTGTTTTTATGGTGCCTTCCTGTTCTTTATTGTTCCCACCATCACAGACATAGCGTATCAAATTCATCAGTTGGAACACCTACACAGAAAACTAACTGGTTTCAATTCTGGGAATAAAAACATAAGCTTAAATCTTCACCCTCCTTTGAACCATTTTCTCAGTTGGGATTCAGCTACGTGTCTGATAAAATGTTGCCTGGCCAACCACTAATTTGTTAATGAATAGAAAAGTCAATTTCCTCCATTTCGCTCTTACACCAACAGAACTCACAAGCCACACAAGAAAACCCATCCATGACAGCAAGATTAGGAACTGTCCCGTCTACTTCAGGGACCATTCTTTCGAACACAACAGTTACTCTAGACTATTTAAACAAACATCCAAGAATGCTTGTCCCACAAATATATTTGTAAATTCAATTGCACAAAGCTTGTACAGGGCAAGAGTCATGACTTTTGTGATATTTACAGGCTACAAAGCATACGTTACTCTAGTGCACTTTTTTTCTGGCTGTTACCATATCGTAGCAGTTTGTCTGAAAGTGCAGCTAGCATTGATGAGAAAACTTTTTTTTTTTCCCTCTAAATACAACTACTTCATTTTACCAAAAATTATTGGGTCTACTCTATGGGACTGATTTGCTCAAGTTAAATTTAAAAACAAACAAACAAACAAAAAACTACTCTGCAGGAAACCAAAGAGTTTGTATAGAAGGCCAGCAAGCACAGTCATCTCTTACACCATTCTGTCTGCATGAATGACAGTCCTGATGCACTCACCAAGCTGCTATCCATTTACCACCTTTTTGCAGAGGCTGCTGAAAGGATGAAAAAGAGTACTCATCAAAACTGGGATATCAGAAGATGGCTGAGAAGTGAAGGACAGTGCCTCTCTTTCAAGAATCCAGCCTCACCTAGTTTAGAATTCACAGACACTGAAAAACCCACCATCCAGTTCAATATTAACTTATGCAGGTCAAAGCTAAAGACACAGATCTATTTTGCCATAAAGCGCTCTCCAGATATTACAGAGACTGGTCACCTTGTACTGCAATAGCTCTCAAATGTCACTCAGTCTAACAGACTTCTGGGGCTATGCTATTTTAGTGGACAGACTGGTTGTGCTAGACTTCTTTCTGCTAATCTTTTCCTATTTAATGATCTCAGATTTAAGGTACACGTCTTCTTCTGTATCCAGAGCAATATAAAAAGGGACCAACATTAAATGCAAGAACCTCTCTAGTTTTTTCCAGCTCCCAGTTCTATATACTGAAGATTCTCTTTAATGCATACATGTAACAATTTGAAGTGAACAAACTGCATCTCTTCTATTTATTGGTGAAAAATGTAAAACCAATAAACATGGATAACCAGACAATGTAGACCAAAGCCCTCCCTTGCTGTACCCAAGATATGCCACACATCTCTGGAAAGCGAACAGAGCCCAATCATTGCAGCTACCAAAGGTCAGTGCTTCCAAAAATTGTACCTAAGACAGGAGGGTTGAACACAAAACTGAAGCATCCATAATCTATTTTTATATAGTTCTTAGCATAACTTTACCTTATTTCAGCCCCTGCAAAGCAGGACAAACAACAGTGTGACAGTAGGCTTAATTAGGCTTAATTTTTTAATGTTCTATATCCATTCACATCTGTAAAATGTATACAATCAGATACATATTGCATAATACATTCATAGTGACCTTTCATCTGTGTAGGCAGAATATGTTTTAACTACACAATAAGAGAGCTCTTCTTCCCTTTGGCTTTAAATTTAAATGCCACTATACCTCTACTATATATCTTTCAATGGGATTATTCAAGATAAATGTCTATTGCTAGGCTGAGTTACCATGCACAGAAGTATATTCAAGGAAAGAAAGAAGAATTTAAAATAAAAAAAAAAAAAAGAGGAAGAAGAGAGAGAGATGATGAATTTACTGGAATTTTATCTGGGGTTTCACAGTAATCTCACAGGTAGCCTACCAACAATAAATTGAACTTTAAACAAACAATTTAGTTTACCCTGTTATGCATATTGATTAAACACTGGTACTATAGCAACTGTTCTGCATTACTTTCTTCATCCATTGTTTGTATTTGCATTTGAAACTGCAAAATTACATTGGTTGCACCTAAGTGTTTACTTATCGCCTAGCAATTGCATATGGAGGCAGAGGAGAAACTCAATTCAATTCCTTTCCATTCCATTTGATTCCTTCCATCTAATATTTCGTGGACCATGGAATTAGTTAAAATGCAGCTCCCCTCTGACCACACAGATGTAGCAAATGTAGTTTCACAGACATCTTTTTATACTTATTTTCTCATTTAAATTATGAACAGGTGAACTAAATTCAAAGTTCAACAGAGTATTGGGAGAAATAAGAAAATGTTTTGGGCCTGAAACAAAAGCCATGGAAGCGTTAGAAAGAATGCAGCTGAATCCAGTGGGCTTCGGCAGAGCCACACCGCCAACAGAAGCCTGAACTCCCCGCCCAGATGAACGAATGCCTCCTGGCCGAGAAAACAGGGTGCCAGAGGGAGGAGCCATGCACAGCACCCCAGGCACTGACCCGCATTCAGCTTCAAACCAAACGCAGAAAGCAGGGGCTGGCCCTGCAAGCCTATGCTCACTTGGAAGGACATCTTCTGACAGTTTTCCTGCTTACTTCACACGCCCAGTTCACCTTCCTCCAGAAGATTTCAGGCAGGCATAGGTGGGATTGGGCCATATTAGTACTATGCCTTGGCTTGGTCAAAATCCTTCTGGAGTATCCCATTGGCATCAAAGGATCAGACTTGTGCAGTGCTCCAGAGAATGGAAGGCAGGCATACTTTCCAGTCTATGGGCTGCCAGGGTAAGACATTATCCTCTGAATGAGATCTGTGCCCTTCATTCACACACGTATCTTCAGCGTATCTTCAAGCCTAAGCTTCAGCCACAGCTGGTGTTCCCTTGTGCCAACAGATAACCATAGCACAGACGTGTGAGTGTGGTGAAAGGGCCACATCCCAAGAGCTATTCCTTTCAGTCTCTGCAGACTCACAAACCATAAAAATTCAGAATGCTGCCTACAAATTACAAAGGTAAAACAGACAGGAAGATGATTCAGAAAGATACAGTAACAGAGCTGCTACAACACAGATCTGGGCTCATTATTAGCTTCACAGAATAATGCAGCAGCCTTTAACTTCTGAGCAAGTTATCTGAGATATAATACTAAAGTTATCTAACTTGATATCAGTCAGAAACAAGCTCCTCAGCAAAGCAGATTATTGGTTTCATTTATTCCACTGATCCTGCACATATTAACAGCAAAAAAAAAATAATAGAAGTTCCTGTCAGTGAAGTTATCTCCTTCAGATTTAAATATTGAAATTATACACAAATGTCACCTCTAAATCCTCTATAACAGATGAAAGTGCAGAACTGACAAAAATGCTTGTTAGAAAAACATACAGCAAAGAAAAAGCATCAGTCTTAAACAGTATTACGCAAAATGCTTGTTACTGTTATATCTTAGTAAGCCCAAAAAGTCATTTTTCTGGATATTGCTGGGAGTCATTTTTCTCTGTCCATCTTGTTTATTCTCTTATTTAAAAAATCTGCTTTTTTATTACAATTGCAGGGATTTTTTCTGGCACAGAACCTAGACTGACTGACCTGTAGTTTCTGGAACTAGTTTTGAAGCTCTTCTCAAAATTAGTATCTCACTTGTTTCTTTGGTATCACTGCCAATGACTACATGTCATCATTCATTCAGTAATTTCATATTTAAGGCTCTTCAGAATTCTTGGATATACACAGTTTGTTCCTGATTTTTTTTAATCAATTTGTTCAAAATCCTCCCTCACTTGCATCTAAATTTGAGCTGAGTTCCCCAAATTCATGTCCAATCAAGACTGATTCAAGTTAAGAAATCTTACATTCTTCAACAGTGACATTTCAGACATGGAACTTTTACTACAGTCACTGAGAAACAGTAGCATCGTATTTTAATGAGGAGAGGAGAGGAGAGGAGAGGAGAGGAGAGGAGAGGAGAGGAGAGGAGAGGAGAGGAGAGGAGAGGAGAGGAGAGGAGAGGAGAGGAGAGGAGAGGAGAGGAGAGGAGAGGACAGTTGGAAGGGAACTTTCATGATCATCAAGTCCGACTGCTGACCCCTTCACAGCTAACCAAAAGTTAAAGCACATTATTCAGGGCATTGCCCAAATGCCTTTTGAACACTGACTAGCAAGGGGCATCAACTGCCGCTCTAGGAAGCCTTGTCCCAGTGTTTGACCACCCTCACAATAAAGCATTTTTTCCTAATGCCCAGTCTGACCCTCCCCAGCCCAGCTTTGTGGCATTCCCGCACACCTGTCATTGGTTACCAGGAGAACTAGTAAAAACGAAAATTGTCCCAATTTACACACAGCTTTTATTAACCAGTCAGTTCTACTGAAAAAGAGCAAACCTCTGAAGCTCAGTTAACATGGATCTGCCAAGGCGGGGAAGAGCTGCCAAGGAGCTCTCCCATCAGGTGAGGCCAGCTACAATTCCCGTCCCCAAAGTCATCTGAGCACAAAGACTTTCCGGACCCCCAAAAAGGTGGGAAACTAAGCCAGGTCACTTCCTCACCCAGGGCGCACACTCTACCAGAAGTCATGACGTGTGGGGCACATGCTCTGCGTGGGTACCTAATGGCCTCAGGAAGCCCAGGCCAGAAGGAAGCAGAGCACCCCCTGTGCCAGCCACCAGCGCAGGGCAGCAGACTCATCCCCTCCCAGGGCTCTGCACTGCAGCAGCTTCGCCTTCAGCCTCTGAGACAAGCAGCATTTCCGCTGCTTGCCTCTCACACTTCGGTATCGCTTACATTTCCAGGGTGACACCTTCACAGCCCATTCAGGAAAATTAATTGCTGTCACTGGAGCCAACTCCTCTTTTTTCCCCAATAATAGAAGTAATAAATTAATAAAGGCAACTACAAATACCCAGATTAACTGGCAGAATGGTGCCACAGAAACTGGAAGAGCCACAGTTTATTTTGCCTTTTTAAAAATGTATTTTGGGGCTAAAGTACAATACGTATCAGTCCAAAATGCACAGAGAACTCCCTTCGCAGCACAGGGAGTCCAGCCATGTGTGACAGACCACACAAAACATAAAACGCACTACAGCTGATGACTAGGACTTCAGTAAATCAAGGAACTGCCCATTTGGAACTCCATATTCTACAGGAGTTTCATTGCATTATCATTGCCACTGTTATTTTATTAACAGTATCTATTTTTTTATCAGCTCACAGTGCACCTTGCACTGTATTCAGAGCCAGTGCTGTGTATCACAATGGTTTTGATGACCATTCTCAGTGATTTGAAGGGACATCACGACAAAGTCACAGCAGGCCTCTTACATTAGTTTTACAAAGCAAATGTTCAAGGTTAATAATTTACAGTGCAATGAAGTCAGTGACTGCTCACCAAATAAATAATCTAGGAGGGCATCAAACTTTAGTTATTGATTAGTAGAGGCACAGGGAATTACAGCTCCTGTGCTGTATGTTACAACTGCAGCTTATTGCTCCAGTCAAACAACAGTCCCAGCCCTGACCGAGAGGCATTCCTAACCTTTAACAAACCACTGAATCTTGCGCTGTTTCTGCTGGATACATAAACAAGAAAAGCTTGTTTGGCTTTCGGGCAGAACAAATCTAACTGTAACACCAATGCACAAGCTGTCAACCACAAACAGCAAGTTCAATATCGCACAAGGCAGGGGCACCTGCAACAACACAATCTGTTTGGGAGACAAGACGGCTCTCACAAGGCCTTCCAACCAATATCTGCCATTCCCTCCATAAGGAAATTATTCAGCCACCATGAACTACAGCCTTCTTCCCAAAAAAGACTGTCAGGGTCTTTAAAGTTCATTAAGATCAGATTTGCCAAAGTGTTTTTTTCTGCAGAACTGGAATTCAGGATTAAATCTTGGAAGCCAGGACTTTGTGAATCCTAGCTGGGAATGGCCTAATTGTCACACGTGCAATAAAAAGATGGTACAATTTCATCACTGACATTCAGGAAACAGACTGCCGCCTTCGTTACACTCTGCAGCATAAATGCTGATTTTGTTTGGTGACTCCAAGTTCAAGCTAAGCGAAGGAAATGCAGAAACTGACTATGAGGTGTTTGCATTCCTCTCTCTTTGGGCCTCTCCTCTTCCTCTTAGCCACCACAAAAGGAGGATCTTGCCGTGTTAGGATACAAGCTGTAACACTTGCAACTAGGCCTTAGATCACAACCCTTCTCCAAAGAAGGGAAACTGGGCACCTGAGCAAATGGGTCACTGACTGACCCAACAACTGCAAAGCCTTTGGACTTTACCCCCAGGCACAGCTTGGGTTTCTACATTTATTAATGTCCAGTACTACTGCTTCTTTTATGAGAAACCATGCTAGAACACAATTACTGAAAAAAAAAAAAACCTCACTGAAATCAGCAGACAACTTGAAAGTTTAATGGGACTTTGGATTTTAACAATAATTAATCGCTTTATTTCAAGCCCACAAAACCCTTAAGCACATGTGCAGCTTTACTCAGGTGGTAACTCAACCAAGTAAGGGAGAGGTTGTGGTTACTCCAAATCACACTGTATCTCTGCTCAAATATTTGCAGGACCACTTCAGCCCCAGCCATTTGGTCTCCCACTGAGACAAGGACACACAGGTCACACCTGCCTGGGTTTTTGTTTCAAAAGCTTTACGCAACTTTCCCTACCCTTCTTCAGATCTGACCTACTTAATGGCCAAAGCACTGAGGATTGTTTGCCCAGATACTCAGTGAGAATGTTATAATTTATTTTATGAGTGCTTTGCCACAG